>NC_069502.1:964194940-964794940 GCF_027579735.1 Bombina bombina
CAAATGCACCTATAGACAAAATGAGATATCAAAGGAGACAACAAAGAGGGAGGAGGGATTACTTTCCAGAACAGGGGGAGGACAAGAAGGAGATATTGGAGGGGCTACTAGGGGCATATAGGAGTGATGAGCTTCAGATTATTAACCTTTCTTCCTTTTGAATCTGGCTCACATAAGTCTGCTTAAAAAAGATCTCTCATTTAGCCCTACTAACCATCTAGATAAATTTGAGGTCACTAAGGACCTTTATCTTTTTGCTAGGAAATTTGTATTAACTCAGATAATGAAAAAGTCAGAGTTAGATATCAACTGTCTTACTAAAGAAGATAAAGAAACCCTTGACATTTTACAATCATTAGGAGGTGAAGACCTGGACCCTGATAGCCGCCCAGACTTGTCCACCCCCCTTAAGATAAAATCTTCTTTCATGCCTATTTTGTCTTAGGTTCCAGCCATTAATCTGTTTGTCAAAGCAGTGGAGAAAGATATTGAAAAACTCTGATTTCTCTGGAACAGGGGAAAATTTGACATGGGAAGAAAGAAAGGCCCTGAATGAATCAATTAGAGCCACCAATGCCATCATAAAGCCAGCGGACAAGGGTGGGAACCTGGTCCTTATGTATGAAACAAGCTATATGTGTGAAGTGAAGAGGCAATTAGGGGTTCAGGAACAATATGTAAAATTAAGTAGTAATCCTACTAAGTTAATACAATCAAATTTGTTTAAAATGTTAAGTGAAGCCAGGAGGGAGGGACTTATCTCTTTATGAGAATTTAAGTTCCTTTACCCTGAGTTTCCAAAAATACCGGTATTTTATACTATTCCCAAGATTCAGAGTGATATCAGAGGAAAAGGCTTAACAGATGAATCTGAAATACTTGTTTATGCACGAGCTCCTGTGAAAAGGGAGTCCCAGGAGGGGAATACAAGCCATATCCACTGTTCAAGTCACGTAAGCCTCCATTTATGACTTTGCTTGCATCTATACTATCCGGTCATAACCTTGAGTGTGGTGCAAACCGCGGTACAGACCGGAACATATGGGCATTAATGCTGTGAACTGCACATGTTATAGCTGTTAACAATTTGACCGGGACACATTTTTACCTGCTTTAACCCACCCTGATATGAAGGATGTTTGTTTCATTTGATCTGTGTTGTTTAAACAGTGCAAAATATAATGTTACAAATATGCAGCGAGATTACGAGTCTTGCGTTAGCCTTAAAAAGCAGCGTTGAGAGGTCCCAACGCTGCTTTTTAACGCCCGCTGGTATTACGAGTCTGGCAGGTACAGGTGTACCGCTCACTTTTCTTCCGCGACTCGAGCTTACCACAAATCCCCTTACGTCAATTGTGTATCCTATCTTTTCAATGGGACGCTGGTATTACGAGTCTTGGAAGAAGTGAGCGGTACAGCCTCTCCTGTCAAGACTCCTACCGCATTTAAAAGTCAGTAGCTAAGAGTTTTATGGGCTAACGCCGTAACATAAAACTCTTAACTAAAGTGCTAAAAAGTACACTAACACCCATAAACTACCTATTAACCCCTAAACCGAGCCCCCCCCACCCACATCTCAAACACTTAAATTTAAATTTTAACCCTTAATCTGCCGATCGGACATCGCCACCACTTTAAAAAAATATATTAACCCCTAAACCGCCACACTCCTGCCTCGCAAACACTATTTCTAATCTGCCATACCTAACATTGCTGACACCTACCTACATTTATTAACCCCTAATCTGCCACCCCCAACGTCACCGCTACTATATTAAAGGTATTAACCCCTAAACCTAAGTCTAAACCTAACCCTAACCCCTATATACAGATAAGTCCTGAGACAGTGCTCATTTAGCCAAACACAAACGTAAAATGTCAAAAGCCTACAATGGGGGTATCACAGTATAAACATCCTGAATGCTGATGTAACACAGTACCTTGGGGGCTCCAGTCACCAACCGCAACTTCTCTCTGTACCCTCCTGGTCTCAATCAGTTCCCAAGTGAGTGTGACAATCTCCTCCCCTTGGCTTCTTCGTCACTACCAAAGTGACCAATGTAACGGCTCCAAACACAGCAACCACAGAGGTGCTCCCCGCAAACCGCCTTCAGACCTCCGCAAGTCTGCAAAATCACCAGCAGCCACAAGAGAAAAAAAGGCGAGTCGGGGCCACAGGTAAAAGGATAATACTTAGCTTTTATTGCCATACAAAATATAAAAGCACTCTCAGTGCATAAAAACAAAAGGGCTAGGACAGCAGCGGTCTGACATGTTTCAGCTTCTCTGCCTTACTCATAGACCGTGCTGTGTACTGGCTCACAGCCTTCTTAAATCATGTAATTACACTGACGTAAATCTGTTGCCACAGTTAACTCTTGCATTGCTGGAAACAAACAGTGCTTAATCTATTAGTTCAAACAAGTACATCACATGAATCATTCAATATGGAAGTGTAAACAGTAATTCAGCAGTTCAACACATATTATACAGATCATATTAATGGGAAAAATGTAATACTGAGATTCTGTAAGGAAAAAAGCCTATATTAAGTGTCAACTTTACATTAAGGACTACTATTTAAATACACTGTATTAGAAGTTTAACATTGCTACATATCTGTATATACATGTATGCGAATATTCCTCTACTATTCAATACACCTTGTTAGACTATACAAGAAATCTCTCACTAAGCCTATACCATACTGCTATATGTGTTCAAAATACCTCCCCAGATCAATTGGCCATAAACAAAGAAAGTTTAACCTTGCTACATATCTGTATATACATGTATGTGAATATTTCTCTAACCAGACAAAAGTTCAAGGAAAGAATAACCCAGTTACATATCTATATACTGTGACTTAGTAACTTCTGTTGCCACAGTTAACTCTTGCATTGCTGGAAACAAACAGTGCTTAATCTATTAGTTCAAATAAGTACATCACATGAATCATTCAATATGGAAGTGTAAACAGTAATTCAGCAGTTCAACACATATTATACAGATCATATTAATGGGAAAAATATAATACTGAGATTCTGTAAGGAAAAAAGCATATATTAAGTGTCAACTTTACATTAAGGACTACTATTTAAATACACTGTATTAGACTATACAAGAAATCTCTCACTAAGCCTATACCATACAACTATATGGAGCTCAAAATAAAATCCCCAGATCATTTAGTTATATATAAAAAAAAAAAAAGGTTTGACCTTGCTACATATCTGTATATACATGTATGTGAATATTCCTCTACTATTAAATACACCTTGTTAGACTATACAAGAAATCTCTCACTAAGCCTATACCATACTGCTATATGTGTTCAAAATACCTCCCCAGATCAATTGGCCATAAACAAAGAAAGTTTAACCTTGCTACATATCTGTATATACATGTATGTGAATATTTCTCTAACCAGACAACAGTTCAAGGAAAGAATAACCCAGCTACATATCTATATACTGTGACTTAGTAACTTCAAAATTATGGATGTTATATTGATTAAGCAAGAACTTATACCTAGGTTGGAGGTAAAGGTATACCAAAACTATATGTGCGTCCTATATCTGCTTAACGCCAACAGTTAATTAAATCTGTTTGTATGTTTAAACCTTCATGTATTCTGGTCTTAAGTTTAAAGATCCAAAATGCCTTGCGCATGCGTAGCACTTTGTCTCTATCTCCTCCTCTCTTTGGTACTCGCACCCATTCCTTACAGAATCTCAGTATTACATTTTTCCCATTAATATGATCTGTATAATATGTGTTGAACTGCTGAATTACTGTTTACACTTCCATATTGAATGATTCATGTGATGTACTTGTTTGAACTAATAGATTAAGCACTGTTTGTTTCCAGCAATGCAAGAGTTTACTGTGGCAACAGATTTACGTCAGTGTAATTACATGATTTAAGAAGGCTGTGAGCCAGTACACAGCACGGTCTATGACCCCGACTCGCCTTTTTTTTTCTCTTGTTGCTGCTAACCCTAACTCCCCCCCCTAACTTAAATATATTTTAAAATAATCTAAATAAAATTACTACAATTAAAAAATGATTCAGATTTAAAACTAAATACTTACCTATAAAATAAACCCTAAGATAGCTACAATATAACAAATAGTTACATTGTAGCTATCTCAGGGTTTATTTTTATTTTACATGCAACTTTGTATTTATTTTAACTAGGTACAATAGTTATTAAATAGTTATTAAACTATTTGATAACTACCTAGTTAAAATAACTACAAATTTACCTGTAAAATAAATCCTAACCTAAGTTATAATTACACCTAACACTACACTACAATTAAATAAATTAACTACAATTAACTACAATTAAATTAAATAAAGTACGAAAAACAACAAACACTAAATTGCAGAAAATAAAAAAATAATAGTAAGTATTTAGTTTTAAATAGGAATAATTTATTTAATTGTAGTAGTTTTATTTAGATTATTTTAAATTATATTTAAGTTAGGGGGTGCTAGGGTTAGATATTTGTTTAGGGGTTAATAAATTTAATATAGTAGCGGCGATGATGGGGGCGGCAGATTAGGGGTTAATAAATGTAGGTAGGTTGCGGCAACATTGGGGGGGCAGATTAGGGGTTAATAAATATAATGTAGGAGTAGGCGATGTTGGGGGCAGCAGATTAGGGGTTCATAGAGATAATGTAGGTGGCGGCGGTGTCCGGAGCGGCAGATTAGGTGTTAATAATATAATGCAGGTGTCAGTGATAGTGGGGACAGCAGATTAGGGGTTAATAAGTGTAAGATTAGGGGTGTTTAGACTCAGGGTTCATGTTAGGTGTAGACATAACTTTTGTTTCCCCATAGGAATCAATGGGGCTGCGTTAGAAGCTGAACGCTGCTTTTTTGCAGGTGTTAGGTTTTTTTTCATCCGGCTCTGCCCCATTGATTCCTATGGGGAAATCGTGCACGAGCACGTTTAGCCAGTTTACCGCTATGGTAAGCAACGCTGGTATTGAGGTGAGATGTGGAGCTAAATTTTGCTCACCTTTTTGCGGCTAACGCCGGGTTTGTAAAGACCTGTAATAACAGCGTTGTCTTAAGGGAGCATTAAAAAATTAAGGGAGCATTAAAAAAAAAATGCTCGTTAGCAACGCACCCCTGTTACCGCAAAACTCGTAATCTCGCAGATGGTTACTTATTAGCACATATATACATATATCATATTAGATTAGGGTTTGCAATGCTTTTTATGGAATTTGTGGCAAAGAGATTCTTTTGATGTTTTTAACTTTAATCATGAATAAAGACCTGGTGTTTGATATAAAAGAGTGCTGAATTCCCTTTCTTTAAAAATAGGAGTGAAATATTCTCCTGTAATACTTCTTTAATAAAAGGGTTATATATTTTTTATAGGGCCTGCACCATTCCCTTTATTGAGGGTTCTGAACACCAGTACCTGGTAGTAAAATCCAGGTCAGCGGATGAACTTTTTCTCTCTCACTATTTAAACTATATATATATATATATATATATATATATATATATATATATATATATATATGATAATGTGGATGTTTGCAGAGGTTAAAGGGATATTCTATTAAAAATAGAATGTTAATGATTGTTATAGAACATGCAATTTGAAGGAACTTTCTAAATAAATCCAATTAACATTTGTTAGGTGTAGACATAACTTTTGTTTCCCCATAGGAATCAATGGGGCTGCGTTAGAAGCTGAACGCTGCTTTTTTGCAGGTGTTAGGTTTTTTTTCATCCGGCTCTGCCCCATTGATTCCTATGGGGAAATCGTGCACGAGCACGTTTAGCCAGTTTACCGCTATGGTAAGCAACGCTGGTATTGAGGTGAGATGTGGAGCTAAATTTTGCTCACCTTTTTGCGGCTAACGCCGGGTTTGTAAAGACCTGTAATAACAGCGTTGTCTTAAGGGAGCATTAAAAAATTAAGGGAGCATTAAAAAAAAAATGCTCGTTAGCAACGCACCCCTGTTACCGCAAAACTCGTAATCTCGCAGATGGTTACTTATTAGCACATATATACATATATCATATTAGATTAGGGTTTGCAATGCTTTTTATGGAATTTGTGGCAAAGAGATTCTTTTGATGTTTTTAACTTTAATCATGAATAAAGACCTGGTGTTTGATATAAAAGAGTGCTGAATTCCCTTTCTTTAAAAATAGGAGTGAAATATTCTCCTGTAATACTTCTTTAATAAAAGGGTTATATATTTTTTATAGGGCCTGCACCATTCCCTTTATTGAGGGTTCTGAACACCAGTACCTGGTAGTAAAATCCAGGTCAGCGGATGAACTTTTTCTCTCTCACTATTTAAACTATATATATATATATATATATATATATATATATATATATATATATATATATATATGATAATGTGGATGTTTGCAGAGGTTAAAGGGATATTCTATTAAAAATAGAATGTTAATGATTGTTATAGAACATGCAATTTGAAGGAACTTTCTAAATAAATCCAATTAACATTTTTCTTTGTTCTCTATATAGATTGTTTTAAATGTACGCATAGGAGATGTTCTGTTTTTTTGTTAAGCACATAGGTAGCACTTGATTGGTGTTTAAATATAGCCAAACAATCATCAAGCAATACACAGGTGATGATCCAAACCTGTGATTCCTTCTAAGCTTAAATTATTTTTTAAATAAATATAATAGAAAGAAGAATATTCAACAATAGGACAATTTTTTGATGTATATATAAAATGCATGGTCTATGTAAATGAGAAATATTTTCTTTTGACTATTCTATTCTTTGAGATATTATTAAATGGCAGATTATAACAATCAATGTAATTTAACATTCTTGTTTAATACTGTGATATTCTTCAGTAATACCATTTTAACTTTAAAATTATGGCATTGACTGTCCCTCTTACGTGAGCACACATAACATTAATGTTTGATCTTGTTTTGTTACCCGTGGAGGAGATTGAACATGTTGGAAGGTGTCCCAAAGCCCTTTGTACCTCAGCTGAAAAAAAAATGTGTATATACAGAGTTAAAAATCAATTTACAATCATACGAGTAAGAGCATTTTAATTAAACAAAATCTAACATTAAAAAAACATACCTGTTGTTCGGCCAATGCTTGCTACTTCAGGGGTGCTGCATATAATGTCAGGCTGTGTGGCTGCCAAGGAGAAGCTGTGGCTGGATTCAGTATGGATACTGACTGCCAATGGGAGTGTGTCATCACCATCGGTGGCAGCAGCAGCTGTGGCTACAGCAGCAGCACTGGTAGATGCTGGAAAACAGATAAAACAAATTAGTACTAATATAATTGTATATCATAATGTCAATAAAACAAAAGGCCTATAATTTAAAACAAAATCATTTGCGACATGAATAACGCATGTAATAGAACTTTAAATACCTATCACCTCATCAGTATCATGCCCAACAAAATCCAGACCGAGCGTCATATTTGCCCCCAACTTCTCCATCAGCTGAGTCTCGTATGAAGAGAGCTCAGCTGTATACGGCTCACCATCACCTGTAGTGCATGCAGACTGTCTCTCCCTGGCGAGAAAGAGAAAGGCCTATAATTTAAAACAAAATCATTTGCGACATGAATAACGCATGTAATAGAACTTTAATTACCTACCACCTCATCAGTATCATGCCCAACAAAATCCAGACCGAGGGTCATATTTGCCCCCAACTTCTCCATCAGCTGAGTCTCGAGAAAGAGAAAGAGAAAGAGAGAGAGAAAGAGAAAGAGAGAAAGAGAGAGCGCTGTTGGGCTTTGGAACCAAAAATAAAATCATAGTGCTCCAAAACCATAGTTACTAAAAACCCTATTCTGTTCAAAATTGAACTGTATATTGCGCCCATATTTGGTCTTCCCAGTCTTCGCAGACGCCATATACAGTTCAAAAAAGAAAATCCAAAAAAAATAATAATTACTATTACTCTGCTCAATCATTCAAGCTTTGTAAGAAACACTTATTAGACTCCCTTTTCATTCCCATTTTATAGTTAGTCAATACATAAACAATCAGCCGTTAACAATTATACAATCATCAATTAAAATGTGTTACAGTATTAGCTTTATTGACGCAGTTATTCAATTCTTTTAGTACATCCTATTCATAAGGCCATCATTGGTGATGCATATAATATTAAATGTTCAGATAAGTGATTTTGAAAATAAACTTGTTTTTTTAATAAAATTAATATTGTTATATAATCAATAACTTCTTCAATCCAATTAGTTAACATTGATTCAATAAACTTATGTAAGTAAATATACATTCATATTTGTTTTATAAAAGGATCATTAGCGAAGGATATATTGTTACAGGATATAGTTTTCATAACTCATTCAGTGGTGACGCATATTATATAATATGATTACAGTTTCAATGTTGATTACTTAGCAATTGCCATGAACACATGATGAATATAATCTGCCAATCAAACATTAATCATTTGTTTCCACTGTCAATAACCAATCAGATTGCTCTCTACTTGGGATAGTTGTGTCGCACTTAAAAATTTATTTCGAGTGAGATTTGAGTTAAAGATGGTGCGACCTCCAATTTTCACTGAGGGGGAATTGTTAATCCTGGTCTACGGGATGGACCGCTATTTCCCGCAGAGGATTGGAATAGTCCGGGGCATCATTCATAAGGACTACAATCGCTCATTAGAGCCTGTAAGTAGCATTTATTATATTGTGTATTACACTTATAAATTATGTATAGTTCAATGATGCAGAACCCACATGTTTTATTTCATGATAGAGCATTACATTTTAATCAACTTTGTAATGTAATCCTATTAATTTTATTTCATTCTCTTTATATCTTTATTTGAAAATCCAAGAATATAAGTTTATTTGCAGGCCCATTTTAGTTTCAAAACATGGGTTGTTTTTGCTGATTGGTGGCTTAATGGCAGCCACAAATAAAAAAATTCTGTACAGGGTGATTAAACTAAAATTGAATGCCTCCTTAGCTTATATACCTTATTTTTCAAATAAAGATAGCCATAGAAAGAAGAAAAATTGATAATACGAGCAAATTTGGTTGATTAAAAATTCATACTCTATCTGAATCATGAAATAAACAAAAAAAAACAAAAAAAAAAAATATATATATATACAGTATATATTATATATATATATTTATACTGCATGTATATATATATATATATATATATATATATACTGCATGTGTATATATATATATATATAAACAAAAAAGTATTGGCGCACATCCATTTTCAAAAGCACAACATATTTTTTGAACTGCTGCAAAAAATTGAGACAACTAATCTTTTTAAATAAAATTGGGATCTTAGTCACACAATATGGCCATATTTTGCTTAGCCAGTCACCACTTGCAAGGTGCCCCAATATAGACTCGTCCTAACACTACAGTCCTTTGCCTCAGAGGGCTGAATCATTCCTGCTTTTACTCTTCATAATAGAATGAGACTCCCTGGCTTAATATTCACAACTCTATTACACTGTCATGAGCACACCTGAGCTTGGGTGGGGTGCTTTAACCAATGGGAGATGGTCAGTCTCCCTGATTATGTTTTAATACAAATACAAAATTTGTTTTTTTAGCACACCTTACAAAAAGTTTATATACACATCTTTGGGAGTGCTGCCTATATGACCCAGTAATTACACAAACAAAAAGGTATTGGCGCACATCCATTTTCAAAAGTGCAACATATTTTTTGAACTGCTGCAGAAAATTGCCTGCAAACAACATCAAGAGTCAACTATTCTTTGCAGCAGTACAAAAAAATATGTTGTGCTTTTGAAAATGGATGTGCGCCAATAGCTTTTTGTTTGTGTAATTACTGGGTCATATTAGCAGCACTCCCAAAGATGTGTATATAAACTTTTTGTAAGGTGTGCTAAACCAAATTTTGTATTTGTATATATATATATATATATATATATATATATAATTTTAAATAGGTTGTTATTTTCATCAGAGGAAATAAAGATTACATGCATTACAGTTGCAGATACATTACACAAAAGAAAAATATCACACGGATCTAATGTTGACATACAACTTTATATCTTCACAGATCTCAGGCGGCCGAGAGAACGAATCCCCCGGTATGTCAGGCCAGTGTCAATGGCGACACCTATGAGCAAACGCTCTTCTCCCCTGCTGCCATTGACACAGCTTGAGGGTATAATGTAGGCCTTGTCACATATTCCTCATACTAACAATGATTTGTGTTTGTGCTTCATCTCTGACAGAAGACCAAGTACCGGGGGAGGATCCTGCCCCAGCCTTTTCGCCAGCGCTGCCAGATGAGGAGGTGGCTGGAGTAAAATGTAATAAAACTTAATATTAGGTTTTAACAATTGTATCTTGATAATGAATTTGTATAACATATTTTATTTTGTCTTTTTATAGATCATGATCAGGGGACACAGACAGAGCCCTTCCTTCTGGATATATTTACCCAGCTAGAAATTATCTCCACAGCTGTGCGGGGCCTGCAGGAGGCCATTCAAAACTTTTTTATTTTTTTATTTTGTATTTCTTTTAAAACAAAAACAAACAAAAAATTTTGTTTTATAATAAATATATATTTAATCTAAATTATATAGCTGTATTCATTTAAATATTATTTTGAAGTGACATGAAAGCAAAATATATGTTGAATGATGTATAAATAGCATGCAATGCAGTAAATTATTCTTTGATTTTATATATATTTTTAAAGCTATTTTTCATTTATCTTCATCTTTTCAATATAATTTGATGAAGAGCATATGCACATAGATGACTGGCTTGCACATGTGCATTGCTATTTCTACTAAAAAGGATATCTGAGGATTAATAAAAGTTCAAAGGTTGTAATGTTGCTTGAGATGGTCTTCTATATCATCATAATAATATTTCTGATATGATTTTGATGTCCCTTTACGATCGGAAATAACATTATTTTTTTAAAAATATGAAAATAATAATAAATATATATATATATATACATACAGTATATATTTACACACACACACATATATATATATATATATATATATATATATATATATATATATATATATATATATATATATATATATTGATATAACACACAGAGAAAGTCCAGCACTCACTCACAAGCTCTCAACTAGGTTAAAAAGCAGCAATGGAAGAGTTAGTTACCGCATCTGGAAAATGGGAAAAGCCCAGGTACCTCGTCAAGGTCTCTTCCAAAAACCTGGATCCCTAAACAGCCACACAATGCAGACTCACATTAAAAAAACTGTGAAAAAATGGAGGGTGCACAGGCTTATGTAATCTCCCCAAACATATACAAAACACAGGTGGGGTCAGCACTCTCAAGCTGGTCGGGTACACATCCTATGACCCTGTAACATGCACAGCCCTGGGTGCAAAACAGCACTCTCAGGAAGCTGCACTGTCACCAGAGTCACAAGCTCTCAACTAAGATAAAAAGCAGCATGGAAGAGTTAGTTACCGCATTTGGCCAGATGCGGTAACTAACTCTTCCATTGCTGCTTTTTAACTTAGTTGAGAGCTTGTGAGTGAGTGCTGGACTTTCTCTGTGTGCTATATTAATGTATTATTTTTTGGTAATTTTCCCTGTTTGGGCCTTGCACCCAGGCCTGTCTGGGGTTAACTGCCTGTGACTCTGGTGACAGTGCAGCTTCCTGAGAGTGCTGTTTTGCACCCTGGGCTGTGCATGTTACAGGGTCATAGGATGTGTACCCGGTCCAGCCTGAGAGTGCTGACCCCACCTGTGTTTTGTATATGTTTGGGGAGATTACATAAGCATTTGCACCCTCCATTTTTTCAGTTGTTTGAATGTGAGCCTGCATTGTGTGGCTGTTTAGGGAACTAGGTTTTTGGAAGAGACCTTGACGAGGTACCTGGGCTTTTCCCACTTGGCAAGATGCGGTAACTAACTATTCCATTGCTACTTTTTAACTTAGTTGAGAGCTTGTGAGTGAGTGCAAGACTTTCTCTGTGTGCTATATTAATGTATTATTTTTTTGTAATTTCCCCTGTTTGGGCCTTGCACCCAGGCCTGTCTGAGGTTAACTGCCCGTGACTCTGGTGACAGGGCAGCTTCCTGAGAGTGCTGTTTTGCACCCAGAGCTGTGCATGTTACAGGGTCATAGGATGAGTACCCGGTTTGGCCTGAGAGTGCTGACCCCACCCGTGTTTTGTATATGTTTGGGGAGATTACATAAGCCTGTGCACCCTCCATTTCTTTACTAGAAATGTGCGATTCATTTCGGATCGATTCGGAAATTTGGCCGAATTCATAAAATTTGGGATTCGGGTCGATTCGAATTTCCGAATTAAAATAGTGCCGAATCTACTGAATAAATCCGAATTAGTTCGGATTTATTCGGATTTATTCGGTAGATTCGGATGGCCATGGATTACACTAGTATTGTACAGTATATTAGGTTATATCACTCTGCTATGGGTTACACCTAATATAAAGTACATATACTAGTCTAATACACAGCACATCCCACCTAACACTTACCGAAATTCCGAATTTCCGAACCGAATCGAACTGAATCCAGTCGAATTTATTCGAATCCGAATAAATCCGAAACAAATCCGAACCGAATTGATTCAAATTTTTCCGAATTCGAATCGATCCGAACCGAAATTCGAAAAAATCCAAATCGATCCGAACAGAACCACATTTTTTCGTCATGCACATGTCTATTCTTTACAGTTGTTTGAATGTGAGCCTGCATTGTGTGGCTGTTTAGGGACCCAGGTTTTTGGAAGAGACCTTGACGAGACATCCAGGCTTTTCCCATTTGGCCAGATGCGGTAACTAACTCTTCCATTGCTGCTTTTTAACTTAGTTGAGAGCTTGTGAGTGAGTGCAGGACTTTCTCTGTGTGCTATATTAATGCATTATTTTTTTGTAATTTTCCCTGTCTGGGGTTAACTGCCTGTGACTCTGGTGACAGTGCAGCTTCCTGAGAGTGCTGTTTTGCACCCAGGGCTGTGCATGTTACAGGGTCATAGGATGTGTACCCGGTCCGGCCCGAGAGTGCTGACCCCACCCGTGTTTTGTGCATATATATATATATATATATATATATATATACATACATACAAAAGTATTTATCTACAATATTAAAATAATTCACTCTCCACTTTGCACTAAATATGTTGCTACTTGCTATATTCGCAATTTTTCCTGCTCAGAATAATAATTCGTTTACACTATATACATATTGTGGTATAAATAAACACAGAGATAGGACAGACAACATTGTTTCGAACCAAAAAAGGAACTTAGGGACATGTAAATATGTTTGCAAAAAATTTCTGACATAACACACATATATATAGCTTTAGAGAAATGTGCTTGTTCATGGACAGTAATGAAATGGTATAAATAAAGTTGGAAAAAAAAAAAAAACCCAAATAACTGCGACATCGATAACAATAGTCCGCTGCTCATAGCGCAGTACTTCATGCACGTGTTTTTGACTGGGTTTTTTTTATAAATAAGGGGATCGTATGTGGATCCACGTCAGCGATGTCTGGCGAACGTATTGACGCCGGCGAATGCACTGAGATTGACACTTTGATAAATATTCCCAATAGGGGCCGATTTATCAACCCTCTGTCAGACATGATCCGACAGAGCAGGGGGTGTCAATCAACCCGATCGTATTCGATCGGGTTGAGTTCCCACGATGTCTGTCCGCCTCCTCAGAGCAGACGAACAAGCTATGGAGCAGTGGTTTTTAGACTACTGCTTCATAACTGCTGTTTCTGGCGAGCCTGAAGGCTCGCTAGAAACACGAGCCTTCAAGCTCCATACGGAGCTTGATAAATAGGCCCCATAGTCTTATCTCTTGTACCAAAAGTCTAATATGTAAAAATAAATGTGCATCCTTTTTATTTTATTATGCAATTCAAGCTCAGTAGATATTTAAAGAGATGATGTGCTGTGTGGGGAAATAGAGATAATTAATTTCAAACATATATTTTATGCTACAAATGCATGAACACCCCAGAGGTTTAAAAATATTGTCTTGCGTTACAAACATGACTAGTGGCTGTTTAAATATTTAGAGCTCATGTTTATATTATCTGTGTTTTATGAAAAATCATGGTTACTTTTAATACTCATTTTTAATAGGATTTATTGAATTTTCACCTAGAAGCAATATAATTCAATTTTTAAAAAAATGTCTAAAACCAAATTAAAATATATTAATAAAACAAATTCCTTGATAATCTCTTGGAATATCTGTATTTATATAACAAAAAAGAACTCAGCACACCTCAATTTAGCAAAAATGTAAATGCATTTTATTATGAAGTATCTAAATACAATTCTATAGTATGAATCCACAACTTTCAGTCCATCCACACACGCAAAACACTTTCATTCATAAAACAATCAGATTCAACACAGGCGTCCCTGGAAGAATCAACAAAGGCTCTCAAAAAAACGCTATTATGTCTTAGAAAGTTCATTTAGATGAAAAAATGGACAGTCCCTTAGACATGCAGAACTTTCACAGTTAATTTTAAATGTATAATCTTTGATGCAATTTATCGGATACAGTTGCTGTGAAAAAATTTTTTCTTGATTACAAACATATCCTCTTAGTCATGAGATTTGAATAACATTTTGAAAGATGTAATCATTCCCTTGTTCAGCATACACCTTTTCATGATAGGTATAAGCACATCTATGGGTTAGTGCAGAACAAGACAAAAGCCGTTAGTTCATCCAGCATATGTATTAAACTCAATCTTGTGTTAACACTCAGTATACTCCAAGGCTCTTTCCAAGTTCCCCTCTTTAAACCACACTTGCGGTCGGGTAATCTTCAGCCCGGGTATCGGTGCTTAACTATTCTAACAGTTCATGTTATAACATATGCATAAAGTTTCTATCACTTCCCAGCATTAGAATGTTAGTGAATTATAGCGTCTCTAATGTGGTAGAAGCCGTGAGTTAAATCAGCATGTGTATCACCAATCATCTGTATTGCGTCTGTATTAGTATAGAAGCTGGCCAGTTAGAACATGCATGTTAATTAGCTTTATAATACTTGCGATTTCATGTCCTTTCGAACAAATGGAGATACCCCCGACTTTTATCCACTCGTGCGGACGGGAGAACAAACACCACTTGATTCGGTCTTGTATCCTTATAGAACAACGGCTCTTTTCTGTAATCTTTTTGCATCAAAGTCCTTGTATCGACAAGCGGTTTAGTGAGCTGCCTTACACTCCGACGCGCGTTTCGGGACTCCGCCCTTTTTCAAGGAGTATACGTCATCATGGAAACGGCCTCTTTTAGAAAGGCCCAAGTGTGATTCTATTGGTGCATTCACACACACCTATCTAATGCGTCACCCATTCAACTATCATGTGAAACATAAACAATATAACTTAAGACTATATTAAAACTTAACTAAATGTGATAATCTCACTTCAAGAGATTAATATTTAATGATGCAGCAACGATGCAACAAAATGACAAAGTCATCACAAACAAAATGAACATATGTAAATGAAAGTTCGTTCGTAGCCTACATGTTTTTTGTTACTTAAACATGTATAGACCCGCTTATACAAATCAGGTCTCTTTATAAGGGATTAAATTCTCACTCAACTTGTTGAATATTATGTTAGATTCAATCTACCTGTATTGTTGTGAACCTAAAAAAGGCTCTATATCACCATTACTGTTTGCTGACTGGATTTATAAAACAAAGAGAGGGGGACAAAATAAATCTCTACATGGGGATTCCTTTATACAGACTATCTAAATATTTATTATTGTATTCTAAGATCCCATTGGTTATTTAGTTACAATGGGAAAATCTTATTCATACAAAATGCCCCCAAGAGATATCTCTATTAAGGCCCCTAGGTGACAGTGTGTCCAATTTTCTTATCCATTGAGCTTCTTTCTTAAACAATGCTTTTTGTCTATCCCCTCCTCTCCTAAAAGGAGGGACATCGTCTACTATTTGAAACCGCAATTGGCTTTTATTATGGGATGCCATTGTGAAATGATGAGATACTGGAGCATCCCAATCTGAGTTGCCTATGGCTGCTTTATGTTGTCTGACCCTGTCACGGACACATTGGGTGGTCTCTCCCACATAGGCAAATCCACACGGACACTTAATGACATATATCACATAGCTTGAGTTGCATGTGTATGTGTTCTTAATTTCTATCTTACGTCCAGTGTGTGGATGTGTCACAATATCACCTTTTATCATGGAATTGCATTGTGCACAATTATAACAAGGGAAACAACCTTTCTTTTGTAAAGATGGAGCTGGACTTCTAGTCCCTAGATCAGCTCTAACGAGTACATCTTTCAGGTTTTTGTTTCTCTTGTATGATAAAAGGGGTGGATCTTTGAAAATTTCTGCCAATTGTGGTTCCTCTTTCAGAAGGTACCAATGTTTATTAATACAGGTTTTAAGTTTTCTACTATGAAACCCATATTGTGTTACCAGGGGTACAGAGAATTGTTTCTTTTCCTTGAATTTAGGTTCAAGGAGAGTAGTTCTCTCAATCTGATCTACTCTTTCCAAATTTTCTTGTATTACTTGATTAGGATATCCTCTTTCCCTGAATTTACTTGCCATTTCATCTAATCTAATTTGTAATTTGTTAGAATCAGATACGATTCTCTTCGTTCTGAGTAGCTGGCTATATGGTAAGCTTCTTATGGTATTAGGAGGATGAAAGCTATCAAAGCTAAGTAAATTATTGCGGTCTGTTGCTTTTGAAAATATATCACATTCTAATTTACCTTCTTCAATATATACCATTGTATCTAAGAAGCTAATTCTCTCTGTACTACTTTCCATGGTAAATTTTAGATAATCTGTTTTTGAATTAAGGGTCTCTAAAAATTGTATAAGAGTATGTTCTTCTCCTGTCCATAATAGGAATACATTGTCTATATATCTATACCAACATTTTATGTTGGTCTTAAATAGTTCCTCATTATAGACATATTGTTCCTCAAATTTTCCTACAAAAAGATTTGCGTATGTAGGAGCTACATTAGAGCCCATTGCGGTCCCTTTGGTTTGTACATAGAAGGTGTCTTCAAACATAAAGTAACTTTCATAAAGGATTATTTTAAATAAGTCAGATATTAATCTTCTTTCTGAAGGTGTAAATAGCCTTTCTTTATCAATGTAATAGAAGACACCTTCCATGCCCAATTCATGAGGAATAGAAGTGTATAAATTTGAAATGTCCATAGTAACCAAAATTGCATAAGAGGGTACCCTAATCTGTTTGATTTTATTTATGAAATCAGTAGTGTCTTGTAGATAAGATGCAATACTTCCCAAGAGCGGTCTAATTAGAGTGTCTAAGAATATGGCAATAGGTTGAAAAATTGAATCTGTGCCTGCCACTATTGGGGGGCCAGGAGGCTTTTTCAAGTTCTTATGAATCTTGGGTAAGATATAAAATACTGGAATAATAGGATGTTGATTAATGAGAAATTTCATTTGTTTAGATGTAATTATATTCATTTCTTTTGCCATTTCCACTATTTCCAGTATTTTATTCTGTATCCTTTTAGTTGGATCAAAATAGATCATTTTGTAATTTTCTTGTTTGGATAATTGGGACAGAATCTCATTTCTATAGTCATCACGATCCATGATGACGATAGCTCCGCCCTTGTCCGCCGATTTCAATACAATTGTATTGTCACTTTGTACCTCTGTCAATAATTTCTTCTGTTCTATTGTTAAATTATGTTTGTGTCTAAATTTAAAATTTCTGCGCATCTTTTCAAAATCTCTCTTTACTAGTATAATATACGCTTCAACTGCTGAATTCGTGGGAGGAGGATTAAATTTACTTTTTGGTCTAATATCCTTTAGATGGAATTGGAAGGCTGAATTGTCTCCTTCTGTGTATTCAATAGGGTTATTCGCAAAGTAACTCTTAAGTCTAATTTGTCTAAAAAATCTTTGAAGATCACATTCAATTTCAAAGAAATTTGGCTGTGTAGATGGTATAAATGATAAACCTTTTTGTAAGACTTTCAGAGTTGCCTCATCAAATGACCTTTTTGAAATATTTACCACCAGGCTCTCTTGTTCTATCGCCTGTTCTGTCTGGTTGTCATTCGATAATTGATTTGACCTCGACTTCCTATATTTCCTCCCCCCTCTTCTCGTCCTCTTCTTCTTGTACCCCTGGTTCCACGACCCCTGATAGAAAAAAACGGAGATTGATCATTTGTATCACTTTCTGACGATGTATCTCCCAGTAACTCATTAGATCTGTATGTCCTCCTATTGTCTCTCCTAAAAGGGACGAAATCTGGATTCCTCCATCTATATACTTTGTTATTTTGATAATCTGATAAATCTCTCTGAAATTTTTTGTATTTTTTACTCTCTAATTGTTTTTTGAAATTTGACATGTCCTCATCCAATTTGGATTTCATATCTTTAAACTCAGATTCTGTTTTAACAGATCTCATGTTCCCTTCTAGCATGTCAATTTCATTCTGCAATGTGGGTAATTCTTTTTGAATATACTCTATCGTCAAAATAATTATATCATATGCACATTTGTTCAGTATGCCTTCAAATTTATCGCAATATTCATTATTTTCTCTGAATAAAGTTGGATGTAAATTGCTTCTTAAACCCCTAGGTATTCTTTTCTGTCTGTAATATTCAGCCAATGTCACTGAATGTAAATCATACATGATTCTTTGTTTAGTAATTTGTTCAAGTGTTATTGGCTCAGCATTACATTGTTCATTAGTGAGAAAATCCCTATTTCCTGTACATAATGTTGCTATCCTTGCTGCATCAAATTCAGAATAGGCTAAAAGTTTGGATCCTTCAGTGTTTTGTGTTTGTAAGAAAGCCATTATAATTACTCAATTAAGGTTGTGTGCATGTGACTCAAAGAGGCAAAAAATACTTATTTAAAAATTATTAGGTTAATCACAGCACCACTAAAGCATTCTATCCACGGTCAAAAAAATTCAAATGATGAGTTATTTATAAATTTAGGGTGCAAGAGTTTAGTAAAACCTCCAATTCTACCATATACAAATAACAAAAAAGAACTCAGCACACCTCAATTTAGCAAAAATGTAAATGCATTTTATTATGAAGTATCTAAATACAATTCTATAGTATGAATCCACAACTTTCAGTCTGTATTTATATGTGTATGTACATAGCAAAATGTTCTAAGTATTTATAAATAGATATTTATATATAAATAGATATTTATATATATATATATATATATATATATATATATATATATATAGATAGATAGATAGATAGATAGATAGATAGATAGATAGATAATTAGCACATCTAGGCAAGAATCCCCGCTTGCTTTTTCCCAGAAATACATCATATACAATGTTACCAATGCACAAGAGAATTCTGGGTAAGCTATGCAAATTAGATATGCAAATTCTCAGTTTTTTTGCTTCAAAAATACTGTTTTAACACAGCTATCCTTTTAACAGGATTATAGCAGCAAATCAGAAATCACTCCTAGACAGCCTTTTTTGTTCTATTTGGAGCTCATCAGTAGGAGATAGAATTCGGGATGCTGCATTGATAAAGCTATTTTCAAGGTTAAACCAAAATTCATTAAAATTATGGGGGGGAGATAAAAAACTGAAATTAAAATCCTCCATGCCTCAAAATTAAATCAATGTAAATATTTGCATAGGAAATTAGCACATCTAGGCAAGATGCATGTTACAATGGTAACATTGTATATGCGTTATTTCTGGGGGAAAAGCAAGCAGGGATTCTTGCCTAGATGTGCTAATTTCCTATGCAAATATTTACATTGATTTAATTTTGAGACATGGAGGATTTTAATTTCAGTTTTTTATCTCCCCCCATAATTTTAATGAATTTTGGTGTAACCTTGAAAATAGCTTTGTCAATGCAGCAACTAGAAATCTATCTCCTACTGATGAGTTCCAAATAGAACGAAACAGGCTGTCTAGGAGTGATTTCTGATTTGCTGCTATAATCCTGTTAAAAGGATAGCTGTGTTAAAACAGTATTTTTGAAGCAAAAAAACTGAGAATTTGCATATCTAATTTGCATAGCTTACCCAGAATTCTCTTGTGCATTGGTAACATTGTATATGAGTTATTTCTAGGGAAAAAGCAAGCAGGGATTCTTGCCTAGATGTGCTAATCTCCTATGCAAATATTTACATTGATTTAATTTTGAGACATGGAGGATTTTAATTTCAGTTTCTTATCTCCCCCCATAATTTTAATTAATTTATATATATATATATATATATATATATATATGTATTTACCTATATATATTCATCTATATACATATATAGGTAAAGATATATATTGTACCAAAATACCATTAGATATATGTAGACATATGCAAAACAGAAAGAGAAGAAGTCTGATCCCGCCGACATGGTCAGTAAGCCCCGAAATACCAGGCAATTCTCCTCTCAACAAGGAACATGACAGACGATCGTTTTGGCTTCCTTTGGGCCCTGTCAGTGAGGTGCAGCCATATCCCTCTAAGCACATTGGGCAAGGACTCCACGTCTGGTTTCCCCCATCACCCTTAGGGAGACTATCCCCAGGGTCATATTTACATATGCAAAACAGAAAGAGAAGCAGTCTGCCAGGAACGAACAGACATATGTATTTATAAGTAAATAGAACATAGTCTGCTATGTGAAGATCATTGGAATGTGAGAAATTTCACTTGAGAATATCGGGTTTGCCAAGAGAAGGGTGTTTTTTTTTTCCACTTTTTTTGCTCCATTGATTTCTATGGAGGGAATACGTTAATGCGGTTGAGATATTCTAACTTTGACTTTTTGCGTATATCAGGTTAGTGCATGAGCGAAAACTTTTTACTTTCAACATGTAATACAAGCAATGCCTGATGCGTGCAAAAAACTTACTTCTAGCAGAGTTAGAGTAAGAGCGGAGGTGATAAATACCGCTCCACTAATAATCTCGCCCATATAATTTTATTGCAAATTTTTTTAAAATAATTTTTATTAGATAGTGTTATTAAGAGTGTAACTGTACTTTTAAATGCATTTTTGATGAGCTTTGTGACACTTCTTTGACTTGCGTAACAGTTAGCCAGAGCTCTGAAGTCGCAGTAATCATTCTAGTGTAAATTAGACATGTGCGATTCGTTTCGGATCGATTCGGAAATTCGGCCGAATTCGTAAAATTCGGTATTCGGATCGATCCAAATTTCCAAATTAAAATACTGCCGAATCTACCGAATAAATCCGAATTAGTTCGGATTTATTCTGAAGATTCGGATGGCCATGGATTACACTAGTATTGTACAGTATATTAGGTTATATCACTCTGCTATGGGTTACACCTAATATACTGTACATAATACTAGTCTAATCCCACCTAACACTTACCGAAATTCAGAATTTCCGAACTGAATCGAACCGAATCCAGCCGAATTTCTTTGAATCCGAATGAATCCGAAACGAATCCGAACCGAATCGATTCAAATTTCTCCGAATTCGAATCGGTCCGAACCGAAATTTGAAAAATTCTGAATCGATCCGAACCAAATTTTTTCGCCATGCAAATATCTAGTGTAAATCGCGATTGAGCTTACACGTTCACATTTACTTTCAATTTGTAATATGGGCGGAACTTAACTTGCGTGCAAATGTCCATTGGCGGAGGGTGATTTTAAAGGTTAAGGGCAAAAAATTCACCCCCTGATAAATTGCCAAACTCTACCACTTTGGCTCTCACCCAGACAAAAAATGGATAGAGGAACACACAAGAAGCTGGACACCTTAAATGTAGTATTTACTTACAGAGGGAGTAACTGTGAACAACATCAATTTTGAACTATACATATTAGGGTGGGTTTTATTTAAAGAGACATGAAACCAAAAATTTTTCTTTCATGGTTTAGAAACAGCATGCAATTTAAAAAAAATCTAATTTGCTTAATTCTCTTGATATCTTTGCTTAAAAGCAAATCTTAATAGGCTCAGTAGCTGCTGATTGGTAACTGCACATAGATACCTCATGTAATTGGATCACCCATGTGTATTGCTATTTCTTCTTAAAAGGATATGTAAGGAATGAAGCAAATTAGATAACAGGAGAAAATTGGAATTTTGTTTAAAATTGTATTCTCTATTTGAATCATGAAAGAAAATTAAATGTCCCTATAAATCAAATCAATTTTATTCACAATTTAAATCACTAGTTTAACCCTCAAATTAAATCGAGGTTTTCTACTTAAAAGTTTAATTTTATAACAACTTTTTAGATTTTTTTTTAGTTATATCAGAAAATGACTGATTTAGTTTTTATACCTTTCGAAATATATAGATACTGTAATTATGAAATTATTTTGGAGGTGAACTATCTTTTGAAGGTGAACTTCAGTTTATTATATAAATCATTCATATTTGATCAACTGTTCAGCTGTACTTCAATGGAAGGAGAAAAATAATCATTACTTTAATAATAACAATTTAAATATTTTTATTAAACTAAAGAAAAAAATGATTACCTTAAAAATAACAATTTAAATAGTTTTATTTAACGAAAGAAAAAAATGATTACGTTAATGATAGCAATGAAATTGTTTATTTAAACTAAAACAATACCATTATAGGTTTGACTTTCATTTTTACTTCATGCCCTCTACCTGCTCACATGTAGGTCCTTGCGCAGATATATTCCACTTCACACATTCTTCAATTCATTAAGCTTCTTAAAGCTAAGTAAGAGGTTGATTCTGTGTACATAGAATTGCAGGGGAACAATGGTATTAAAGGGACAGTAAATTCAAAATTAAACTTTCATGGTTCAGATAGAACATGCAACTTTAAACAACATTGTACTTATATTATTATGTAATTTGCTTCATTTTCATGTTATCCTTTGTTAAAAAGCATACATAGGTGGGTTCGGGAGTAGCAATGCTCTACTGGGAGCTAGCTACTGATTGGTGGCTGCACATATATGCCTGAAAGTTGTTTAAAATGGTATGCTGTATCTGAATCTGTATCTTTGCTTTTTTTGCAAGTTATAGGGCCATAAATACAAGTAGCACTTTGCTAATTCCAAACCACTTTTTTTCAAAATTAGCGCTAGTTACATTGGAACGCTGATATCTTTCAGGAATCCCTGAATATCTCTTGACATGTATATATATATTTTTTAGAAGACATCCCAAAGTATTGATCTAGGCCCATATATTTCATGCCACCATTTCACCGCCAAATGCGATCAAATAAAACAAATTGTTCACTTTTTCACAAACTTTAGGTCTCTCACTGAAATTATTTACAAACAGCTTGTGCAATTATGGCACAAATGGTTGTAAATGCTTCTCTGGGATCCCATTTGTTCAGAAATAGCAGACTTATATGGCTTTGGCATTGCTTTTTGGTAATTAGAAGGCCGCTAAATGCCGCTGCGCATCACACATGTATTATGGCTAGCAGTGAAGGGGTTAATTAGGTAGCTTGTAGGTAGCTTGCAGGGTTAATTTTAGCTTTAGTATAGAGATCAGCCTCCTACCTGACACATCAAACCCCCTGATCCCTGCTTTTTAGTAATGAGAAGAAAGCTAAATGCCACTGCCCACCATACGTGTATTATGCCCAGCAGTGCAGGGGTTAATTAGGTAGCTTGTAGGGAGCTTGCAGGGTTAATTTTAGCTTTAGTATAGAGATCAGACTCCCACCTGACACATCAGACCCCCTGATCCCTCCCAAACAGCTCCCTTCCCTCCCCCACCCCACAATTATCCCCGCCATCTTAAGAAAGTCTGCCAGTAAAAAAATAAAAGGTATGTTTGTTTTTTTGTGTAAAATTCACCGTTGATTGGAACATGAATAGTATCTTGTTTTCATGATGCTCTGTGTTGAAGAGATAGTTAGGCATCTGGAGCACTATATGGCAAGAAATATTGCTGCCATCTAGTGCTCTTGCAAATGGATAACATTCTTGCAAAACTGCAGCCATATAAAGCTCCAGAAATGGGCGGGCTCCTAATCATACATCCCTACTTTTCAACAAAAGATACCAAGACAATGAAGAAAAATTGATAATAGAAGTAAATTAGAAAGTTGTGAATCATGTAAGAAATTTTTAGGTTTTATATACCTTTAATTTAACCAAAAAAAAACCTTATACAAGCTCATACTGTATGATTTAAAATGAATCCTTATATCAGGATGAATAACCTTTGGATTATAATGTGTCTTAAATGGAAAGCTATCTTTAGATATATTTTTCCTAAAAAATACAGAAATCACAATACAGAAATTAAGGGATCGCTGTGTTAAAACGTCTTAAGGGTTATGCTGCCTGACTGAAATGTGAAGCTGTGCAGTGTGTGAGTTTGCAACAATTGTTGCAATATGTGGGGTGGGGACTCTTACCTGTTATAAAAGTGCATGGATGCTGGAACACTTCCTCTTTCTTGTCTGCAACTGCTGGAGAAAGGTTTTTTCAGTTTTTTCTTGCAAGATGGTGCAGCCTAGGCGTCAGTCGGTTCCTCCAAAGCGGATGAGGGAGTCTTCGCCAGTGTCACGGCGAGTATCTGTGAGGGGGAGAGGTGGTAGTTTAGGTAGTGAGGTGGTAGGCCCTAGCCCTTTTCAGGGGGTAGGCCTCACCCCTTCCCGGGATTCAGGGGAGCCCTCTGGAGTGTCTTCCTCCCCTTCCCTTTTCCCTGGATCCCAGGGGGAGGATTTGGAGGATTCGGGGTTGGTTTCAGGGGTGAAGGAGGCGATGGGGGGGGTGGAGGTGTCTCCGGATGGCTCAATCGGCCTCCCGGAGGTGTTTAGGGCAGGGCAGTTTGCTCCAGACGGGGGGCCTAGCTTAGGGCCTCTAGCGGATTCGGGGCAGGAAGGCCCGGATCGGGGTCACGTGGCGCAGGGCCGTGGGCAATTAAGCGGGCCAGTCTCTGGGCCTGCGGGGACGCTAGTCGCCCGGGAATGAGAGGGCCTAAATCTGCATGGGGAGCGGGAGAGCCTAACTTTGAGCGGGGGGCCTTTGGGCCTACGCCGCATGGTCGCGCCTGGTGGCCTAGTGGGTCCCTCCCCTACCCCGGTAGCTTTAGGCGGCAGGGATCGCGACCTGCATGGTGCCCCCTCTTTCGTTGGTGATACCGGTGGGTCTGCGGCCCCTCCTTGGGATGGGTACTTACCTAACTTACCTGTCCCGGAGGCGGCGCGGGTGGCGGTCGTGGCCTTAATCCAGGCCCTTTCGGCGGGAGCGGGTCCGAGCGTCGCGGCGGGTGTGGAGCAGTCCGGCATCGTCTATGGTGGTCCAGCGGGTGTTCCAGCAGTCGGCGGCGTGGTCCAGGCTGGAGCGTCGGGCGGTGCTTCTTCCCCTGGTGGAGTCTTCCGGTCGGTGGTAGGCGCGAGTGACATCACTTCCGGTAGTCGCACCGGTGACGTCATTTCCGGTTTCGGGCGCGGCAGAGTGCAGGAGGCGGATGGAGGCGCAAGAGGTGAGTCGGGAGCCCGGGGATCCGGGAGGGGCAGCACCGGACAGGCTGCAGCGGTGAGCGGTCATGGGGGGACAGGCACTTGGCAGTTGGAGACACTTGTGGGGGCGCATGGTAGGCAATTGGGTGCTGGCAATGGTGGGTCTGTGCCACATGCTGGTTCCTCAGTGGGCCTTGGAGTTTTTGGCCATGGGGGATCTGTGGGTGCGGGGCACTGGGGTGGGGAGGGCCGGGCTGCTATGGCATTGCCGGGTTTGAGTGGAAGTGTTGGACCAGAGTCAAGTCCTGCTGGGGGCAGTAATCAGGTGGTTGGCGGGCTGCAAGTTGGGCATGAGCCTCTAGGGAGAGGACAACAGGATGTGATGGGGGAAATTTTTAGGTTGGCCTCAATTTTGGCCCAAGGGGCACACGCGGGTTCCTCTGGTGTGGGGGGACAGCAGCATACAGCGCCGGTCAGTGCTGGGGGTTTGGATCCAGGTCATGTTGGAGTTGTGGGTAGAGGGAGGGGGGGTGGACATGGGGCAGTGGTTGGAAACGCAGGGGGTGGTGGAATGGGGCAGTTGGGAGATGGGGTCCCGGTGGGTGATCAGCAAGGTAGTCCTGTAGTGGGTGGGGGTGGGGGTGGTGCCCGTTCCTTGATCCCTGGTGCTCCCAATTCTGTTTTGTTTCCTCAGGTGAGCGGGGATGCAGTGGTGGCAGTTTGCCAGGAGGCTAGGCGAGAGGTGCCTCAGAGGACCGGACCAAGCCAGGAGGTTCTACCCTCGACGGCGACAGGAGCAGGTGAGATTGCATTGTGCGGGGTGATGGGGGAGGGTGTGGGTGGGTCATCTAGTGACACTGGCTCTGAGAGTGACGACTCCTTAGGGCCAGTGTCTAAACCTCAAAAACGGGTATTGAAGTATCTTCGTAGGTTAGTAGCTGGGCAACAGAGGCAGGAATCGAGGCTAGCTCCGGGGTGGGGGAGTGCAGACGGGGGCCTCAGTGGGCGTTGGTCAGCAGGTAGGGTCAGGGGCTGTGAGCTTGGCGGTGGCAGACAGGAAAGTGGCGCTGCAAGGGGGTGCTTACCCCTGCAATGTACACTCATTGCATTCTCACCTTAAAGCTAAGACGATCAAAAAAATTAGAGATGGCAAATATGTGCACATTTTTGATTTGTCGCTGGAGGCCCATAAGGCCAAGGAGCGGAGCGAGGACGGCTCAGGCCCTAAAAAGGTCAAGAGACCAGAGACAATGGACGAATGCCGCACGTGCTTTAGGGTTTTGGCTTCCTGCCTGGTGGAGGCGAAGCCTGAGCTGCGGGTTGACGTGTTGAAATACATGGAAACTATTGAGTTCGTCCATAAGATGTATAAAGAGGGGGTGTGGCGGTCTTATAACACAGATTATAGGCGTAAGATGGTGGGGAACCCTTTGCTGACCTTTGGCACCACGGATGTGCATTTATGACAGCGTTTGGGTTCGGAGCGCTCCCCCCCTTCAGGTGCAAGGGCGGGGGGAGCAAGCAGATGGGAGGAGTCAAGAGAAAAGGGCGGGAGTGTTGGAAGTTTAACGACGGGAAGTGTGACCGAGGAGCGAACTGCTCCTTTTGACACTCCTGCATATACTGCGGAGCTGGTCACCCAGGGATCGAATGTGCAAGATGGAAAGAGATGGGGGGCCGCGGAGCCGGCAGAGGGGCTGCTGGGGCGAAGGGCACCAACGCTATTGAGGGTGGCCGCCCTTGAGCCATGGCTCAGGGCATACCCGGACAGGAGGGCGGGGGAGTTGCTCCTGTCCGGGCTACGCGAGGGTTTCCTCATTCTGGTGGTAGGTCAGGTGATTGGGGCGTGTCAGAAGCGGAACCTCAAGTCTATGACTACCCTGACGTAGTGAGGGATAAACTGGGCAAAGAACTGAGTTTGGGTCGCATGGTGGGCCCCTTTCGGGAGCCACCCATTGAGGGTTTGGTGGTTTCCCCGCTGGGGGTTGTGCCAAAGAAGGAAGCAGGGAAATTCCAGTTGATTCAGCATTTATCATACCCGAAAGGTAATTCAGTCAATGACGCCATCAACCCGGAGGTTAGCTCAGTTTTTTATCAGCCGTTTGACCAAGCTATGGTTTTGGTGCAACAGGCTGGTGTTGGGGCACTCTTGGCATTCTGCTTGTTGCCTATTCATCCGGCATCCTTTTGGTTGATGGGATGTTGGTTCGAGGGTGCTAACTATGTAGATCGTTGTCTCCCAATGGGTTGCTCAGTCTCATGCGCCTTTTTCGAGATGTTCAGCACATTCTTGCACTGGGCTGTGTTTTCGGAAGCGCGGGGTGGGCTTATAGCCCATTACTTGGACAATTTTCTGCTAATCGGCAGAGCTGGGTCGGCTGAGTGCGCGCGGCTCATGTCTGTGATGAGAGCCCTATTTGCGCATTTTGGGGTTCCATTGGCGGAGGACAAGACCCAGGGGCCATGCACTTGCCTGACATTTCTGGGTATCGAAATCGATACGTTAGAAAGGCAGTGCAGGTTGCCAAAGGATAAGGTGGTGCGTATGCTGGCCGCGGTTTCTTCGGCCGCCGCGGCTGACCGGCTCTCGATAAAAGAGCTGCAGTCTTTGCTGGGTTTGCTTAATTTTGTTAGTTATCCCGATGGGCAGAGTATTCAACAGGAGGTGGGAGGGCCCTCTAAAAGGGGATAGTGGGAGCCGCAAGTCATGTGCGGTGTCTGCAGATATGAAGGAGGACTTGAGAATCTGGGAGTTGTTCCTGGAGGATTTCAATGGGGTCCTGTTATGGAGGCAAGTAAGGACATCTAGCCAGGCTCTGCATCTGTTCACAGATGCGGCAGGAGCAGGGGGTTACGGGGCTTACTTCAACGGCGCCTGGAGTGCTGGGGAGTGGCCTGGGGCCTGGATTGAGAGGGGATGGACCAGGAACCTTACACTCCTGGAGTTGTTCCTTATTGTCGTGGCCATTGAGTTATCGGGGCGGCAATTAGCAAACCAGAATGTAATATTCTGGTGCGATAATCTGACCATCGTGTTTGCTATCAACAATCTTTCAGCCTCTTCCCTTATTGTGGTGCGTTACCTTCATTGGGTGGTGCTGCGGTGCCTGCAGCACAACATTGACTTCACAGCGCGACATGTGCCTGGGGTTGATAACGTATTGGCAGACGCGTTGTCGCGAGGCCAATGGGAGGCATTCAGAAAGTTGGCACTGAGGGCAGCAAAGGTTGGTACTCCTTGTCCTTCCTTTCTTTGGCAGGTGGCGGAAGGGGGGACATGCTGACTTCAATGGTTCAGGCGTCGCTGGCGCCTGCTACCTGGAAGGCCTACGGCAAGCACTGGGCGGAATGGGAAGTCTTCCTCAAGGGTAAGGGCGTCCCGGTGGAATCCGGATGGCCAGCTCTGTTGCTTTAGTGGATGGTGTGTTTGAAGGAAGGTGGCTGTAGGAAAGGATCCATGCAAGGGAGGCTAGCTGCTTTGTCCTTTTTTTGCTAAATGGAGGGGTATCCAGGATGGGACGAATGCTTTCCTGGTTAGGCAGGTAATGAAAGGTTGGGGCAGGATAGAGGCTAAGTCAGCAGATCGGCGCGAGCCCATTAAAATTCAGTGGCTGGGGGCGTTATTGGCAGCGCTGCCGGAAGTGTGCGCAGACGGGTATGAGGTTGCTTTGTTTAGGGCGGCGTTTGCGGTTGCTTTCTTTGGTGCTTTGAGGGTAGGAGAGATAGTTAGTCCAACCAGGTCGTCGGTAGGTTGTGGTATCCAAGCGCAGCATGTCAGGTTTGACATGCAAGCGCTATTGTTGTTTATCCCCAGATCCAAGACGGATCAAGAAAGGAAAGGGGTATGGTTGTCCATATAGCAGCAGGACTCTGGGGAGTGTTGCCCCGTCCGGCTCGCTTCTGAGTTTTCGGTTAAAAGGCCAGGGAGTTCAGGGCAGTTTTTCATTCATGCGGATGGGTCCAACTTGTCCAGATTCCAGTTTCGGCGGGTGTTGGAGGAAGCGGCTAAGAGGGTCGGCTTGGACCCTGGGCTCATCGCTCCCCACTCCTTTTGCATTGGAGCGGCCACCAGCGCAGCTGCGGCTGGGGCGTCGGAGCGAGAAATTCAGAAATTGGGAAGGTGGAGTTCCAAACGGTATAGGTAATATATTAGACCCCTTCAGAGTAAAGTGTAGATAGTTGAAAAAGGGGGGGATGAACAAGTGGACGGGGACTTAGTAATGTGGATTTTTTGTTGATTTTAGGTGTAAGAGCCCCTCCTTGTAGGGCGTGGATAGTCGGCCACTCGTACGTTCACTGGGCGGCCATTCACGCTTTGAAGTGCCCGGGCGGCCAGCAGCTGGGATTTTGTCCAGATGCGGTTTCAATTAGGTGGCTGGGAAAAAGGGGAATGTTGTGGAGTGATTTGCCGGGTCGTCTGGAGGAGGCCTTCCTTCATTGGGGGCGGCCTTCATTGATAGTGCTGCATCTGGGAGGAAATTATGTGGGGAGTTTGCCTGTGCTGGAGTTGGTGAACATCATTCAATCGGATGTACGTTGGTTGAAAGTGTGTTTCCCGGGAGTGCGAGTGGCTTGGTCAAATGTGATTGCGCGCTTGCAGTGGCGGCATGTGAGAGTGCACCGTTCAGCCTACCGTATCCGGAAGAAGTTGAACAGGGATGTGGGGAGGTTGATCGTGGAGGAAGGTGATTTTGTAATCAGGCACGATAACATCTTGGGGGACTGCAAGCGGCTGTACAGGCTGGACGGGGTCCATTTAACAGAGGAAGGCTTAGAGCTATTTTTGACTAATCTAGCTGGCGCGTTGAGGCGGCATGTCAGTTAGCTATCCCTAGGTGTGGCGGCAAGAGCTCCATTATGGGAGGCAGGTGTGGTATCTCTTGTGGCGGGGTCCCGGACGAATAATTTTTATGGTTTCCACGAGGGTGTGGTCGAGCTAATGGGAGGGGCATGATGTTGCAAGTCGCAGCTTGTAACGCCTCTCCCCGTGGGCCTGCTGACCTAGAAACCCCTTGTGGATGATGCCAGCCTCTGAAGGGCAATGCTCGGCAGGAGCATTGCGACAACCAATCCGGGCCGGTGACCTCACTACGCTTGTTGTACATACTAAATTATGGTTAGGCTTAGGATATAGTTTAGCCTCAGATGCCGCCACCCGTAGATATAAGCCTTAAGCTTCTCAAGTTAATAAGTTTAGAGTTTGCCTGGTTTGATTTAATAAATGCGACCTTGCTTCACGGTCTTATACCTCCAAATATGTGTCTGTGTCTTTATTGGGTACGGTGGGAATGAAGTCATGGCGATTTGACCCTTATGGTAGTGGAAGGCATATTTGTGCATGTAACGTCTTAAGGGTTATGCTGCCTGCCTGAAATGTGAAGCTGTGCAGTGTGTGAGTTTGCAACAATTGTTGCAATATGTGGGGTGGGGACTCTTACCTGTTATAAAAGTGCATGGATGCTGGAACACTTCCTCTTTCTTGTCTGCAACTGCTGGAGAAAGGTTTTTTCCCCGCCCATCCCTCCCTTGTTGTTAACATGTTTGATATTCTGTTGCAGGAAAGGGGGGCGGCACTGAGGGAACAGCTGCCATTAAGGTGGTTTTGTTAGGACTTTGGCAGGGGCATGCCTACTCAGGCTAGCTGATCTTAAGTCTAAAGTGGTAATTTTTGGCTTCACATCATGGGCGTATGTTGTGCGTCTTACGTCTAAATGATGACCTTTATGGGTATGGAGCAATTTGCTAGCATAAGAGTAGAAATCACCGGCTGGCGTGGCGGGGTCCCGGCCGAATAATTTTTATGGTTTCCACGAGGGTGTGGTCGAGCTAATGGGAGGGGCATGATGTTGCAAGTCGCAGCTTGTAACGCCTCTCCCCGCGGGCCTGCTGACCTAGAAACCCCTTGTGGATGATGCCAGCCTCTGAAGGGCAATGCTCGGCAGGAGCATTGCGACAACCAATCCGGGCCGGTGACCTCACTACGCTTGTTGTACATACTAAATTATGGTTAGGCTTAGGATATAGTTTAGCCTCAGATGCCGCCACCCGTAGATATAAGCCTTAAGCTTCTCAAGTTAATAAGTTTAGAGTTTGCCTGGTTTGGTTTAATAAACGCGACCTTGCTTCACGGTCTTATACCTCCAAATATGTGTCTGTGTCTTTATTGGGTAAGGTGGGAATGAAGTCATGGCGATTTGACCCTTATGAGATTTTGCATATCTAATTTGCATATCTTACCCAGAATTCTCTTGTGTATTGGTAACGATGTATAGGGTGTTTTACTGGGGAAAAGCAAGCGGGGATACTTGCGTAGATGTGCTAATTTCCTATGCAAAAATGTTTTTTTTATTGATTTAGTTTTGAGACATGGAGGTTTTTAATCTCAAACTTTTATCTCCACCATAATTTTGTTTTTAAATAATTTTTATTGAGGTCATTCGTCAGTTAAACAATAACCAGAAGTTCAGCTTCATATATACATCCAGCAAGCAAATATGAAATTGCTAACATTTTCAAGTACAGAATATTGCTTTAAAATATATAATCCAACAGGTAAAACAATAACATTTACCAATATAACACTGAACATAAGAATTGGAACCTCACTTTTTCTGTTTATAGAAAATGATTGCGCTCCGAGCCTTCGCACGGCCACTTATGGACCTATGTAGTCTAAATAGTTAAAAAGAGGTGCCTTAATGTTACAAACGGTCACTCTTGGAGTGTAAGTAAATTAGAATGATATACACCTGCTCTTAGGCAGGTTAAAATGACATGTATGATAAAACTAAACATTCTCTCTATAGAGGATCTTAAAGCTATTAAAACAGTATATGTGACGTGATTGGCATATATTAATAACATAATTTGTAGTCTAGGATATGTAACATTTAGCAATAGATAAAATGCATGGGATATAATAAATAACTATCTAAATAGCTGAAGATACTATGGCCATGACAGGAGTTTGCTTAATGAATAAATAGAGGACATACCTAAGTATGTTTATGGTTACTACATATAAGACTCCACACCCCATACATGTATAAGAAATGAAGGAAATATCCTGCAAACTGTTTTGTAGTGTACTATCTTAACACATTTTCTTCTTGATAGCTGAGAGATAAATAATAATGTCCTGTCATTGAATACCTGCTGCAACATCAACTAGGTCACTGCAGGATATAGGTCTAAGTCTAACGCAAAAGACCTTGTATTTATTAATTCGGAAAAAAGGTAAAGTCCTCAATGCTATTGTAAACATAATTGCTAGCAGGTAGTCTAGGGAAAATTGTAATATAAGTATATATATGAATAAGTATCCAACTTTACTAAACCTTAAAAACAAGATCAAACATGAGCATAATCTAAAGCTTAACAACTGCTTGACCAAGGTGTCTATAGACAACTTATCAACATTGCAAAATAAATAAATCTGCCTTCTAAATACACTTTAAATGGAATGGAACTGGGATATAGTATAAGAGCTAACATATGCATGTTACAAAACATTTCAGTGCCCAAATTAGAAATAGAAATAAAGAGAAGCAGTACACAAATATTTTATATCTAAACACTCTAACCAACACCTATTGCTGGTAAGCTAGTAGAAGCATTTATTGGGACAATCGGTTCTCTTTTCCTCCAGATCCCAATATATCCGACGTAGCATAAAGGATCAGTTCCCTGGGCCAGTGAGTTGACATTAGATGTAGCTTTCAACCCCCTTATAGTTTCACTCCATCCAGACTGAGCAATCTTTCTGTCTTGTGTATATAAGGATACAAACATGGGGCGCTGCATTGCTTGTATATCAATTATAACTCTAGTCTCTGGTCCTATAGCGATCGGCCGCCTCACCACAGGAACCGAGTAGTTGCAGCATCCCCATAGCACCCATCTATCTGACTGTCCAGAGCAAAACAAAGGGCCTCTCGGAAGTGATTCTACCTATCCCAAATCATAGGTGCACTGGGTTCATCGGGATACCGGGTATCAGGTAAGTCAGTGGGATCTCTCTGTAGCAAGTCGCCTGCACAATCCATTGGCAACCATCCAGGGCAAAAATTGGCAGACAGTCCCATCCGGCATGCCATCCCCAACAGAGGACAAATGGCGATGCAAGCTGTCAAACTGTGAGTCCATGACTCTCTCTATTTCGGCAAGCGCCGTGATGATATCAGCCTCTATCTTAGTGTAATATGTATTCAGTTCGACGGGAATATGCTTCTCTTCTCTCTCCACACCCAGATATACATACGGTAATCAGAGGTTTAGTTGCGAGTTAAACACCTAGACGTTGACAAGATATTCTCGCTGCCAATCAGTAGATATGCCTGAGGAAACAACACTGTTGCTGAGAAACGCGTCGCATGTTTACAAGGAGGGTCACATAGTGCCCTACCTACTGGTTCCTACTTTTTATTATAGTTTTTAATAAAAAAAATCTTATTTTAATATTGGGACCAGCACTGATCTTTTTACCATCACTTACCTACCAATACCATCAAGATTAGATTCCCTCTGTGTGAAATATACTGTGTGTCTTTTTGGCCTGCTGCATGTTGGGTTGTTCCTGTGTCCATACTTGCTGTGCATGGGATTGTTCCTGTGATCCAGCTTTTGGGATTCAAAGCACAAGTTTTCCTGTATGCATTGGAAACTCAGCAAGCTGGATTGCGGAGATCACCCAGTACGTGCCTGATAGCACTGTATGAGTGCTCCAAGAGAATGTGAGCACCCTGTTGTGGATACACATTACTACCTGTATTGATTCTACTGGTACACACAAGCGCCTCTCTTTTTCTCCCTTCTTGCCAATCAGTAGATAGTCGGCACTCTACTATTTTACCCAGATTACTGGGGGAGGGTGATGAGGTCTCTGAGTTAGGCTGCCACCATAGGCACCATTGGTCTGGATTAGAGTGTAGACTTCATATAGGCAACAAAGTTTGGTATCCCCTGAATCAGCAAAGTTCTGTAAAGCTATCTGTAAAGTTGGTTAACCAGATTGCTGCCAGATTTCAACATTAATTGGCGGATTCCTGTTCTCAGTCTAGCAGACTCCAATTTCACGTCCTCTCATGACGACGCCCAGACACGCCCCCCATCTCCCCCATAATTTTAATGAACATATATATATATATATATATATATATATATGTGTGTGTGTGTGCGCATGCGTGCACGTGTGCGTATAAATATATATAAAATAGAAACACACACACATACAGGGGGGGGAAACTAGTACAAATAGAAATCTTATTAACTTCCTTCATTTATTACATATTTATACTATAAAAATGTCAAATTATAAATGTTTATAATTTTTTTCCAGAAAAGGTTACACTCTCTTCCTTATCTTTACCTACCTTTCACTATCCTCTTTTCTGTCTTTGTTCCTTTCTCTCTGCTTCCCATTGTTCCCCCTCTATCAACCCCGTTTTCCCTGTTCCTCTTTCTCTCCTGTAATCTCTACCCCCAATTTCCATTCTGTTTTATTTCTTTTTCTTATTATACTCTATAACAATGATGATATTTTACTTGGGACACTTGATATAGGAAATCTGAGAAAAATCAAAACTTTATTACAATACTGTAAGAGGTATTAGCCATTGCCATTATTTTCCTGTAAAATTAACACAAAAGAACTCTAAAGAAATATAGGTAGTGTGGAGATCCTGTGTTAGAAAAACTAAATTTCCCAGAAAACCCCAGAAAAGTGGAATAATGTAAAGTCTGCTAAAATGTTGAATTGAGGCTGAAACACAGAAAACAGAGGCATAACGCCAAGTGTCTCCAATGAAATTTTAAAACTCCTGTATTCAACCTGTAAGTACTGTCATATTAAAGTGATTGTAAAGTTTAACAAATTAAATCTCAGTATCTATATATACTTAAAAACAGGGGCACTTTAATTCATTAAACTTTACAAAAAAAATATTTTTTACAAATATTGACCTTTTTCGTTACTGTAAACAGACCGGTTATCCTCCACCCGCATCTTCTTCTGTATTTTCGATGATGAATCCGGCTTCCTCAAATCATTGCGTACCCCACAAGCTGGATGCCAATGGGGCACACAATGATTGGAGGAAGCCGGATACGTAATTGATCTGGAAAATACAGAAAAAGATGAGGATGGTAGATCGGCGGTTTGATTAATGTAAAAAAAAAGGTAAGTATTTTTTTTTAAAAAGTGTTATTGTAAAGTTTAATGAATTAAAGTGCCCCTGTTTTTAAGAGTATTTTTAGATACCAGGCTTTAATTCGTTACATTTTACAATCACTTTAAGCATGATTAAAATCATAGATCCCACTGCTAGGAACTGAAATAATCTCTCTTCCTGTATCTGAATTTCCCACCCTAGTTAAATCAGGATATAACCTAAAAAAGTTTCAGGATAGAGGATATTGCAGGATGTGGGAGGGATACAGTAAGAACAGCCCCACTGGGGGGGGGGGCGGAGCCGGCTGCTAATGCCCATATCCAGCAGTTTATCCTGGCCATTCTTCCTCCAAATGACCCTAAAATACCCCAGTCCAGCTCCTCTTTCTTCCAGCAACTTTTCAAGCGAAGATTGAGCGAAAACTGGACACTTTTTAATCCGGCCTACTTCGGCCTACTCGGACCCTCCAGGCCGTAATGGCCGTAACAGATCAGGCAAACTTTTGGCCAGAGCACTTAAAAAGAAAAAATTAAAATCGCACATATATGAAATCCATCAACCCAACTCCCCAACTACTCTTAAAACCACTAAGGACTACAAACTTTCCACGACTACTACTCCGCTCTTTATAATCTCCATACGGATGTGTCAACGCCACTAACACCCCTGTCCATGTCTGACTATGTCTCTAACGCACAGTTACCCACAATTTCATCTGATAAACTTAAGGATCTCAACAAGCCTATCTCCCATCACAAAATGCTTGCAGAAAGTAAGTAATTAAACAATGGGAAAAGCACTGGCCCCGACGGACTATCAGGCAAGTACTACCATGCCTTCTCATCAGTACTTGTACCACACCTCACACACCTTTTTAACAAAGTGTCCCATGCTAATCCCTTCCCCCAATCCATGTTAGAAGCAAATGTAGTCGTCCTCCCCAAACCAGCTAAACCTCCCACCGTACCGGCGAATTACCGCCCGATATCTCTTCTCAACATGGATATCAAATTGTATGCAAAAATACTTGCAACCCGCATCAACATTATATTGCTGTCTTTAATTCATTTAAATCAAGCAGGTTTTACCCCTCACAGGGAAACAAAGGATAACGCTATAAAAAATGTACACCTAATGGAATATGCCCATAATCACAATATACCCTCTGCGTTCATCTCTATGGACGCAGAGAAATCCTTTGACAGGCTAAACTGGCAGTTCCTACAAAACAACACTTTCAAAATTCGGATTTGACCAGGCCTTTATCGGGAAAAAAAATTCTTTATATTACCGACCACTAGCTAAAGTTAAATTAAACGACACACTATCCCTTCCATTTCAGATCTCCAATGGTACACGGCAAGGATGTCCCATATCTCCCATATTATTTGTTCTTGCCATGGAGGTCCTGGCCTCCCATATCCGAAATAACACTGCTATCCAGGGTTTCAAATTTAACCAATATGAATACAAAACGTCCCTATATGCGGATGACATTTTCTTAACACTCACACAGCCTGTCTCCTCTATTCCCCTCCTTCTCCAAGCTCTCCACACCTATGGTCTCTTTTCCAATTTTAGAATCAACACTCACACAGCCTGTCTCCTCGATTCCCCTCCTTCTCCAAACTCTCCACACCTACGGTCTCTTCCAATTTTAGAATCAATATTTCCAAATCAGAATTTCTTCCCATTAAACTTCAGGCAGATGAACTGAAAACAATACAATCACTTGCTCAATTCCCTACACAATAACAATCTATCAAATATCTAAGAATACACATATCCCCTTACAAACCCACATTACAAAATGCAAATTTTCAAGCCATAACTACAACTACACAAGCTCTTTTACGCTCCTGGAGTAACAAACCCCTATAATGGGTAGGCAGGATCAATGCTGTCAAAATGATTCTCCTTCCTAAATTATTGTATTTTTCCAGACCCTTCCCATTCCTCTACCATTACCACTGATACATAATCTACAAAAACTAATTACAAAATACCTCTGGCAACACAAACGGCCCAGAATAGCAACTGCAACACTCTATTGCCCGAAAGACTTGGGAGGCTTAGGGATTCCAAACCTGCAACAGTACAGATTGGCCACCTTTCTTACTAGAATTGTTAACTGGTGCAGGCATTCACTCCATAAAGAATGGATTCTTTTAGAACACCATATATCCAATACTAACCATCTTGGAAGCAAGTACTGTCTCTCCCCAAAATCGAGGAACTTACCAGTTCATCTTCCATCAATAATCGCTGAAACTTTTGACTTATGGGATACATTAGTTGAAAAGCATGGTTACATATCCACAATTCCCCAAACCTAGAAAACTTAGACTTCCCCTTTCAGCAGCCAGGGCAAGTAGTCTTACAACCTCATATAACCAAATCTATCCCTTGTCATATTCTCATAGAAAATGGTAAACCCAAACCTCAAATAGAGATTATCCCCCATCTAGGTCCTGCTTATGAAAACTGGTTTCGTTACTTCCAGATGTCTGATTTTCTTATGAGAAACCAGCACAAAACCCAACTCACGTGAAACTTAACTAATTTTGAGAGCATTTGTCTCCGGGACACTTTAAATAGGGGTTTCCTACCGACCTTATATCAATACTCATGCACCCATATACGACCTCACTCCCTTCCTATGTAGACAAGTGGGAAAAAAAGATTGGCACACACCAGACTCAAAAAAACATGGCAACACATATTCTTCTCCATGACCAAATCCTCCTCCTCTGTATACACACTAGAGATGAATGTTAAATTTTAATGCAGATGGTACTACACACCATCCCGCCTGCACATAATCTTCCCAACGTCCTCCCCAATCTGCTGGGAGGGTGCGATATAGAGGGTACCCCCACTAACATTTGGTGGACCTGCCCCATCGCCCAATCCTACTGGTTGGTGATCAAGACCGAAATAGAAAAGACACTTCCAATGACCCTTGACCTTAACATCTGGTTTTTCCTTTTCAACAAATTCTTTATGGTCAACTCAGCAAAAAGGCTTATCCCGAAACATTGGAAGTCACCGCTCTTCCCATCAGCTGCCATTTGGAGAGAGACGACTTCCCAAACACTCCAGTTGGAAAAATACCACTATACGACCAGTAAACGTAAAAATGATTATCATTCCATCTGCTTCCTTTGGGAAGAATATTTGAGCCAAGTATCACAACCTACATGACCACTCTTCACCTCCCTTAAGACCCCCTCCTCATACCCACAAATATTTCAGACCAAATGAAAGCACAACCCCTAACCACTTATCCATCAGCTTGTAAACCTAATAGCACCAGACACGCTCAGAGTCAGTTAGTCGGAGGATTACTTTACTTGTTATTTCTCATTATACATCTTAACTCCTCTATAGCTGGCATTTTGATGCCTTCCTGTGAGAGTAACATGGTATGAGGTTTATCTTATGTTGTTTTTGTTCTTTGTATTTTATTGTCATGCAATGTTCCTTAGCAAACAATCTTGTAATGTTACCCTCTCTTAGAAGGTCTCAATCATACATATTTTTTCTTTTATATGATCCCATTAATTTGTTTATACTGTTTGCTTCATTTTCATTAAAGCTTTTTCAAAACAGAAAATTATAATAAATTGCTGCTTTTGTGCAGGCATTTTGTTTTTATTTTTGTACAATATTATGTATAGGACAATGTTGGAGCTAAATATTCTCTATCCCTGCCTGGGCTAAACCATTAAAGCCACTAGATGGAGCTCTTTATACCTTTCATAAGAGAAACATTGCTGTGTAATATTTTGTCCCTTTGTAAATAAACTATAATAATAATAATCTATACTATAATCGCGTTTGTAACGTGTCCGTCGGTGTCGCCAGTTGCGCACGCATCCTCAAAGCAATGTTGGCTGCGTGAGGCAGCCAAAAAATATTGGCTGCACACGCAGCCAAAATAATCCACCTGGATGCAGCTTGGATTCTTTCACCACCCTGCATTTTCTGAATCCACCTGGAGGCAGCGTAGGCCAACCTGAAGCTTAAAAAAAAACAAAAAACGCCCACACGAAATAACAAAAAAATCTAACCGCGCACACGAAGTATAACAAAAAAACTAACCTCCCGCACGCAGTATTAACAAACACCTAAACCGCAAACCCCCACATCGCAAAATAATAAGTAATTAACCCCTAATGCGCAAATAACATAATTAAAATATTAACCCCGAAACCACCAACCACCATCGCAATAAACCTAATTACCCTATTAACCCCTGAACCACCAAACCGCCACATCGCAATAAACCTAATTAACCTATTAACGCCTAAACGGCCAAACCCCCACATCGCAATAAACCTAATTGACCTATTATCTCCTAAACGACCAACCGCCCACATCGCAATAAGCCTAATTAACCTATTAATCCCTAAACCGCCAACCCCTCCCAATGCAAATAACTTATTTAATTACTAAGCCCCCTAACCTAACACCCCCTAAATTAACCTCAATACTAAGTTACAATTAAAATAATAAAACCTAACATTAAATTACAAAAAAAAATTCTAAAATTACAAAAAATAATGAACTCTTCTTCCAGGCGGTTCCATCATCTTTTATCTTTACCCGGAGCAGAGGCATGGTGCGGAGGTGCGGAGCTGGCTTCTACGATGCACAGATCCTCAGCGGGGCTCCTCAGCGGCAGTTCTCAATGGCGGTCTTCAGCAGCGTGGAGGCTCCTCTTCATGCGATCGTCCATAGCACACTGAAGATTGAATGCAAGGTACCCCATATTTATTGGGGAACCTTGCATTTCTATTGACTGAAATTTTGAAATCAGCCAATAGGATGAGAGCTACTGAAATCGTATTGGCTGATTTGAACAGCCAATAGGATTTCAGTAGTTCTAATCCTATTGGCTGATTTAAAAATTTCAGCCAATAGGAATACAAGGTACCCCAAATTGAATGCGGTACCTTGCTTTCAATCTTCAGTGTACGTCGGACATCGGATGAAGAGGAGCCTCCACGCTGCCGAGGAATGCTGCCGCTGAGGAACGCTGCTGTTGAGGACTTCCGCTGAGGATCCACGCATTGGGAAAGACAGCTCTGCATCTTCCCTTCATGCCGCATTCGTTACGGATGAAGATAGAAGATGATGGAGCCACCTGGAAGAAGACCTCTGCCGGACTTCAGGAACGGTGAGTACCTATTTGGGGCTTAGTTTTAGGCTTTTTTTTAAAAAAAAATTTGGTGGCTTTTTTTAGATTAGGGTTTTTAGGGCTGGAAAAGAGCTGATTGCCCTTTTAAGGGCAATACCTATACAAATGCCCCTTTAGGGGCAATGGGCAGTTTAGGTTTTTTTTAATATTAGGTTTTTTATTTTGGGGGGTTTGGTGGGTGGGGATTTTACTTTTAGGGGGTAATTGGTAATTTGTTTAGGTAAAAGAGCCAATAGGAATGCAAGGTGTGCCATTTTGAAACATCTACATTGCATTCAACTTCAGTGTATGGCGATGACTGTATGATGGGATCCACTTCCAGGATAGCTCTGCTCCGTGCCTCCGGGATGAAGATAGAAGACGTCCCCGAGATGGATGAAGGTGTCACCGCCTGGATGTAGACTTCTCGCTACCTGGATGAAGATGGATGTCCAGACTTCAGGAACCGTGAGTAGATTTTATGGGGGGGGGGGGGGGTTTGGGGGGGGTAGATTAGGGATGGGCACTTGTAAAAGAGCTGATTGCCCTTTTAAGGGCAGTGAAAAAGAGCTGAATGCCCTTTTAAGGGCAATGCCCATACAAATGCCCCTTTAGGGGCAATGGGTAGTTTAGGATTTTTTAGAGTTAGGCTTTTTTTATTTTAGGGGGTTTGGTGGGTGAGGGGTTTTACTATTAGGGGGTAATTGGTCATTTGTTTAGGTAAAAGCACTGTTTAACTTAGGGCAATGCCCTACAAAAGCCCTTTTAAGGGCTATTGGTAGTTTAGTATTAGATTAGGGTGTGTTTTTATTTTGGGGGGGATTTTTTATAGGAGTATTAGTTTAGGTGTAATTTTTTTATTTTGGATAGCTTTGTTTATTCTTTTGTGTAATTTTACATTTTAGCTTTGGGGTTTGTAGTTTTTTTTAAATAGACTGCCCTCTGGGCAGGCTTATTGCCTAGTAATTTATAACCTCAAATTATACTTTTAATCTATGATAAACCCTAGCACATATCTTACATGCAAAGATCAAATTCTTAATTTATGGTTTCTAATATGCGTGTAGACATTTAAAAATGTGTTATAAAATTACACATTGTTAATTGAACACATTATAAATAGTTAATAATGGTAAAAAAAAGTCAACGATTATCAATATTCAAGCATTCATTTGCCATTATTTCCCTTTAACTTTAATTTTACGCACACTGACTCACTGGAACAAACATACAGCAGACCACCTGAATTATTAAATTACTACTTAAATTATAAAAAGTACAGATACAGGCAGTCCCCAGGTTACGAACAAGATAGGTTCTGTAGGTTTGTTCTTAAGTTGAATTTGTATGTAAGTTGGAACAGGCACTTTTTTTAGGTGAAACTCTAGCCAAACATTTTTTTTTTTTTGTTTTGGATAGCATAGGATAAAGTTTGTTTTGCTATCTGTGCCCCTGTTCAGAAAATTTCACATCACTTTCTGTCCTTGTGACAATTGGATTTTCAGTATTTTGGATTATCCTGGAAAGGATTGTCGATAAAGCTCTATTTTCTCTGTATGTAAGTACGAGTTGTACTGAAGTCGGATGTCTGTAACCCGGGGACTGCCTGTATCTTATAAATGCTTTTTATGAGAAGCCTAAATGTAAAACATATTATTTTTTTGGTATTTGTTTCCCCAATGTTAAAAAAATATATAAAAATAAATTAATTAAAAGGTGTATAGGATATGAATGTAAAGCAAACGTGCTAAGTATATGTGTGTATGAATATACTATTTGACAATAATAATGTAATCTCAACATTTTTGTAATTTGTCTTTAAATATTTTGTTTTGAAATTAATATGTAAGTTATTAAATCATGAGTTTAGGTTTATTGTGTGAGTGTTACGGTTGACTTCTTCAGACTTTTGAGAATTAAGTTAATTAAGACAAATTGAATGAATTTTAAATGTGTGAAGATTCATTTAATTGGGCTGAAGTTTGGTGGTGTGAAACATTTTATTATAATGTTGCCTGCTAGTTTCCTACTGATGTAAAATGTCAAATCAAATGAAAATGTATTCATAATTTTCCAGTTTAGAGACCTGCATTTCTACGTTAAACATTCATAGCGGAATGCACCCTAGAATATGTGCAATAGCAAGGAAACTGAGAATTACTGTAGCTGACATTCCTTTTTCTAAAACTAATCAGAAACTTATTTATAAAAAGTAAACTGAGGCAAACAGGAATAAAAAAAATATTATTATTGCAGCTATATAAGCAGCTTGATTATAGTATTTTTTTTTTTAATACATTCGGTACTGGGAAAGTCTTGCAAACCTCTACAAGTTCTAATTTCCTGTAACATCTCTTTGGATCCGTTTTGTCATTACTTAGTTTTTTAAATAGCCATAAAAAATAGAGCAGTTTCTTACTGCACTGTTGCTTACATATAACTATATTATGTAGCCAAAAGTATGTGGACACCTGACCATCACACCTATATGAGATTGTTGGATATTCCATTCCAAAACCATAGGCATTAATATAGAGTTGGCTGCCCCCTTGCCACTATAACAGATGCCACTTTTCAAGTAAGGCTTTTCACAAGATTTTAGAGGGTGTCTGTGGGAATTTGTACCCACTCAGCTAAAAGACAATTTTTTAGGTCAGGCGCTGATGTTGGATTAGTAGCTTTAGCTTGCAATTGGTGTACCAATTCATCTCAAAGGTGTTCAATGTCGAGGTCATGCACAGTTCTAGCCACTTGAGGTCCTCCACACCAAATTCATGGACCTCCCTTTGTGAACAGAGGCATAGTCATGCTAGAAAGTTGGAAGCACCCATTTGTTTAAAATGTCTATGTATCCTGTAGCATTCAGATAAAACTTCACTAGAACTAAGGGGACTAGCACTCAAGTAATAATTTATGACTTGATATTTTATTTTAGCTGATTTTCTGTATTGAGTACAAATGGTATAGTGGGACTATTTTCAATTACAAATATTTAGAACAAAGTTTTGGCAAGTTAAACAGATCCTGTTTGTGACATCATCAGGTGTTTAATTGAAATATTTATGACATGAAACCCCAAATTCTTCTTTCCTAATTCAGAAAAAGCATTCAATTTTAACCAACTCTCCAGTGTATTCCTATTATCAATTTTGCTTCCTTCTCTTGATATCCTTTATTGAAGGAACAGCAATGCACTATTGGGAGCTAGCTGAACAAATTAGTAAGCCAATGATGAGGTATATGTGTACAGCCATCAATCAGCAGCTAGCTCCCAGCTCCTGAATCTACCTAGGTTTGCTTTTCAGCAAAGGATACTAAGAGAGCTAAGCAAATTAGACAGCAAAGGTAAATTGGAAAGTTGTTTAACATTCTATACCCTATCTGAATCATGAAATAAACTTTTGGGTTCATATGTATACTATAGAAAACAGCAGAAAAATCACTTTTTGTTTCCTTTTCGTGTTACTGCCTTTTGCCTCTTTCCGCAAACTAAAGTTATTTTCTATCAATGCTTTGTCTGCTAAACCAACAATAAATATGTGTGGGCAATTCAAAGCAAAATAACTGATATTAATTATTATAGGGAATAAGTGCAAAACACCAACATTTGTCTTCAGCACATGGTGAGAAATAGATGAGCAATAAATGGATTAACAGTGGCAAGAAATATGATGGCATGGTTATTGCTAATGGGGACTAAGTTTACGCTTTCATACTATTACAAATGCAACATATTTTTCAAATTACATTGTCAAATTACTCTGCACACTATGGCCTGGCGTGCAGCAATACACTGCTTGTGCAAAGCCCCCCCTGCTCTCGAGCGGCTAATTGCACGTGAGCAGGGGCTATCAATCACCCCCAGTCAGAAAAGTCCAGGGGGATTGAGGAAAGCCACTTTAGAGTTGGAGTAGTAGGTGAAGAAGCAGCACTCTAATAAACGTCAACATTTTCACTCAGAAGATTAATACATATTGTCTACTTTTTGATGAAACAAAGAAAAATGTAAATACTCTGTTTATTAGTGCAGGCTGATGGGTATAGCTAACATTTAATAAGATCATGTAAAATATCTAAGAAATAAAGTGCTATCATTTGTCTGCATTAAATGACTATGGGCTAGATTACAAATGGAATGGTATTTAGCACGCTGGTTTGTTTAAACTATGCTAGAAGTATTTTTTTTGTGTGCATTGGGTAGCGTGCGCAATGAAAGTAAAATCATTTGCATGTGATCCAAACCTGGTACACGATAACAAAATATCTTTTTCTCCCCTTACACTCCAATAGAGAAGAAGAAAAACAACTAACACATCGCTTGCGCCCTAACCCAACAGGAGTTATTAATATTTCACATTCCAATGTTGTTCACATGCAGGAAAATTTTATTTTAAATATATATATATATATATATATACACCCTATATATCTATTCATATATAAATATATATATATACATATATAGGTATAGATATCTATTTTACATTAACATTATTAGATATATATATATATAGAAATATATCTAAGATAACAAATCTTTCATGTGCGCTAACACGACACTATGTTAGACCTAAATCGTGAAACACAAATCACTTTATATTTCTTTATTTTTTCACAAAGAAAGAAATTGAATTTTTAAATTATATATATATATATATATATATATATATATATATATATATATACAGTATCTGATAATATTAATTTAAAATAGATACCTATACCTATATATCAATAGGAATAGATATATAGGTATATAGACATACACGCATAGATAGGTAGATAGATCGATAGATAGATAGATAGATAGATAGATAGATAGATAGATAGATAGATAGATAGAGGAATACATTTAGAATAAAAATATCATTGTCCTGTATGTGAAGAACATTGGAATGTAAACTATGTTCAGTAAATTAGTGTATCGGTTTTAATATTTATATCTATGTATGTGATTCTATAAACTACTGACATTTCTCACAAATTCCAAATAAAAATATTGTAATTTAGATAATTTATTTGCAGAAAATGACAATTGGTCAAAATAACAAAAAGATGCAGTTTTTTCAGGCATGATTTTTAAACAACACAATGCTAATGTTTTGCTTTCAGACCTCGAACAATTCAAAGAAAACAAGTTCATATTCATTTTTAAATAACACAATACTGAACTAAGAGTTCAGAAAACAGTATCTGATTTTCAATCAACTTTCATGCTCTCCACCAGTCTTTCACGTTGCTGTTGGGTGACTTTATGCCACTCCAGGTGCAAACAAAATCAAGCAGCGCGACTTTGTTTGATGGCTTGTGACCATCCATCTTCCTCTTGATCACATTCAAGAGGTTTTTAATGGTTCAGGTCTGGAGATTAGGCTGGCCATGACAGGGTTTTGATTCATGCGTTCTTCAAAAAGATAAATCTGCCTGATTCATCTAATGGTTAGATAAGGACCTGGAGAGGCCTACAAGCCACAGTGTCTCACACCCATTGTGAAATTTGGTGGCGGATCAGTGATTATCTGGGGGTGCTTCAGCAAGGCTGGAATTGGGCAGATTTATCTTTGAGAAGAACGCATGAATCAACCCACGTACAATGTTATGCTGGAAAAAAATTAATTACTTCTGCTCTGACAATGTTCTCCAACTCTGAGGTTTAGTTTTTCCAGCAGGACAATGCTCCATGCCACTCAGCCAGGTCAATCAAGGTGTGGATGGAGGATCACCAGATAAAGACCATATCATGGAAAGTTCAATCTCCCCACCTGAACCCCATTGAAAGCTTCTGGAATGTGATCAAGAGGAAGATGGATGGTCACAAGCAATCAAACAAAACTGAGCTGCTTGAATTTTTGTTCCAGGAGTGGCATAAAGTCACCCAAGAGCAATGTGAAAGATTGATGGAAAGCATGCCAAGACGCATAAAAGCTGTGATTGAAAATCAGTATTATTCTACCAAATATTGGTTTTTGAACTCTTGCTAAGTTAAAATATTAGTATTGTGTTATTTATAAATGAATATGAACATGTTTTCTTTTAAATATTTGAGGTCTGAAAACATCCTTTTTGTTATTTTGACCAGTTGTCATTTTCTGCAAATAAATGCTCTAAATGAAAATATTTGTACTTAGAATTTGGAAGAAATGTCAGTAGTTTATAGAATAAAACAAAAATGTTAATTGTACTCAAACACATACCTATAAATAATAAAACCAGAGAAACTGATACTTTTACAATGGTAATAAAAAAAGAGAAATAGAATTACTGGCACTGTGAACAATATTAGAGGAAAGGACCTAATAATACATGGGACCTGTGCTGCTTTTAAAAAATTCCAATGGAACATATAACCCCACAGTAGATATAAGGGGCATCAGAAAGGGATTATAGAGCTCAACCTCTAAATTAAATTAAAGTAAACTAGAATAAAATATAACTTTTATTATCAATCAATAAAATGTCCAGGAAACCCTGTGACAATCCCAACCACCACACTAAAACATTACTCTGTCGGTTATACGCCTCCCTGTTTCCTGGCTGATAACAGCATACATCGGCTTCAGGTGCCAGAGGTGTAAAAACCTCTAAAACAATAGGCCTGTGAACGGCCTTTCTTAATGTTACTAATTTTTACAAAGTAAGGACAAACCGAGCAGGTATCGGACACTCCTTAAGTATCTACCAGAAAATAAGTCCGCCAATGACAATGCATTATGTCATAACCACTCCTCCCCCAATCTCCATATACAAAATAATATTGGATAGCATGCGGCGTGAGTGCCGGTCCGGTACTTGATTGGGTTCACTAATATTAGGTTCATTTATAATATGAGCCTGTTTAGTGCTGTATTGACAATCGTATGTCCTTTATTCACAGCCTCGCTCTCTAATGTATTATGACATATCTAAAGTCACAGCCCTCATTTGGAATGTACCGTTCTAATTTGCAGATAGGGAGACTTAATAATGATATTCCTCTGTACTATATGTTAACAACACCACTGATCATAAACCATTATGATAACAGAATATCAAAACAGCAAATTATTCCGGAGCTTTGAACCAGATGACCAATGGTAGGTATCAGTGTCAAGAAATCACACATTCAGTTGAAGATATGGTTTACTTCCTATATACAAGTAAAAGCCCGTTCTATATACCGCATACTTTTCTATTTCATCAGTTCAAGACTAAAATATCCTGAGCACCATGACAGTTATGCATCTATATCGAGCTATGAATCTAAGTAAAGACCATTATAATTCAATTCCCCATACCAGAGGTTAATATTAATTTTACAGTATCCTATTATATCTGGAGTAATATTAGCCACAGTACAGTTGAGTCATTAGTGAAGTAAGTACCTAAAAAATCCTGGATAAGATACAAAATAAATTCCTATTAAGATAAAGAAATGTCCAATAATTATTATTTTTGTTAAACAAAAATTGGTCTATTAATGAGTATATCAATTGCAAGAGTAACAATGTTATATATTGTATTTCTTGCAGCTGCAATATGTTCTATGTGGCCAATCAAGTACCGGACCATCACTAATGCCCCCATGCTATCCAATAATATTTTGTATATGGAGATTGGGGGAGGAGTGGTTATGACATAATGCGTTGTGATTGGCGGTTTTATTTTCTGGTAGATACTTAAGGAGCGTCCGATACCTGCTCAGTTTGTCCTTTCTTTGTAAAAATTTGCAACATTGAGAAAGGCCGTTCACAGGTCAAAATGCGTTTGTTTTAGCGGTTTGTACACCTCTGGCACCGGAAGCAGATGTATGCTGTTATAGGCCAGGAAACAGGGAGGTGTATAACCGACAGAGTAATGTTTTAGTGTGGTGGTTGGGATTGTCACATAATTTACAATGGTGTCTTAATATTTTTTCCACATATATATATATACACATACACATACACACATACATATACATATTTGGACATATACCATATACCTTTGAGCCCTTATATTTTATTTTTAACATTTATATGAACTATTTTTATCAGACAGTATTTATATGAGTGTAACAATAATTTTAAATGTATTTTTGTTATGTTTAGTAGAACTTTTATTAACACACTACCTTTTCAGTTATGCTCTGATAATGGCTTTTACTTTTAACTTATTTTTCTCACGTGCAAAAAGCCAATATCTCTTGCGCGCTACAGTTAGCACGCCACTCGTTATCTAGCCTTATATGCTGAGGGGGGTCAGTAATATTTAGCTTTAATAGCCAATGCTCTGTAAATAAATTGTAAATTATTAAAAAATAAATAAATAAGAATAATGTTCAATCTCTACTGAGCTTTAAAAAATGATTTTATTGAAATCATCTCAAGAAAAAAAAAGAGGGAACAGGTTTTATTTTAAAAACGTTTATAAATAAAAATAAGATTGGAGTCAAATATCTTTTGTAACATTATTAAATATACAAATTTGTGTGTTTTGTGAAAATACTTTATTTAAACTGACATGTTGTGTGTGACTTCTTTAGCTGGCATTGGTAGAAGTGAGGACTTTATTTGTTTCTAAACATTTTACAATGAAGCCAGGCTGATCTGGCACCAATATCTTTTTGTTTTAATTCCTGTGTTCCCAGATGGTAAATTTGCCCCAATTGCATATTTGTCCTGTGCAGGAAGATTGGACTAAAATTTTTATTCTAGCTAGGCTTGTGGACGGCTAGGATATCTGTCTGATAGAATTTGCAAACTGGATATTGTTGCCAGGCAATATGTCCATTGGCTAAGCAATCTGTTGCATATTATAATTACATACTGAAGAAAGTCATAGAATTCTATGAGTAAATCCTATGTCCTAACAAAAATGGAATAAAAACATCTAAGGAACACTGCAAAATAACTTCAAATTGAAACTCTGTTTTGATTTAAATGAGATAAACAATTGCATTTCTATCATTGCATTAACTTCTGAATTGATAATATGCAATAGTTCAGTGCCTAAAAATATGATGAAACTATGAGGCCCATTTATCAAGCTCTGAATGGAGCTTGAGGGCTCGTGTTTCTGGTGAGTCTGCAGGCTCATCAGAAGCAGCAGTTATGAAGCAGCTGTCTAAAGGCCTCTGCTCCATAACCCTGTCTGCCTGCTCTGAGCAGGCGGACAGACATTGCCGCAATTCAACCCGATCGAGTACGATCGGGTTGATTGACATGCCCTGCTGGTGGCCCATATGCTTGCGAATCTGCAGGGGGCGGTGTTGCACCAGCAGCTCACAAGAGCTGCTTGTGCAATGCTGAATACGGAGAGTGTATTGATCTCCGCATTCAGCGAGGTCTGTCGGACCTGATCCGCACTGTCGGATCAGGTCCGACAAACCTTTAATAAATAGGCGTCAAAATATTTTATTCATATATAAATATACATATAGAAAAAAAAATTATAGCACTTCAGACCAAATACTTGTTACATTCTGGTCTTTAAGATGTAGCTTTAGAAAGTCAGTGGGAAATAAGTACAGGACTTAAAATCCCTGACATTAGTTTTAAAAAGGCAAATTTAATTTATCATCAATCACCTAGATTACGAGTTTTGCACTAAACAGGCTGCAAAACTAACGCCAAAAAAGTTGCGTTATTTAACTCTCCATATAGTGCTGCCATTACGAGTTACTGAAATCGCAGACACTAATAAAAGATATTAACCCCTAATCTGCCGCTCCCTGACATCACAGACATTAAATTAAATTATTAACCCCTAAACCTCCGGCCTCCCATATCTCCGCTACTAAATAAACCTATTAACCCCTAAACCTAACATTAAACTATAAATTAACCTAACATAAATATTTTAATAAAATTTAAAAAATACCACTTAAAAACATAAATTACAAATTTAAAAAAACATAACACTAGGAAAAAAATTAAAAAATCAAAAATTACAAAAAATAATAAACACTAAATTATGAAAGATAAAAAACACCAAGCTTACAAATAAATAATAACTGAAAATATAAAAAATAAAACAATTACACCTAATCTAATAGTCTAATAGCCCTATAAAAATAAAAATCCTATTGAATAGCCAATAGAATTTCAGAAGCTCTCATCCTATTGGCTGATATGAATTTGAAGAATCAAATCAGACAATAGGAATGCAAGGTACGCCATTTTGAAATGGCTACCTTGCATTCAACTGCAGTGTACAGCAGTGATCTTATGAAGAGGACGCTCCACGCAGGATGGGATCCACTTCCAGGATAGCTCCGCTCAGTGCCACCGGGATGAAGATAGAAAACGCCCCAGAGATGGATGAAGGTGTCGCCGCCTGGATGAAGACTTCTCGCCTCCTAGATGAAGATGGATGTCCAGGCTTTAGGAATCATGAGTAGATTTTATGGGGTTAGTGTTAGTTTTTTTTTTTTTTTTAAATTGGGTGGGTTTTTTTATATTAGGGATGGGCACTTGTAAAAGAGCTGAATGCCATTTTAAGTGCAGTGAAAAAGAGCTCAATGCCTTTTAGGGGCAATAGGTAGTTTAGGATTTTTTAGAGTTAGATTTTTTATCTTTGGGGCTTAGTTGAGTGTGGGTTTTTTTACAGGTAAAAGAGCTATTTAAATTATGGCAATGCCCTACAAAAGGTCCTTTTAAGGGCTATTGGTAGTTTATTGTAGGTTAGTGTGTGTTTTTGTTTTGGGGGGCTTTTTGTTTTTATAGGGCTATTAGATTAGGTGTAATTGTTTTTATTTTTTGTAAGCTTAGTGTTTTTCATTTTTGGTAATTTAGTGTTTAGGTATCCCCATAGACATTAATGGGGAGAGCCGGCTGAGAAAAAGTCTAACACCTGCAATAAAGCAGCGTAAAGCTCAGTAGCGCAGCCCCATTGATTCATATGGGGAAACAAAAGTTATGTTTACACCTAACACCCTAACATGAACTCCGAGTCTAAAAACCCCTAATCTTACACTTATTAACCCCTAATCTGCCGCCCCCGACATCGCCGACACCTACATTATATTTATTAACCCCTAATCTGGCGCTCCGGACATCGCTGCCACTATAATAAACATATTAACCCTTAAAACTCCGCACTCCCGCATCACAAACACTAGTTAAATAGTTTTAACCCCTATTCTGCCGCCCCTTACATCGCCGACACCTACCTACATTTATTAACCCCTAATCTGCCGCCCCCAACGTCGCCGCCACTATACTAAATTTATTAACCCCTAGGTTAATAGGTGCTAGTGTAACTTAGGTTAGGTTTTATTTTACAGGTACATTTGTATTTATTTTAGCTAGGTAGTTAGTAAATAGTTAATAACTATTTAGTAACTATTCTACCTAGTTAAAATAAATACAAACTTGCCTTTAAAATAAAAATAAACCATAAGATAGATGCAATGTAACTATTAGTTATATTCTAGCTATCTTAGGGTTTATTTTACAGGTAAGTATTTAGTTTTAAATAGGAATTATTTAGTTATTAATTGTAGGTTTTATTTAGATTTATTTTAATTATATTTAAGTTAGGGGGTGTTAGGGTTAGGTTTAGACTTAGGTTTGGGGGTTAATAAATATAGTATAGTGGCAGCGACATTGGGGGCAGCAGATTAGGGGTTAATAAATATAGGTAGGTGGCGGCGATGTTAGGTACAGCAGATTAGGGGTTAATAATATTTAACTAGTGTTTACGATGCGGGAGTGCGACGGTTTAGGGGTTAATATGTTTATTCTAATTGTGGTGATGGGAGCGGCAGATTAGGGGTTAATACATTTATTTTAGTGTTTGCTATGCGGGAGGGCCTCAGTTTAGGGGTTAATAGGTAGTTTATGAGTGTTAGTGTACTATTTAGCACTTTAGTTATGAGTTTTATGCTACAGCTTTGGATCTACCTCTTGGACAGTGTACATCCAAGGGGGCTAAATGAACAAAACAATTATTATTGTTTTCTATAAAATTATAAAACCTGATCTGAGTTTGGGAATTGGAAAGTATATAAAAAAATATATATACCAATATATAGTAGCAGAACACCTATGCACGTGGATGTAGATTAATAAATCTACAAAGCAAATTCAACTAACTTTCTTTTGTTGATCAAATCACATACCCCTCCTTTTTTCTATTTTTGGGGTTTTTCTTTCCCCTTAGTGTTGATCACTAGCACTTATAAGATTACTTCTATTGTATTTATCATTACTTTTTACTTTAGGGCAAGTGTAACACAAAGTTCACTTTCACACCTTAGTACATCAGCACCCAGACACAACCTATAGGGATCAGCACATTAGCACATCCCACATATGCCCAGTAATTAAATTGAATTGGAATATACTATTCAAATATAGTTTTTCTCCCCCTTTCACGTCACTGTACACGGTGAATCTAAACATAGCAAAATATTTCCATTCACAAAATACCTGTCATAACTAGCACTATTCAACACTTAGAGATTGAATTAAGAAGCACAGTTTGTGTTTTCATTTTTATTTCTCATTTTCTCGGTTTTTTAGTTTTCTCCTCACTCACACCAGGGCACCTGTTTATGCATCCAGCAACAATCACTATTCAAATTAGAAGGATGATCGTTATTTAGCGAAAATTGCACTTTATTTTACCCAGTTTATTTTTCTATAATATTTATATCACTTCGTTATTAGTATTATTATTACTTTCGATGCCTCATGTAATTTTCCCCACCTGTGGTGTCCTGCATTCATGACCCGGTAAACTCCATAAATACTGACTTTCCAAGCTTTATGTGCTCCACCATTTCTCCCCGGTTCTCATTTTTAAATACATACAGATAGATTTACATCTACCTAGCTACATGATAGTAAACAATGGATACAAGTGACAGATGCCTATCAGATCACGGCAGGCAAACACACCTCCTTCTTCCAGCAATAACATTGCAAGGGAGGTAACCAATCAGAAACGATGATAGAGTCCAGCCTTTCAATTGCCAGCCATTAAAAGGCCCCCAGAAAGGCGGGCGCCCCACCTTTGACAAAGCCTTTAGTGGCGAAACATGTCAGGGAAGCTGGAGACTATTCTCCTTTTTTAAACTTAAACAACTGTGTGGAATGGTAGTAGAATGTTTTATTAGAATTTAACTTAAATGGTATGCCTGCGTGTGAGTGAGACCTAGAAAATAGAGCCGCTTCAGATCTATGTAGCCTTATCAATGAAGGAATTCTTTCTCTAATGTAATTACCGAACGGTGTTCAATAACAGGCACCCTAGACAGAAGCGGTGAGCCGACTCAGCTTAAACCACGGTCGTTATAAATATAGAGTGCATAACCGCATACTAAGCATTTTAGACCTAAGCTGTGAGTCGATTCAGCTTAAACTACATTAGGCCTCTAATACATATAGACCCTGCAAATACTAATACCGGTAATCCGGAATACACGGATTACAATACCGGAGAGTCATTTACAAACGGTATAACGATTTTACTGCAAATACATAAGCAATAAATACCCGGGAGTAACAATTTATCTCGAGATTTATACAGTGCACCAAACACACTGACCAGATACGAATCTACTGTTCACCAGAACTGCTCCAACATTGTATACTCTAGTAAACAACTTTGAACATAATAAAAATAGCGGGTTTTATACAACCGGTGGTATCTTAAAAGGGGTTTCCCCTAGGTTGAATAACTCTAACGTAACCTTCACACCACCTTTAGAATTTTACCAATAGCTTCCTATTAGGACATATGGTAACGCGTTGTCTATCTAAGATCATTAATACAGATAAGTTAAACACAAATAAAGTGCAATATTAAAACGTAACCAGGATTCTATAATTGAAGACACTTGAGTGAGAACTGACTCTGATTCACTGGTAGTATGATTATAAGTTAGAACAGCCGACAGAACACCGCTATTTCAGTCCATTTAACAGTAAAGAAATATAAACACAGTGCCCTTTTAAGGAGGTCACATATTAGAGCAATTCCAGTTTATTTTTTATTTTAAATATCTGTTGTCGTGCATGGGGACTATTGCATGATATTTCTAAGTACAATATCCATAACCGTGACTCTCATATTAGTATATTCCATTCGGAAATTATAATTGGGGTTCTCCATTTAGTGGTCTCACTCACCCCTGTAACTTGTGAGGAATCTACCTAATGAGGGGGGTAGCTACAAGGACGAAATACCATCCCATAATTTTGGGAATTATTATATGTGCAATTATCCCTTCCTCCCCTGTAAGTAGACACAACCTGGAGAGCATATCACCTATTTGTCTGAACATTCTCCCTAGGAATCACATTCTCCCATTTCAACACTAGTTGGAATTTTAATATTCATTTTTTCTTTTTTATCATAAAACCAATAAAAGTTAAGTTTTAAATCGTCTTGTCTGGGGCCGAGTACCTAGGCATATCAGGCCAATTTACCAGTGTTTTGCTGTTGAGTGCTATCAGTACACTCTTTCAATTGCGGAATGCAGTTGATTTTTCTAATATTTAACTAGTGTTTACGATGCGGGAGTGCGACGGTTTAGGGGTTAATATGTTTATTCTAATTGTGGTGATGGGAGCGGCAGATTAGGGGTTAATACATTTATTTTAGTGTTTGCTATGCGGGAGGGCCTCAGTTTAGGGGTTAATAGGTAGTTTATGAGTGTTAGTGTACTATTTAGCACTTTAGTTATGAGTTTTATGCTACAGCTTTGTAGTGTAAAACTCATAACTACTGACTTTAGAATGCGTTACGAATCTTGTGGGATAGGCTGTACCGCTCACTTTTTGGCCTAAAAAAAAAAAAGATTGTAATACCGGCGCTATGTAAGTCCCATTGAAAATAGACTATACGCAAATTGCGTAAGTTAATTTGCGGTAAGGCCAAAAAAGTGTGAAGGACTGCTGTACCTACAAGACTCGTAATAGCAGCGGTAGTAAAAAAGCAGTGTTATGAGGCTTAACGCTGCTTTGTTACTCATAATGCAAGACTCGTAATCTAGCTGTTAGGTTTTTAATTAGTAGTATTTTTAAATTTTATTACAATAGTTATGTTAGACTAATTTATAGTTTAATGTTAGGTTTATTTTTATTTCACAGGTAAGTTTTTATTTATTTAAATATTGTTTTATTATAATTTTAATTTAAAGTTAGGGGGGTGTTAGGTTTAGGGGTTATTAGTTTAATTTAGTGCTTTGCAATGTGGGGGGTCTGGCGGTCTAGCGGTTAATAGGTTTAGTTTAGTAGTTATGATGTGGGGGGCTGGAAAGTTAGGGGTTAATATTTTATCATAGTGTTGGCGATAGGAGGTGGGGCGGCGGTTTAGGGGTAAATAGGTTTATTTAGGTGTCGCCGATGTCGGGGACCGGCGGAATAGGGGTTAATAAATTGTATTAGTGTTGGCAATGTTGGGGTACGGCAGTTTAGGGGTTAATATATTTAAATAGTGTTGGCGATGTGGGTGGGCGGGATATTATGGGTTAATAACTTTATTTAATAGTTGCGATGTGGGTGGGTGGCAGATTAGGGGTTAATAGGTTTAATACAGTTTTTGCGATACAGGAGGGTGGCAGTTTAGGGGTTAATAGGTAGTTTATGGGTGTTATTGTAGTTTGTAACAGTTTAGTTATGAGTTTTGTGAAACATTTTTGTTACACAAAATCCATAACTAATGCGCTTAGATGGCAGTATGGATTGTGTCGGTATAGGCTGTAACCGGCGCTATGAAAATGTCACACAAAAACGTCATTTTTTGAGTGCAGAATGAACGTTGCATTACAGAATTAAATGCTTCTGTTACAGCTATACCGACACGACTCGTAGTATGCGTTCCTGGTTATTCCAACGTAATGGCCAATTTTTCAGCGTTAATAGCCGTACCGCACTGTAATGCAAAACTCGTAATCTAGGTGAATGTTACTGGCAGCCAAAATGTTAATTTTAATGTAGATCCACAACTGGGGTTGCTTAAATTAACTCTTTAGTTGCACTGGTTACAAATTAAATCTGCTGCTTCTGGAGGTTTTTTGGCTGGGGGCCGGGGGGTGTTATTTGTTATGTAGAAAACTTTGCAATGACTTTCCACTGTGACAATTGGGTGCAGAGTTATTAAAACAGCCAGTCAGACTGGAGTTTGAGTTACACTATAAGAAAGTTTGTTAGACTCATCTGTATCAAAACTTAAGAAAAAATTATTCAGGGCCAGATTACGAGTGGAGTGCTAATTAACGCTCCCATTTGAGCCTTAATTATGCTATAAGTATGCTTTTTGCATGAGTTGGGTTGCGCTCATATAGAGTTAAAAGTAAACTGTTTTTGCTTGCGCTAATCCGACAAGCACAAAAAGCCAACATTAGAATATCACGTGCGTGATCACATATTTCCCCATAGAAATTAATGGAGAGAAAAAAGTTTTTTAAAAAAACTAACACTTGCGCAAACATGATCGCACATTCTCATGTGCGCTAACTCAACATGAAAATATGAATATTTCACATTCCAATGTTCTGCACATAACAGAATATGTTCTATGTATCCATACATGCATATTTCTACATATATCTGATGGTTTTATGGAGATATATATATATATATATATATATATATATATATATATATATATATATATATACAGTTGCAAAAAAAAGTATGTGAACCCTTTGGAATGATATGGATTTCTGCACAAATTGGTCATAAAATGTGATCTGATCATCATCTAAGTCACAACAATAGACAATCACAGTCTGCTTAAACTAATAACACACAAAGAATGAAATGTTGCTATGTTTTTATTGAACACACCATGTAAACATTCACAGTGCAGTTGGAAAAAGTATGTGAACCCTTGGATTTAATAACTGGTTGAACCTACTTTGGCAGCAATAACTTCAACCAAACGTTTCCTGTAGTTGCAGATCAGACATGCACAACGGTCAGGAGTAATTCTTGACCATTCCTCTTTACAGAACTGTTTCAGTTCAGCAATATTCTTGGGATGTCTGGTGTGAATCGCTTTCTTGAGGTCATGCCACAGCATCTCAATTGGGTTGAGGTCAGGACTCTGACTGGGCCACTTCAGAAGGTGTATTTTCTTCTGTTTAAGCCATTCTGTTGTTGATTTACTTCTATGCTTTGGGTCATTGTCCTGTTGCAACACCCATCTTCTGCTGAGCTTCAGCTGGTAGACAGATGGCCTTAAGTTCTCCTGCAAAATGTCTTGATAAACTTGGGAATACATTTTTCCTTCGATTATAGCAATCTGTCCAGGCCCTGACGCAGCAAAGCAGCCCCAAACCATGATGCCCCCACCACCATACTTCACAGTTCGGATGGGGTTTTGATGTTGGTGTGCTGTGCTTCTCTTTCGCCACACATAGTGTTGTGTGTTTCTTCCAAACAACTCAATTTTGGTTTCATCTGTCCACATAATATTTTGCCAGTACTGCTGTGGAACATCCAGGTGCTCTTGTGCAAACTGTAAATGTGCAGCAATGTTTTGTTTGGACAGCAGTGGCTTCCTCTGTGGTATCCTCCCATGAAATCCATTCTTGTTTAGTGTTTTACGTATTGTAGATTTGCTAACAGGGATGTTAGCATTTGCCAGTGACTTTTGTAAGTCTTAAGCTGACACTCTAGGATTCTTCTTCACCTCATTGAGCAGTCTGCGCTGTGCTCTTGCAGTCATCTTTACAGGATGGCCACTTCTAGGGAGAGTAGCAGCAGCACTGAACTTTCTCCATTTATAGATAATTTGTCTTACTGTGGACTGATGAGCAAGACTTTTGCAGATAGTTTTATAACCCTTTCCAGCTTTATGCAAGTCAACAATTCTTAATCGTAGGTCTTCTGAAAGCTCTTTTGTGCGAGGCATCATTCACATCAGGCAATGCTTCTTGTGAAAAGCAAACCCAGAACTGGTGTGTGTTTTTTATAGGGCAGGGCAGCTGCAACCAACACCTTCAATCTCATCTCATTGATTGGACTCCAGTTGGCTGACATCTCACTCCAATTAGCTCTTGGAGATGTCATTAGTCTAGGGGTTCACATACTTTTTCCACCTGCACTGTGAATGTTTACATGGTATGTTCAATAAAAACATAGCAACATTTCATTCTTTGTGTGTTATTAGTTTAAGCAGACTGTGATTGTCTATTGTTGTGACTTAGATGATGATCAGATCACATTTTATGACCAATTTGTGCAGAAATCCATATCATTCCAAAGGGTTCACATACTTTTTCTTGCAACTGTATATATAAATTATTATATATAGGTATAGTTACATACAGATATATATTGCAATATCTGTTTAGAAATACTTAGAAGACATTCTGCTTTGGAATGTGAAATATTTGTAGTAAATACATAGTTAAAGCCTTTATTATAAAATAATGTTGCATAAATATGTTTTTATATGTTTTCATCTACTTAACTGCAAAGGACACCAATGCACTTATATATATGTCTTTATACAGTGCTCACCCCTAATATTGGCACCCTTAGTAAATATGATCAAAAAAGGCTGTGAAAAAATGTCTTTATTGTTTAACTTTTTGATATTTTGCTCAAAAAGTACACAAAAATACTCTGCTCTCATGGATATCAAAGAATAGCAAACACATCACAGGTTTATCCCAAAAAAATCTTTCCTAAATATATGTGTGCCACAATTATTCACACCCTTTTAGTCAAAATATTGTGCGCTACCTCCCTTTGCCAAGATAACAGCTCTGAGTCTAATCATATAATGCCTGATGAGGTTGGTAGTAATGGATTTGATACCATTCCTCCATACAGAATCTTTCCAGATTCTTCAAATTTTGAGGTTGATGCTAGTGGACTCTTCAGTTCACCCCACAGGCTTTCTAAGGGGTTCATGTCAGGGGACTGGGATGGCCATGATAGGACCTTGATTTTGTGGTCAGTAAACTATTTCTGTGTTTCTTTTGATGTATGTTTTGGATAATTATCCTGCTGGAACATCCAACCACTGCCCATTTTAAGCTTTCTAGCAGAGGGAGTCAGGTGCTTATTTAATATCTGTTGAAATTTGATAGAGTCCATGATGCCATGTATCCTAACAAATTGTCCAGGTCCTCTGCCAGAAAAACAGCCCCAAAACATTAAAGAACCACCTCCATATTTAACTGTGGGCTTGAGGCACCTTTCAATATGGCTACCTCTCTGTGTGTGCCAAACCCACCTCTGGTGTTGCCAAAAAGCACTATTTTTGGTTTTATCTGACTATAGAACTCGAACCCATTTGAAGTTCCAGTAGTGTCTGGCAAACTGAAGATGCTTGAGTTTGTTTTTGGATGAGAGTAGATCCTTTTGTCTTAAAACCCTTCCAAACAACTTGTGGTGATGTAGATAACTTCTTCTGCAATTCTCCAGCTGTGATCCTTGTAGATATTTTGGCCACTTGACCCATCCTCTTCACAGTACATTGAGACAATGGCCCCTATTTATCAAGCCGTCAACCGCAAATATGCTGGAATTCCGCAGGATAATTGTGGCGAGCTTGATTTGCCTTATTTATCAAAGCCTACAGACTGGCAAAATTAGAATTTTGTGACGTAACATACGATCTGCCGGTCTCAGTCCGACACAGATCGATGCTTACATGGAGGCGGCGGATGCCATAGGAATCAATGGAAATCTGAAAGCAGTGAAAGCTTATGTTCGCTGCTGCCCGATATCCCATTGATTCCTATGGGTGAATAAAAGTTAAGTTTACACCTAACACCCTAACATAACCCCTGAGTCTAAACACCACTAATATGCCGCCCCCTACACCGCCGCCTGCCACCTACATTAAACTTATTAACCCCTAATATGCCACCCCCACACTGCCGACACCTACATTATACTTATTAACCCCTAATCTGCCACCCCGACACCTGCTGCCGCCACCTACATTATACTTATTAACCCCTAATCTGTGGCCCCAGCACTGCCACCGCCACCTACATTATACTTATTAACCCCTAATCTGCCGCCCGACACCGCTGCCACCTACATAAAGTTATTAACCCCTATTCCGCCGCTCCCGGAGCCCACCACAACTAAATAAAGTTATTAACCCCTAAACCTAACAGCCCGCTAACTTTATATTAAATATTAACTCATCCCTATCTTATAATCAATTTAAACTTACCTTTAAAATTAAATTAAACTATATTAAAATAATAATTAACCTACCCTAACTATTATAATAAAATTACATTAAACTATATTAAACTAATAGTTAATCTACCCTATTATACTAAATTACATTAAACTACAAATTAAATTAACTATATTATATATTTAAAAACCTAACCCTACTCAAATAATTTAAATCTACACTAAAAAAATACTAAGTTACAAAAAACTAACAACTAAGTTACAAAAAATAACACACACTAAGTTACAAAAAAAATAAACACTAAGTTACAAAAAATAAAAAAGAAATTATCAAAGATTTAAAATAATTACACCTAATCTAAGGGCCCTTTGAAAATAAAAAAGCCCCCCCCAAAAAAATTAATAAAACCCTAGCCTACAATAAACTACAAATAGCCCTTAAAAGGGCCTTTTGCGGGGCATTGCCCCAAAGAAATCAGCTATTTTACCTGTAAATAAAAAATACAAATACCCCCCAACAGTAAAACCCACCACCCACACAACCAACCCCCCCCCCAATAAAAACCTAACTAAAAAAAACTATGCTCCCCATTGCCCTGAAAAGGGCATTTGGATGGGCATTGCCCTTAAAAGGGCATTTAGCTCTATTGCAGCCCAAACCCTAATCTAAAACTAAAACCCACCCAATACACCCTAAATAAAACCTAACACTAACCCCTGAAGATTCACTTACAGTTTTGAAGATCCGAGATCCATCCTCCAAGAATCCGGGAGAAGTCCTCATCGAAGCCGGCAGAAGTCTTCATCCAAGCGGCCGAAGTCTTCATCCAAGCCCGCAGAAGTCTTCATCCATCCGGCGCGGAGCGGCTCCATCTTCAAGACATCTGACGCGGAGCATCCTCTTCTTTCCGACGATTCCCAACGAATGAAGGTTCCTTTAAGTGACGTCATCCAAGATGGCGTTCCTTAGATTCCGATTGGCTGATAGAATTCTATCAGCCAATCGGAATTAAGGTTGAAAAAATCCTATTGGCTGTTGCAATCAGCTAATAGGATTGAACTTTAATCCTATTGGCTGATCCAATCAGCCAATAGGATTGAGCTTGCGTTCTCTTGGCTGTTCCAATCAGCCAATAGAATGCGAGCTCAATCCTATTGGGGTTAACAACATAATGTAGGTGGCGGTGGGCTCCGGGAGTGGTGGGATAGGGGTTAATACCTTAATTAGAGTTGCGGTGGGCTCCGGGAGCGGCGGGATAAGGGTTAATAACTTTATTTAGTTGCGGGGGTCCGGGAGTGGTGGGATAGGGGTTAAACAGTTTAGTATAATGGCAGTGTTTAGTGACAGTATACAAATAAAGCTGTGAAAAAGCCGAAGAGCAGCGAGATCGATGACTGTTAGTTAACAACAGTCCGCTGTTCATCGCCCCGTACTTGGTGTGCAGTTTTTTGACAGCTTTTTTGTTAAATATGGAGAGCTTATTCAGGTCCACGGCGATGTCAGGCGAGCATATTGGTGCCATCGAATACAGCACAGTTGACGGCTTGATAAGTAGGGGCCAATATAGACAAACGTCCTCTCCTAGTTTGATTTATAACATTTTCAGTTGACTGAAACTTCTTAATAATTGCCCTTATAGTGGAAATGAGCATTTTCAATACTTTTGCTATTTTCATATAGCTATTTCCCATTTTGTGAAGCTCAACAACCTTTTGGCGCACATCACAGCTGTATTCCTTGGTCTTATTTCCTTTTCCTAGTCAATCAGGTGTACTAAAAAAATGTAAAATATCAATGGGAATATACTTCAAATATATATTTCTCATATGAAGTCATAGGGGTGCCAATAATTGTTGCACACATATATTTAACAAAGATATATATATATATTTAAATATATACAGTATATATATATATATATATATAATAAACCTGTGTTGTGTTTGCAGGAAATTAGTAGAAGCACTCTCAGGACCATACTAATAGATGTTGTATCAGGTGTACATTTCTAAAAGACAAATACAACTTACATGTGTGATAGGATATTACTTTTGAATGAGTCTCAACAGTTTTGAAATTGGCATGTGAAGATGATATTCCTATAAATGGCAATATCATATTTAATAAAGAAAAAAAATGTTTGTCTAAGTGTTACACAATAGGCCCCATTTTTCAAGGCCTCAACTTGTGATCCACATGTATTTTCGTGTAAAAGTCCATTTATAGAATTTTTCAATAAAACAATAATGTAACTCCATGTGAATAAAATACACAATTGAGACACAGTGAGGGGTAGTTATCAAGCCGTCTACTTTACCTGCCTTCGCCGGTCCAATACGCCCGCCTAAACTCGCCTCACATCGCCGCCGCGGACCTGAATACCTTATCAAAAAAGCTGTCAAAAAGCCGCGCACCAAGTACGGGGCGATGAGCAGCGGACTGTGAGAGTTATCACTCATCCGATCTCGCTGCTCTTCGGCTTTTTGACAGCTTCATTGCTAGCCTGTCACTAAGCACCCACACTAAACTACACTGTTCTACCCCCTATACCGGCGCCCCCGGAGCCCCCCGCAACTCAATAAAGTTACTAACCCCTAAACCGCTGCTCCTAGACCCCGCCGCAACTCTTATAAATGTATTAACCCCTAAACCGTCGCTCCCGGAGCCCACCGCCACCTATATTATACCTAGTAACCCCTATCCTGCCCCCCCCTATACCGTCGCCACCTATAATAAAGTTATTAACCCCTATCCTGCGAATCCCGGACCTCGCCGCAATGAAATAAATAGTTTAACCCCTAAATCGCCGCTCCCGGACCCCGCCGCAACCTATATTAAACTTATTAACCCCTAATCTGCCCCCCCTACACCGTTGCCACCTATAATACATTTATTAACCCCTATCCTGCCCCCCTTACACCGCCGCCACTGTAATAAAATTATTAACCCCTAAACCTAAGTCTAACACTAACCCTAACACGCCCCTAACTTAAATATTAATTAAATAAATCTAAATAATAGTTCTCTTATTAACTAAATTAATCCTATTTAAAACTAAATACTTACATGTAAAATAAACCCTAATATAGCTACAATATAAATAATAATTATATTGTAGCTATCTTAAGATTTATTATTATTTTACAGGCAACTTTCAATTTATTTTAACTAGGTACAATAGTTATTAATTAGTTATTAACTATTTAATAGCTACCTAGCTAAAATAAAGAGAAATTAACTTATAAAATAAAAACTAACCTAAGTTACAATTACACCTAACACTACACTATACTTTAATAAATTATTCCTATTTAAAACTAAATACTTACCTGTAAAATAAACCCTGATAGCTACAATGTAATTAATAATTACATTATAGCTATTTTAGGATTTATATTTATTTTACAGGTAACTTTGTATTTATTTTAGCTAGTTAGAATAGTTATTAAATAGTTATTAACTATTTAATAACTACCTAGCTAAAAGAAATACAAAATTACCTGTAAAATAAATCCTAACCTAAGTTACAATTAAACCTAACACTACACTATCATTAAATTAATTAAATAAATGAGCTACAAATAACTACAATTAAATACAATGAAATAAACTAACTAAAGTACAAAAAATAAAAAAAGCTAAGTTACAAAAAATAAAAAAATAAGTTACAAACATTTAAAAAATATTACAACAATTTTAAGCCACTTACACCTAATCTAAGCCCCCTAATAAAATAACAAAGCCCCCCAAAATAAAAAAATGCCCTACCCTATTCTAAATTAAAAAAAGTTCAAAGCTCTTTTACCTTACCAGCCCTTCATTCGTCGGTAGTCGTCGGGAAGAAGAGGATGGCTCCACATCAGCTCGCCTGAAGATGGCTCCGCTCCGCTCCGGATGGATGAAGATTGAAGATGCCGCTTGGAAGATGACATCGCCCGGATGGAAGACTTCTTCAGCGCCCCTTGGATGATGACTTCAATAGGATGGAAGATTTCTTCAGCGCCCCTTGGATGATGACTTCTGCCGCTCCAGATCTCCTCTTCAGTTCCATCGGTGGGTCGGCTGGCCGAAGACGACTCAAGGTAGAATGATCTTCAGGGGGGGTAGTGTTAGGTTTATTTAAGGGGGGTTTGGGTTAGATTAGGGGTATGTGGGTGGTGGGTTTTAATGTTGGGGGGGGTTGTATTTTACTTTTACAGGCAAAAGAGCTGAATTCTTTGGGGCATGCCCCGCAAAAGGCCCTTTTAAGGGCTGGTAAGGTAAAAGAGCTTTGAACTTTTTTTAATTTAGAATAGGGTAGGGCATTTTTTTATTTTGGGGGCCTTTGTTATTTTATTAGGGGGCTTAGATTAGGTGTAAGTAGCTTAAAATTGTTGTAATATTTTTTAAATGTTTGTAACTTATTTTTTTTATTTTTTGTAATAGCTTTTTTTTATTTTTTGTACTTTAGTTAGTTTATTTCATTGTATTTAATTGTAGTTATTTGTAGGTAATTTATTTAATTAATTTAATGATAGCGATTTATTTTACAGGTAATTTTGTATTTCTTTTAGCTAGGTAGTTATTAAATTGTTTATAACTATTTAATAACTATTCTAACTAGCTAAAATAAATACAAAGTTACCTGTAAAATAAATATAAATCCTAAAATAGCTATAATGTAATTATTAATTATATTGTAGCTACGTTAGGGTTTATTTTACAGGTAAGTATTTAGTTTTAAATAGGAAAAATTAATTTAATGATAGTGTAGCGTTAGGTGTAATTGTAACTTAGGTTAGTTTTTATTTTATAGGTTAATTTCTCTTTATTTTAACTAGGTAGCTATTAAATAGTTAATAACTATTCAATAACTATTGTACCTAGTTAAAATAAATTGAAAGTTGCCTGTAAAATAAAAATAAATCCTAAAATAGCTACAATATAATTATTATTTATATTGTAGCTATATTAGGGTTTATTTTAAAGGTAAGTACAGGTAGCCCTCAGTTTACGCCAGGGTTAGGTTCCAGAAGGAATGGTTGTAAATCGAAACCGTTGTAAATTGAAACACAGTTTATAATGTAAGTCAATGGGAAGTGTGGGAGATAGGTTCCAGGCCCCTCTCAAAATTGTCATAAGTAACACCTAATACTTTATTTTTAAAGCTTTGAAATGAAAACTTTAAATGCTAAACAGCATTATAAACCTAATAAAATAATCACACAACACAGAATATATAATTAAACTAAGTTAAATGAACAAAAACATTTGCTAAACAGCATTATAAACCAAATAAAATAATCACACAACACAGACTTCACTTGCATTTTCTGCAAACAGTTCTTTCTATGCATTCCAATCTGGACTGATTTATAGGCAGGAAAATCTTGTTCCTTTGAAGTCTGCTAGATAGCTCAGGTCTGGTTAAACTGATTAATTTCAGCTTGCTTGGCTTTGCTGCAACACAAGCGGACAGCTCCACCTACTGGCTCTTTTAATAAATGCACTGCTTCTCAATGCTTTTTAATAGCAGTCACATGACTGGAAAAAAAGGTTGTTATTCTGAAACGTTGTAAATTGAACCGTTGTAAAACGAGGGCCACCTGTATTTAGTTTTAAATAGGATTAACTTAGTTAATAAGAGAAATATTATTTAGATTTATTTAATTAATATTTAAGTTAGGGGGGTGTTAGGGTTAGGGTTAGACTTAGGTTTAGGGGTTAATAATTTTATTACAGTGGCAGCGGTGTAGGGGGGCAGGATAAGGGTTAATAAGTTTAATATAGGTTGCGGCGGGGTCTGGGAGCGGCGGTTTAGGGGTTAATACATATATTATAGTTGCGGCGGGTTCCGGGAGCGGCGGTTTAGGGGTTAAAATATATATTATAGTTGCGGCGGGCACCGGGAGTGGCGGTTTAGGGGTTAACATATATATTATAGTTGCGGCGGGCACTGGGAGTGGCGGTTTAGGGGTTAACATATTTATTATAGTGGCGGTGGGCTCCGGGGGCGCTGGTATAGGGGGGTAATACATTTATTTAGTTGCTGCGGTGATGGGGGGGACAGATTAGGGGTGTTTAGACTCGGGGTACATGTTAGGGTGTTAGGTGCAGACGTTTCCCATAGGAATCAATGGGATGTCGGGCAGCAGCGAACATGAACTTTCGCTATGGTCAGACTCCCATTGATTCCTATGGGATCTGCCGTCTCCAGGGCGGCGGGTTGAAAACCAGGTACGCTGGGCCGGAAAAGTGCCGAGCGTACCTGCTAGTTTTTTGATAACTAGCAAAAGTAGTCAGATTGTGCCAAACTTGTTTGCGGAACATCTGTAGTGACGTAAGCATCGATCTGTGTCGGACTGAGTCCGGCGGATCGAAGCTTACATCACAAAATTCTACTTTTGCCGGTATCTAGGGCTTGATAACTAAGGCGAATCAGCCTCGCCTCAAATACGCTGCGGAATTCCAGCGTATTTGAGGTAGACGGCTTGATAACTACCCCTCAGTATCTCAATATAACCAAGAACAACTATAAAAAAAAGTGTTTAAAGTGAAGGTCAATTTTGATGAATTAGTGCCCGGTTTTTAATAATCCTATTAAAACAAGGGCACTTTAATTCATCAAAATTGACATTTCACTATTTTTCTTTAAAAACTTACCCTTTAATCCTGGCAGCCACTCCAGCACTTCCTCCACCCGTCGCAAGCAGTCTTTGTGGGTCCAAAATGACGAATCCGGCTTCCTCCAATCACGGCATTGCATCAGGCCAAGATTCCCCCGGGGGGAAGCCGTGATTGGAGGAAGCCGGATTCATAATTTCTGACTTCTGCAGAGGCTTCCGACGGCCGTGGGAATCGCTGGAGCGGCTGCCAGAATGAAAAGGTACGTTTTTGAAGATAAAGAGGGAAATGCCTATTTTGATGAATTAAAGTGCCTTTGTTTTTAATAGGATTATTAAAAACCGGGCACTAATTCATCAAAATTGACCTTCACTTTAAATATTACCCACAGTGCACATACATTATAACAAACTAATTGGATGAGTGAAAAAAAGTTATTTTATTAAAGTGGTCCTTAATAATCTTTAATCCTCAAAAGAAAAAAGGAGAAAACAGGATCATAGCGCAACACTGTAACATAATAGACAATCCACTATATAAGAACACTGGTACTCGCGCTCTTCTGAGCTATGATTAGCTCACAGATAATAGGATCCTTGAGAAATCAGCATAGTGCTTTAAAACGTAAGTGCGTGGGAAGAAGCCTGAAGGATGGGACTTACCGGTATCACAATAGGATGTGATAGGACTCTGCTGGATGTATCATAACTGTTTTATAGCTCTTTGTTTGTACAATCCCCAAGTTGGCGTAGTTCTAGAGACAGGTTTACCGGCATTAGTACACAGATAAAGGCTCAATATTCCCTGTATTTTAAATTGTTTTAAATTGTTTTAAATTGTTTTAAATTGTTTTAAATTGTTTTAAATAAATGTTGTACAAAGGAGATCTGTATTCCTGACAGAGTTATATAGAGCTATTATCTTTGAGCTAATCATAGCTCAGAAGAGCATGAGCGCCAGTGTTCTTATAAAGTGGATTGTCTATTATGTTACAGTGTTGCGATATGATCCTGTTTTCTTCTTTTTTTCTTTTGAGGATTGAAGATTTTTAAGAACCACTTTTTTCTCTCATCCAATTGGTTTGTTATGATATGTGCACTGTGGATAATATTTTAAAACTTTTTCATAGTTTCACTAAAATAATTTATCAACGTACCAACTCTATTGGCTTGCGCCAGTGAGAATGTCTTCCATCATCATTTGCATCAAATCATTCAATGCTAATTCTTGTGTTGGTTTTCCAGCATCCGTCATTTATCACGCCACTTTTCCAAGTTATTCATAAATTGATCAATACGTCCATGACTATATGCGCTTCAGCTTCCGCAATTACTTTTCGCCAGCTTTTAGGTGGCATATACAATGAGAATTAATAGGTGTTGGAGATAAATCACAAACGGCATAAAAGGCACAAACAGAACAGTGTTGAGACAGAACATACATTCAGAACAATCATCAGTATGTGTTGCATTTGTCCCCTGGGCCTAAGCTGACAGACCTCCTCTGACATATACACATCAATACATACATGTATTGAAATACAAATTTAAACTGTAAAGTGGCATTTTAAATGAAAAATGATGATACTTAATATAATTCCATATTCCAAAAGCGAATTGTAAATACTACACATGTGTTGCTTTACAAAAAAGAACAAAACAGTTTTTTGGAAATGCATATCAAATATATCAAATAACAGCAACATGAGAGGATGCATAAATAAAAGCCAGTAAACGGTGATTGCTCCAGACTATATCAAGGATATAAAAATCGTAAAAATATGATAGTGACATCATTAATATTAGGGATAACACTGCAAAGGTTGCAATCACCCAAGCCAATGTATAGTCACAGCACTTGACCAATAGGGCTCCTGAGTCCACTGAGCTGCTCACACCACGGCACTGCAATTTCTCTCCCGGGATGGTCTCCAATCTCATCAGAGAGACTTACCTCCACACATGGAGTACTTGTTCAGCAGGGTCATTCCTGTGTCTGTGGCTGTACCTGTCCTGTCGATCCTCCTTCATAGAAGGGGCGTCTATGAGTGAAACAACCTGTCCCGGAGCTCAAATGGAGGATCAATCACAGCTGCAATCCGGCTAACATTTAGCCAAGGTAAACGCTGTTCCGAAGTCAGTTAACGTAAGAATGAGAAACAAAGTGCAAGAAGGCTCAGCAGCTAAAATCCAAAACTTTATTGTAATTCATTAAAACAGGAACAGGAAAAGAATCCAGGTTAAAAGCAAAAGTCAGCCTCTAGCGTCTGACGTGTTTTGGCCTTAGCCGTATTCATAGACATCCTGTTTTATACATGCCCAAATTAACCTCTAAGATGCCATAGTAACTAGTAATATCAAGTTGTGTGCTAACAATAGCACGGTCTAGTGATTCTGCTTATCGCAACCCGTGCTATCATTAAAGGAATGGTCTAGGCAAAATTATACTTTCATCATTTAGATAGAGCATAAGATTTTAAGCAACTTTCTAATTTACTCCTATTATCAATATTTTCTTCTTTCTCTTAGTATCTTTATTTGAAAAAGCAAGAATGTAAGCATAGGAGCCTGCCCATTTTTGGTTCAGACATGGGTACCACTGTCTGATTGGTGTCTAAATGTAGCCACCAATCAGCAAGTGCTACCAAGGTTCTGAACCAAAAATGGGCCGACTTCTAAGCTTACTTTAAAATAAAGATACCAAGAAAACGAAGAAATATTGACAACAGGAGCAAATGAGAAATGCTCTATCTGAATCGTGAAAGTTTAATTTTGACTAGACTATTCCTTTAATCGCGACACTTGTACTCTAGTACTTGATTGCTAAATTTGATCTTTTAGGGCTGCATGTAAAAAAAAGAAAATATTTATAATCTGTTTTTCTCCTTTTTGTAAGATTATTATGATGCTTTTTCACTTAAAGGGACAGTCAACACCAGAATTTTTGTTGTTTAAAAAGAAAGATAATCCCTTTATTACCCATTCCCCAGTTTTGCATAACCAACACAGTTATAATAATACACATTTTACCTCTGTAATTATCTTGTATCTAAGCCTCTGCTGACTGCCCCCTTATTTCAGTTCTTTTGACAGACATGCAGTTTAGCCAATCAGTGCTCACTCCTAGGTCACTTTACGTGCATGACCTCAATGTTATCTATATGAAACATGTGAACTAATGCCCTCTAGTGGTCAAAATGTATTCAGATTAGAGGCAGTCTTCAAGGTCTAAGAAATTAGCATATGAACCTCCTAGGTTTAGCTTTCAACTAAGAATACCAAGAGAACAAAGCAGAATTGGTGATAAAAGTAAATTGGGAAGTTGCTTAAAATTGCATGCCCTATTTAAATCATGAAAGTTTTTTTTGGACTTGTCTGTCCCTTTAACTATTTTTTAACACTAACTTTCTTTTATTCTTTGTAATGCAGTTTGAATAATTGTTCCATATAATTTCCATCTGACAAGTATTTCATTTTCTTTTATTGCTGAATGTCGTTGTCAGGCATATATTTTATTGCAGAGCAGTTACAGTGTTACTTCAGTATAAACTTCATACAAAGAAAACATTGCCAGATCCCAGATTCTGTTTTTCACAAACATAAATTTGACTTTTTATAATTTGTTTCGAGAGTAGCTGCTCTTATATATTTACAAGCAAAGCACCTTTAAAACTTTAGTTGCGTTACTAGTGAAGTGGTTTATCAGGACAATTAAACTATGGAAACTGTATTTCAAATGAATTATTACAGCGGAGTTAAGCATATTCATAACATTAAATATGTTTCCATCTCAGTGAAAGCATTGGTAGAGAAGATTGATTAAAATAAAGTTAGCAATATCTCCCTGAAGAAAAAGTATAAATAATCTAGAATTCATGACAGTAAAACAAAAAAACAAAAAAAAAAATGCTATGCATTTTTGCTTCTTTCAAATTAACATTTACAGTATATAAATGTCTCAAAAACATAAAGTTGTTAATATATAATAATCCATTTAAAAATAAATATTATTGTCTGTAATTTAACAAATAATTTTCTACCTGACAGGTAATCTAATCAGTTTAAAGTACATAATAGTATTTTTTAATCTATAAAATTTTTTTATACATAATCTACCTTTTGTGACAATTTAAGTTTGCCACGCCCCTGCAGAACTGCATAATATCTATCAACTTCCAATATGAAGCTATACACAAAATATAAATAGTGATTTGTATTAAGTGGGGATTTCTTAGCATTTTATTTAACAGTGATTAATTTCTTTAAGATATATTGTATGTCTATTTGGCCAGTGCTGTAGGGAGAATTATAAACACAAGTTACAAAATGTATTTTAGTTTAAGTTAACCCCTTAGTGACTGGACCATTTTTTCAATTTTCTTACCGTTAAGGACCAGGGCTATTTTTAAATTTCTGCTGTGTTTGTGTTTAGCTGTAATTTTCCTCTTACTCATTTACTGCACCCACACATATAATATACTTTTTTCTCGCCATTAAATGGAATTTCTATTATTTTCATCATATCATATAATTTACTATAAAAAAATATAAAATATTATGAAAAAATGGAAAAAAGCACACTTTTTCTAACTTTGACCCTCAAAATCTGTTAAATATCTACAACCACCAAAAAACACCCATGCTAAATAGTTTCTAAATTTTGCGTAAGGGGGACCAGGGAGAGAGAAAAGAAAAGGAGAATGGCACTACTGTGCTAGAGATGTCCTAATAATTGTATTACAATAGTATTGTATATTACAATGTAGGATCAGGTGCTGTACACTTGAAGAATCGAAACAAAAAGTAGGTGTGACCTTACAACTAAAGTGTGTAACTACTAGCACTCATCTCTATAATAGCCTAATTGTGTGATAATAACTATTAATTGTAAATAGTAACAAATATATTTTACACACATGTGTCTATATTAAGACAGAAAATATTTCTCTATAGGGGAAACAGTGGTTAAAATTTCAAACTTTATTACATGAAGATTAAAATTGGGACATAAACGTTAAAAACAAAAAGTGGTAGAGATCAATCCTAAAAATAATCATAAAGATTTAATAGATTACGGTTGGACCCAAAATAATATAGAATACAAGTGTTCTATATAGCTCTAGGTGTATGTAACATGGTGAGAGTAATACAATGTGATCTCAGTTACACAAGGATAGTGTCAGCGTAAAATCAAGGAACGCTCAAATAGTAATAGTTGAATTCAGCTATGCATCCAAACACTAACCATAACACTAACCATATATACCTTGACCATATATTATACCATATAATGGTGATAGCCTGGTTGTGATTAGACATTATGGTGAGAGAAATTACTGATATAATGGAGTTGAAGAATTATTCCATACAAAGTGTTTATAATAGCATTGTAAAGCTGTTGAAGAAGGCAAAATAAAGCCCGTATTATAATACTGTATGAAAAAAATAATAAATAAACTTTAATTCGCCTCGCCAAAATGCCACTAGTAGGGATGGGCGAATGTGTAAATTTTCGAATTTCGAATGTAGAACGAATGTTATTACCGAAATTCGAATTCTAAATCCGAATGTCGATAAGAACGAATATTCTTAAAAATTAGAAAATCGAATGTTATTTACAGTTTTCGAATGTCACTTTCAAATTCGAATGTTTATAATTATATCGAATGTCCACATTCGAAATTTCGAATTTAACAAATACTATTCAGAAGTTCAATAGTTCATGTGGTAGGGCGGGAATCTAGTAAATTGATACATAATAGATACAAATATATCATTTCGAATGTTTCCATATAGAATATTGCATAATTCGAATATTACATTTAAAGAAAGCATTAGAAATACTATTACAAACATATAAATTGGAATTTTTCGAATTCGAATATTGCATAATTCGAATATTACATTTAAAGAAAAAGCATTAGAAATACTATTACAATCTAAATTCGAATTTTTCGAATTCGAATATTACATTTAAAGAAAAAGCATTAGAAATACTATTACAATCTAAATTCGAATTTTTCGAATTCGAATATTGCATAATTCGAATATTACATTTAAAGAAAAAGCATTAGAAATACTATTACAATCTAAATTCAAATTTTTCGAATTCGAATATTGCATTATTCGAATATTACATTTAAAGAAAAAGCATTAGAAATAATATTACAGTCTAAATTCAAATTTTTCGAAAATAATATTTTCGAATTTAATCGTAAAATTCGAAACCGAACATTCGAAAATCGAATGTTAGAATGTTATGTAAACATTCGAAATTCGATTCGAACGAACGAATGTGTTAAAATTCATGCCGTTTTTCGAATGTTGCGAAACATTCGCCCATCCCTAGCCACTAGTTAATTCCCCTGATAATGTACCAGTTATAAAGCTATAACGATACAACAGCTGTCACCTGAGAGGAGCTTGCTATTAGTGAGATACTGTGATCAGGATAGTGATTCACTATATTTAGATATGGTGGTTACATGTTATGGATAAGTAACAAATGTTGGTGTTCAACTTAGTCAGTAAGTCATTGCGCTTGGACAGTAGTATTAATATAAAAATGATAGCCATAGTCAGTTCTATAGTGTTGCAAATAATTTGTACATATCTGAGAGACTACAATAGTAAATACTATCAAAGAATATACTTATAGGATAGCAGCAGCATACATATTAAGCTTTCAAATTACAGAACGAATACAGAGAAAGCGCTGGTATGCAATGTTATTGTAAATTAGCTGTTAAATACATCAGCTTGTGTTAATGCTATGTAGCCCTCTTTGCGTATGTAATTGTTACTAATAACAGTTCAATTTATCACTTGGAGGACTTATTATTGGTGCACAAAGTAATCCTCTCAAATGATATTGGCAACAGTGTGCAGAGTTGAATCTAATAAAATATATAATAAAATATTAAGTCGCTAGTAGAGCCCTTCATATTACTGCCAATATCCCAGAGAGAGATATCTCCCAGTATAAAACCTATTTCTATTAATTGTGGCCCATCATTCTATCTAGGTATTGAAATGATTAAAGTACCTAAGGAGTAGAAATCACCACTTAAACATTAAAATTGAGGATCCCAAAATCCTCCAACAAAGACTCTTTGTTGGAGCCTTTTTTTTTTAATCTTTTTTCTATATATATAAATAGTTTCTGCAGTGTAGGTTCCCCCATAACCTCCAAGATCCCCCCCCCAAACAGCTCTCTTAAGATCCCCCCTCTTCCTTTTTGTGGCCATCTTAGGTACTGGCAGCTGTCTGCCAGTAGACAGTTTCTAATCAAATTTGCTCATTTTTTTTATTTTATTTTGTATAACCCCATTTTTCCATAGTGTAGCTGCCCCCCCCCATTAATATCCTCCCCCCTCCCCCTCCCAGATCCCTTTCCCAACAATTATTCCCCCTCCCTGTCCCTCCTTCCCTTAGAGATTGTGTGTACACTGCACTGTGTAGCGGTCACGGTCATCCTCGCAAGCTCCCGCCCCCCTCGCACTCTCCCGCCTACATTGACATATTCCCAGAACAGCGCCCGTAACTACTCCAGCGATGGGCAGCCCAACCACCTCCCTGCTATGGCTCCCACTCACCAATGATCAGCACCATTGCTGGCCTATGCAGAGAGGACCACAGAGTGGCTCTCTCTTCATCAGTGGGTAAAATATTGAGGCATCACAGCAATACCCTAAAAGCATCTGGAAGTGATCAGGATCACTTCCAGTGCTTGAAACCCCAGAGGACGTACCAGGCACACCCTTGGTAATTAACTGACACTTTTTGTAGGACGTGCCTGGCACGTCCTTGTTTGCTAAGGGGTTAACCCCATAATGACCGAGGACGTGCAGGGTATGTCCTCTTAAAAAATTCAGTTAACGACCAAGGACGTACCCTGCATGTCCTCGGTCTGGAAAGCAGCTGGAAGCGATCCTGCTCGCTTCCAGCTGCTTTCCGGTTATTGCAGTGATTCCTCGATATCGAGGCATCCTGCAATAACCTTTTTTAGCCATCTGGTGCAGAGAGAGCCACTCTGTGGCACTCTCTGCACCGGACATCGGCGGCTATATCCGTTGGTGGGTGGGAGCCGATGTTGGAGGCGGGTGGCAGCCATCGATTGCCCTGGTGATGTGGAGGGGGGCGGGATCGTGGGCGGGGATGGCCGGGGGCGCGCACGGACACGCACGCATGCACAGGAGGGCGGGGGCGGGCGCGTGCACGGGGAGGGAGCGGGTGGGAACCGCTACACTACAGAAAAGTATATATTAAAAGTGTGAAAAAGTGGGGGATATAAGTGTATAAAAATACATCAGTCAGGGGGTGGGGGGGGAAGCTACACTACAGAAAAAGCACCAAAAAAAATAAAAAATAAACATTTTTTTTGCAAACTGGGTACTGGCAAAAAAAAGATGGCCCCTAATAAGACAGAGGGGGAGGGTTAGAGAACTGTTTTGGGGGGATCAGGGAGGTTGGGGGCTAAGGGGGGAATCCTACACAGTAGCATATGTAAATATGCTAAAACAACAAAAAAAAAATAAAAAAAAAACTTTCTGCCAGTACTTAAGATGACAGGGACAATTGTGGGGTGGGTGAGGGAAGGGAGCTGTTTGGGAGGGATTAGGGGGTGGGATGAGTCAGATGGGAGGCTGATCTCCACACTAAAGCTAAAATTAACCCTGCAAGCTCCCTACAAACTACCTAATTAACCCCTTCACTGCTAGCCATAATACATGTGTGATGCACAGCAGCATTTAGAGGCCTTCTAATTACCAAAAAGCAATGCCAAATCCATATAAGTCTGCTATTTCTGAACAAAGGGGATCCCAGAGAAGCATTTACAACCATTTGTGCCATAATTGCACAAGCTGTTTGTAAATGATTTTAGGGAGAAACCTAAAATTGTGAAAAATTTAGCGTTTTTTTAATTTGATTGCATTTGGCGGTGAAATGGTGGCATGAAATATACCAAAATGGGCCTAGATCAATACTTGAGTTTGTCTACTACACTACACTAAAGCTAAAATTAACCCTAGAAGCTCCCTACATTCTCCCTAATTAACCCCTTCACTGCTGGGCATAATACACGTGTAGTGCGCAGTGGCATTTAGCAGCCTTCTAATTACCAAAAAGCAAAGCCAAAGCCATATATGTCTGCTATTTATGAACAAAAGGGATCCCAGGGAAAGATTTACAACCATTTATGCTATAATTGCATAAGTTGTTTGTAAATAATTTCAGTGAGAAACCTAAAGTTTGTGAAAAAAAATGTGAAAAAGTGAACAATTTTTTTTATTTGATCGCATTTGGTGGTGAAATGGTGGCATGAAATATACCAAAATGGGCCTAGATCAATACTTTGCGATGTCTTCTAAAAAAAAAATATATACATGTCAATGGATATTCCAGGATTCCTGAAAGATATTAGTGCTCCAATGTAACTAGCGCTAATTTTGAAAAAAAGTGGTTTGGAAATAGCAAAGTGCTACTTGTATTTATTGCCCTATAACTTGCAAAAAAAAGCAAAGAACATGTAAACATTGGGTATTTCTAAACTCAGGACAAAATTTTGAAACTATTTAGCATATTTTTTTTTGGTGGTTGTAGATGTGTAACAGATTTTGGGGGTCAAAGTTAGAAAAAGTGTGTTTTTTTTCCATTTTTTCCTCATATTTTATATTTTTTTTTATAGTAAATTATGAGATATGAAGAAAATACTGGTATCTTTTGAAAGTCCATTTAATGGCGAGAAAAATGGTATATAATATGTGTGGGTACAGTAAATGAGTAAGAGGAAAATTACAGCTAAACACAAACACCACAAAAATGTAAAAATAGCCTTGGTCCCAAACGGACAGAAAATGGAAAAGTGCTGTGGTCATTAACCCCTTAACGATGCATGTCGTACAGGGTATGTCGCACACAACCTGGTCTTAAAAGACCAGCGACGTACCCTGTACGACATTAGGGGTTTAAAGTGGCTGGAAGCGATCCTGCTTGCTTCCAGCCGCTTTCCGGTCATTGCAGTGATGCCTCGATATCGAGGCATCCTGCAATAACACCCCTTGGCCATCCAATGCAGAGAGAGCCACTCTGTGGCCCTCTCTGCACTGGACATCGATGGCCGGTAACGTTGGTGGGAGCCGACTTGGGAGGCGGGTTGCCGATGGGGGCGCGCACACGGGCACGGGAGACGGCGGGCGCGTGCACGGGGCGGGAGTGGGTGGGAACCGCTACACTACAGAAAATATATTGTTATAAAAGTGGGGGAAAGGGGTGTTTTAAGTTTAAAAAAAAAAAAAAAATTGAAGGTATCTAGGAGGGGGGGGGGGAGCTACACTACAGAAAAGGGGAAAAAATAAAAAAAGCAACAAATTTATTCTAAACTGGGTACTGGCAGACAGCCGCCAGTACCCAAGATGGTGCCCATTAAGGCAGAGGGGGAGGGTTAGAGAGCTGTTTGGTGGGGGATCAGTCAGGTTGGGGGCTACACAGCAGCAAATGTAAATATGCTTAAAAAAAAAGCAAAAAAGCCTAAATATACCTTTTTATTTTAGTACTGGCAGAGTTGCTGCCAGTACTTAAGATGGCGGGGACAAATGTGGGGTGGGGGAGGGAAGAGAGCTGTTTGGGAAGGATCAGGGGGTCAGATGTTTCAGGTGGGAGGCTGAGCTCTACACTAAAGCTAAAATTAACCCTGCAAGCTCCCTACAAGCTACCTAATTAACCCCTTCACTGCTAGCCATAATACACGTGTGATGCGCAGCGGCATTTAGCGGCCTTGTAAGTACCAAAAAGCAACGCCAAAGCCATATATGTCTGCTATTTCTGAACAAAGGGGATTCCAGAGAATCATTTACAACCATTTGTGTTATAATTGCACAAGCTGTTTGTAAATGATTTCAGTGAGAAACCTAAAATTGTGAAAAATTTTACGTTTTTTTTAATTTGATCGCATTTGGCGGTGAAATGGTGGCATGAAATATACCAAAATGGGCCTAGATCAATACTTGGGGTTGTCTACTACACTACACTAAAGCTAAAATTACCCCAAAAAGCTCCCTACATGCTCCCTAATTAACCCCTTCACTGCTGGGCATAATAAACTTGTGGTGCACAGTGGCATTTAGCGGCCTTCTAATTACCAAAAAGCAACACCAAAGCCATATATGTCTGCTATTTATGAACAAAGAGGATCCCAGAGAAAAATTTACAACCATTTATGCCATAATTGCACAAGCTGTTTGTAAATAATTTCAGTGAGAAACCGAAAGTTTGTGAAAATATTTGTGAAAAAGTGAACAATTTTTTGTATTTGATCGCATTTGGCGGTGAAATGGTGGCATGAAATATACCAAAATAGGCCTAGATCAATACTTTGGGATGTCTACTAAAACAAAATATATACATGTCAATGGATATTCAGGGATTCCTGAAAGATATTAGTGTTCTAATGTAACTAGCGCTAATTTTGGGGAAAAAATGTGCTACTTGTATTTATGGCCCTATAACTTGCAAAGAACATGTAAATATTGGGTATTTCTAAACTCAGGACAAAATTTAGAAACTATTTAGCATACCTTTTTTTGGTGGTTGTAGATGTGTAACAGATTTTGGGGGTCAAAGTTAGAAAAAGTGTGTTTTTTTCCATTTTTTCCTCATATTTTATAATTTTTTATAGTAAATTATGAGATATGATGAAAATACTGGTATCTTTTGAAAGTCCATTTAATGGAGAGAAAAACGGTATATAATATGTGTGGATACAGTAAATGAGTAAGAGGAAAATTACAGCTAAACACAAACACAGCAAAAATGTAAAAATAGCCTTGGTCCCAAACTGACAGAAAATGGAAAAGTGCTGTGGTCATTAAGGGGTTAAGGGGTTAAAGGGATACTAAACCCAATTTTTTTCTTTAATAATTCAGATAGAGCATGCAATTCTAAGCAACTTTCTAATTTACACCCATTATTCAATTTTCTTCGTTCTCTTGCAATCATTATTTAAAAATCAGGAAAGTAATCCATAAATGTTGCCACCAATAGCAAACCCTATCCAGGGTGCTAAACCTAAAATTGGTTGGCTCCTAAGCTTTACATTCCTGCTTTTTAAATAAAGATAGCAAAAAAACATAGAAAAATTGATAATAGGAGTAAATTAGAAAGTTGCTTAGAATTGAATATTCTATCTTATTATTAAAGGAAAAATGTGGGTTTAGTATCCCTTTAATGTTTAATTGAGGAAGTAATAGATGTTATCAAACCTTGTGTGAATGAAAGGTAAGGGATATATTGTAGCAACTAAGTGGCTCTTTTTATTACACACAATACCTGAAGGTTAGTCAGCTAGCAGTAGCAGAAGAGTTACCCAGAGAGGTTTTTAAAATTACATAGCAGTGCAGGGATAACTAGTTCAGTATTTTTTTTTTTGTTTTTTTTTACATACTAGTTAACTCTGTAAAAGTAATTTCTCTTATTAGGGCCAGGAATCCCTATTTTAAGGGCAAGTGATATAGCACTTAGTTTATAAAGCCGATTTATTAAAGCTTCAACTGATAATACGATGGAATCCGCTTGAGTCCCGCGTCATATTTGATGCAAATTGAATCTGCCGTAATTAACAAAGCATCAACATTGTCAAATGTTGAAAAGTGTGACATAATATAAGCTCCCGCGATCTCAATCCAACACAGATCGATACTTGCGGCATTCCATAGGTTTCAAATTCACATTCGACTCTATTTGACCCTCTTCCCAATTTATTATACATTCAACAGGTACGCTTGCGTCTTTTCCGCCGCAGCATACCTATCGCTCAAACCGCACCCTTGAGGCCGCGAATGCCATAGAAATCAATGGGAGTCTGAAATCCCAGAAAGGTTATGTTAGATGCTGAAAGAGAATGAAGCTTATTACATATTTATGCAAATTAGAAAGTTGATTACAATTGTATACTCTTTCTAAATCACACAGACAACAAAGACGCATGTTCAGTATCTAAATAATATGTTAAATAATTATATTATAATCACATGTAATTTCAAGGGACAGATTCATTTCAAAAGTAGTTTTAATGACAGGTAATGTCTGTCTGGCAGCAGGACTAGTAGATATAGGGATAAAAATGAAATTAATACATTACATACTATAGCTAACTTCCTTTTTTTGATCAATCTAATTTTACCATGTTTAACGCATGTAATACAAGTCCCACTGCATTTTGTGCACCAAATTGGACGCAATACTCAAACTCCTAAACAACCCACAAACTAGTGAAATTTTCCACCACTTTTGATTGGGAAATGCATAATCACATGATTTATTACATCAGCCAATCTGATTTAAATATACATTTTATACTATCACTAACGACGAATCAAATTGCTTGATACTTGTGTCATTGATCACTCATCAGAACTTGTAAGTGCCATTTTTTACATTGTGTATTACACTTTGAAAGTATGTATATGTGAAATTAGTATTAAAGTTAAACATTGATGATGACATTAGGACACACAGTGTAATTTTTTTTGTATTTTTGACAATGATTTTAAAAATCGAATGATGTTGATTCAATATAATTTTAAGCTGATAGCTCAAAGGGATAGTTTACCTAACATTAAACTGTAATGATTCAGATACAGCAGAAATTAAAATCACCTCTTTATTGTCATGATATTTTCAGTGTTTTTCTTCCTTCTTTTGAATTTTATTTTCATTAAGAAATGTCATCTTGTATGCCAGCCCATTTTATAACACCTGTATAGGGGTGGTGTTTAAAACTACACTGCAATCAGGAAGGGTTACACAGGTGCAGAGAGCAAACTGGCCCAGCTCTTAAAATATCCATTGTTTGCAAATAAATACCTATGATACCCTGATTACATGTTATATTCTCAATTATTCTTCCACAGAATAATAATATATTTATACTATATACATATAGTGGTATAAATAAACACAGATATATGAAAGACAACATTGTTTAGAACAAAATACAATTTATGGACATGTAAATATGTTTGTAAAAGATTTCTGACATAACACACACACACACATATATATATATATATATATATATATACACAAGTATGAGCAAAGATATATGCCCAAATTCTAGCATTAATAATCATTTTAAAAAAGAAAAAAAAATTAGATAGTCATATCATGATTTCTAGAAATACAAATTCACATTCATTTATGTGAAAATATCATATGTCAGATTTTTTGTATAACAAATAAATAAACCAAAAAAATAACTTTCCATGAGATATTGTTTGTTCAGGTATAAATCTAGCTATTTCTTGGACATTAACAGATGAAAAATAAAAGACTAGCTTTAGAGAGATGTGCTTGTTCATGGACAGTAAGGATATGGTATAAATAAAGTTGGAAAAAAAAGAATATCCGCGACATTGATGACTCTTATTTATCAACAATGCGATGCTCATCGCTCTGTACTTGACGCGCATGTTTTTGACAGACTTTTTAATAAATAATGGCGTTGTATGTGGATTCACAGCAGCAATGTCTGGCGAGCATATTGACTCCAGCGAATGCACCGAGATTGATGCTTTGATAAATCGGCCCCTATGTGTGTAGCTCTCTACTAATTATGCATTAGGAACATCAGAAAACAATGGTGGTTGTGAAGTATCAATTTAAGGGAGACAGCAAAACCAACTCCAGGGTCAATTTAAACTTCCCTTGCAAGCCAAGGGGAATACCTCCTAGATTTACATATAGGAGAGCCTGAACCAGGGCCAGATATAGAAGTGTCCTGAAGGAGTCAGATGTAGAGGTGTCCATACAACAGTCAGGTGTAAGGGATTGGACATTTTCATGATTCCATGCACAAACATTTAATCAAACATTTAATGTATTAACAGTTTATGTTCAAAATTTGCTTTTAGAGAACAGAAAGGAAGAATGAGTGTAGATTATTTCTTAAAAACATTTTTTTAAAGGCATATATGATATGTATACATATATCTATAATATATGCCTTAAGGAGTATTTCCTTTAAGAAATGTTACTCTCATTCTGCATTTTTGTTCTTATCAAGAAAGAGTTGGATGGCACATTCCAAGATAGATAGTACTACACACTAGTGAGAGAAAATTTGCTAAATGAAATAATATGATTGACAAATCATTAGAAACGCCTGCTAAACTGTGGAATTAATTATTAGAATTGCTAAGAGGGAGGCAGGAGTATGTTGGGTAACATCCGGGAGAGACATCAGATATAGTACCTGTGAAATCTGCATGTATTCCACTGAATGATGACTTTGAATGCAGCTGCAATCATCTAATTGTGCACCATTGTACTCTGATATTAATGCATTATTTGAAACCCGAAGATGAGTAATGTGTTTATTGTTTAATCACTGCCTTGCTTTACAAGCTGATAACTGATTTATGTCATTACAATAAGTTCATAACAAACACTAATATTATTATACTGCATTGTTTGTTTCCATTTTGTATCCCTATTGTGAAACCTAGTTTGTGCTGCCCCAGGGCCAGAACATAACAGTCAGGCAAGATTCTATTGAGTCAAAATTTTGATTTAGAACAGTGAATCTCAAGAAGGGGCATCCCTACATATATTTATGCAAGTGGTGACACATTCATTACAATAATACTGCTCAATAAAAAAGCAGTTTAAAAATGTATTGAAAGTACAAAATAAAAACCATAATTAAAGTATACATTATAAATCATATTATTTTGGTATCCATTATATTTTGTGTTGAAACTACACAAAAATGACAATTGAAATGATGTAATTCTTTTTTTTTAAGTATTTTTTATTGATTTTTTAAAAGGAATATGAACGTGCAAAATACAAAATAACAGCAGGTAAGCATATTTATTACTGAACATATTCCCACTATGTAACTTGTATTATTCATTACCCATGTAGTGTAATTGAAAGCACAGTGGGAACTATCTAGTAAATAGCTAAATATTAGGCTAAGTGAGTGCTCATCAGCATATATCTCGACGGAGATATGAATTAAACAATGTTTGAGTTGTAAATTGGACCCCAAGTGAGACCGCTGCCAGTAAGACAATGATGCTTTAAATAGTGTCCCTCCAGAGGAGTTCTACAATGAGGAAAAAGTCAAATTTTCCCATTTTAATATAATGTGGTTTTCCAGTTTTAAGGTTTTTGTAACTGTTTCCATTCCAAACAGGAACAAATTTAAGTTTTTTTTCAGTATCTAGGGGTAAGGCGTTTTGCGCTGTTCAGCATTATCTTGATTAAAGTAAGTTTATAATATATATTATGATTTTTTTGCCTTTGTAATCTTGACATTAAGTTCCCTATTCCAAGACACTGCGAAAGAGGGTAGAGATTGAGGGGTCAATTTATCAAAGCGTCAACTGATAATATGCTTGAATTTCACCGTAGTTATCAAAAGTGTAAAGATCGGCAAATGTTGAAATTTGTGACGTAATATACGATCCCGTGATCTCAATCCTACTCAGATCAATGCTTGCATCATTACAGATGTTTTAAATTCAGATTCGACTCTATTTGAACCTTTTCCAAATGTATCAATCATTTAACAGGTACGCTCGCTTCTATTCCGATGCAGCATACCTAGGCCTAGATTTGGAGTTCGGCGGTAAAAGGGCTGTTAACGCTCCGCGGGTTTTTTTCTGGCCGCACCATAAATTTAACTCTGGTATCGAGAGTTCAAACAAATGCTGCGTTAGGCTCCAAAAAAGGAGCGTAGAGCATATTTACCGCAAATGCAACTCTCGATACCAGAGTTGCTTACGGACGCGGCCGGCATCAAAAACGTGCTCGTGCACGATTCTCCCATAGGAAACAATGGGGCAGTTTGAGCTGAAAAAAAACCTAACACCTGCAAAAAAGCAGCGTTCAGCTCTTAACGCAGCCCCATTGTTTCCTATGGGGAAACACTTCCTACGTCTGCACCTAACACCCTAACATGTACCCCGAGTCTAAACACCCCTACCCTTACACTTATTAACCCCTAATCTGCCGCCCCCGCTATCGCTGACCCCTGCATATTATTATTAACCCCTAATCTGCCGCTCCGTAAAACGCCGCCACCTACGTTATCCCTATGTACCCCTAATCTGCTACCCCTAACACCGCCGCCCCCTATATTATATTTATTAACCCCTAATCTGCCCCCCACAACGTCGCCGACACCTACCTACACTTATTAACCCCTAATCTGCCGCCCCCGCTATCGCTGACCCCTGCATTACACTTTTAACCCCTAATCTGCCGCTCCGTAAACCGCCGCCACCTACGTTATCCCTATGTACCCCTAATCTGCTGCCCTAACATCGCCGACCCCTATGTTATATTTATTAACCCCTAATCTGCCCCCCACAACGTCGCCGACACCTGCCTACACTTATTAACCCCTAATCTGCCGAGCGGACCTGAGCGCTACTATAATAAAGTTATTAACCCCTAATCCGCCTCACTAACCCTATCATAAATAGTATTAACCCCTAATCTGCCCTCCCTAACATCGCCGACACCTACCTTCAATTATTAACCCCTAATCTGCCGACCGGAGCTCACCGCTATTCTAATAAATGTATTAACCCCTAAAGCTAAGTCTAACCCTAACACTAACACCCCCCTAAGTTAAATATAATTTTTATCTAACGAAATAAATTAACTCTTATTAAATAAATGATTCCTATTTAAAGCTAAATACTTACCTGTAAAATAAATCCTAATATAGCTACAATATAAATTATAATTATATTATAGCTATTTTAGGATTAATATTTATTTTACAGGCAACTTTGTAATTATTTTAACCAGGTACAATAGCTATTAAATAGTTAAGAACTATTTAATAGTTACCTAGTTAAAATAATAACAAATTTACCTGTAAAATAAATCCTAACCTAAGATATAATTAAACCTAACACTACCCTATCAATAAATTAATTAAATAAACTACCTACAATTACCTACAATTAACCTAACACTACACTATCAATAAATTAATTAAACACAATTGCTACAAATAAATACAATTAAATAAACTATCTAAAGTACAAAAAATAAAAAAGAACTAAGTTACAGAAAATAATAAAATATTTACAAACATAAGAAAAATATTACAACAATTTTAAACTAATTACACCTACTCTAAGCCCCCTAATAAAATAACAAAGCCCCCCAAAATAAAAAATTCCCTACCCTATTCTAAAATACAAATATTACAAGCTCTTTTACCTTACCAGCCCTGAACAGGGCCCTTTGCGGGGCATGCCCCAAGAATTTCAGCTCTTTTGCCTGTAAAAAAAAACATACAATACCCCCCCCCCAACATTACAACCCACCACCCACATACCCCTAATCTAACCCAAACCCCCCTTAAATAAACCTAACACTACCCCCCTGATGATCTTCCTACCTTGTCTTCACCATGCCAGGTTCACCGATCCGTCCTGGCTCCAAGATCTTCATCCAACCCAAGCGGGGGCTAGACATCCACTGAAGAAGTCCAGAAGAGGGTCCAAAGTCTTCCTCCTATCCGGCAAGAAGAGGACATCCGGACCGGCAAACATCTTCTCCAAGCGGCATCTTCTATCTTCTTCCATCCGATGACGACCGGCTCCATCTTGAAGACCTCCAGCGCGGATCCATCCTCTTCTTCCGACGACTAGACGACGAATGACGGTTCCTTTAAGGGACGTCATCCACGATGGCGTCCCTCGAATTCCGATTGGCTGATAGGATTCTATCAGCCAATCGGAATTAAGGTAGGAATTTTCTGATTGGCTGATGGAATCAGCCAATCAGAATATAGTTCAATCCGATTGGCTGATCCAATCAGCCAATCAGATTGAGCTCGCATTCTATTGGCTGTTCCGATCAGCCAATAGAATGCGAGCTCAATCTGATTGGCTGATTGGATCAGCCAATCGGATTGAACTATATTCTGATTGGCTGATTCCATCAGCCAATCAGAAAATTCCTACCTTAATTCCGATTGGCTGATAGAATCCTATCAGCCAATCGGAATTCGAGGGACGCCATCTTGGATGACGTCCCTTAAAGGAACCGTCATTCGTCGTCTAGTCGTCGGAAGAAGAGGATGGATCCGCGCTGGAGGTCTTCAAGATGGAGCCGGTCGTCATCGGATGGAAGAAGATAGAAGATGCCGCTTGGAGAAGATGTTTGCCGGTCCGGATGTCCTCTTCTTGCCGGATAGGAGGAAGACTTTGGACCCTCTTCTGGACTTCTTCAGTGGATGTCTAGCCCCCGCTTGGGTTGGATGAAGATCTTGGAGCCAGGACGGATCGGTGAACCTGGCATGGTGAAGACAAGGTAGGAAGATCATCAGGGGGGTAGTGTTAGGTTTATTTAAGGGGGGTTTGGGTTAGATTAGGGGTATGTGGGTGGTGGGTTATAATGTTGGGGGGGGGGTATTGTATGTTTTTTTTTACAGGCAAAAGAGCTGAAATTCTTGGGGCATGCCCCGCAAAGGGCCCTGTTCAGGGCTGGTAAGGTAAAAGAGCTTGTAATATTTGTATTTTAGAATAGGGTAGGGAATTTTTTATTTTGGGGGGCTTTGTTATTTTATTAGGGGGCTTAGAGTAGGTGTAATTAGTTTAAAATTGTTGTAATATTTTTCTTATGTTTGTAAATATTTTATTATTTTCTGTAACTTAGTTCTTTTTTATTTTTTGTACTTTAGATAGTTTATTTAATTGTATTTATTTGTAGCAATTGTGTTTAATTAATTTATTGATAGTGTAGTGTTAGGTTAATTGTAGGTAATTGTAGGTAGTTTATTTAATTAATTTATTGATAGGGTAGTGTTAGGTTTAATTATATCTTAGGTTAGGATTTATTTTACAGGTAAATTTGTTATTATTTTAACTAGGTAACTATTAAATCGTTCTTAACTATTTAATAGCTATTGTACCTGGTTAAAATAATTACAAAGTTGCCTGTAAAATAAATATTAATCCTAAAATAGCTATAATATAATTATAATTTATAGTGTAGCTATATTAGGATTTATTTTACAGGTAAGTATTTAGCTTTAAATAGGAATCATTTATTTAATAAGAGTTAATTTATTTCGTTAGATAAAAATTATATTTAACTTAGGGGGGTGTTAGTGTTAGGGTTAGACTTAGCTTTAGGGGTTAATACATTTATTAGAATAGCGGTGAGCTCCGGTCGGCAGATTAGGGGTTAATAATTGAAGGTAGGTGTCGGCGATGTTAGGGAGGGCAGATTAGGGGTTAATACTATTTATGATAGGGTTAGTGAGGCGGATTAGGGGTTAATAACTTTATTATAGTAGCGCTCAGGTCCGCTCGGCAGATTAGGGGTTAATAAGTGTAGGTAGGTGTCGGCGACGTTGAGGGGGGCAGATTAGGGGTTAATAAATATAACATAGGGGTCGGCGATGTTAGGGGTAGCAGATTAGGGGTACATAGGGATAACGTAGGTGGCGGCGATTTGCGGTCGGAAGATTAGGGGTTAATTATTTTAAGTAGCTTGCGGCGACGTTGTGGGGGGCAAGTTAGGGGTTAATAGATATAATACAAGGGTCGGCGGTGTTAGGGGCAGCAGATTAGGGGTACATAAGTATAACGTAGGTGGCGGTCGGCAGATTAGGGGTTAAAAATTTTAATCGAGTGGCGGCGATGTGGGGGGACCTCGGTTTAGGGGTACATAGGTAGTTTATGGGTGTTAGTGTACTTTAGGGTACAGTAGTTAAGAGCTTTATAAACCGGCGTTAGCCAGAAAGCTCTTAACTCCTGCTATTTTCAGGCGGCTGGAATCTTGTCGTTAGAGCTCTAACGCTCACTGCAGAAACGACTCTAAATACCGGCGTTAGGAAGATCCCATTGAAAAGATAGGCTACGCAAATGGCGTAGGGGGATCTGCGGTATGGAAAAGTCGCGGCTGTAAAGTGAGCGTTAGACCCTTTAATCACTGACTCCAAATACCAGCGGGCGGCCAAAACCAGCGTTAGGAGCCTCTAACGCTGGTTTTGACGGCTACCGCCGAACTCTAAATCTAGGCCCTAGTTTTCAATCCGCCACCCTTGAGGTCGCGGATGCCATAGATGTCAATGGGACTCTGAAAACACAGAAAGCTTATGTTCGATGCTGCAAGAGAATTAAGTATATTACATAATAAAAGTAAATTAGAAACTCTGTTAAAATTGTATACCCTTTCTAAATCAAACAATATTATTGCTCCACATTTGGTGCACTGCACTAGTAGATATAGGGATATAAATGAAAAATACATTGCTACTTATGGATTATGCTACAAATTTTTCTCTCATTACAAAGCAAGGGGACAATATTATTTCTACAAATTTGCTAAAAAGTTTTGCCCCAAACTTGTCGCACTAATAGATATAGAGAAAAAAATGAAATAAATACACAACATAATATAGCTAACTTCCTTTATATTTTTTGTGAGAAATGTATGCGCACCATGTTTAAGCCATGTAATACAAGTCACACTCTTCACTTCGCACCAAATTTGACGCAACACTTTTCACAGCAATTATGACGAAAACTCCTAAACAAATCACACACTAGTGAATTTTTCAACCACTTTTGACTGGAATATGCATAATCACATGATTTATGACATCAGCCAATTTGATTCAAATATAAATTTTAAACTATCACTAACGAATCAATATGCTCGATACTTGTGTCATTGATCACTAATCAGAACTTGTAAGTGCCATTTGTTACATTTTGTATTATACTTTGAAAGTATGTATATGTGAATTTAGAATTAAAGTGAATGTAAATTTGTTTTTGTTTTTTGAGGACATTACAAAATATGCAATTACAGAATTGAACACAAACATAGCAGATATTAAAAGCATATCCAATATATTATCTGTACTAATAAAATAAGATGTCCAGTCTTCATGTTTTGTTCCCTCAAACATTGTCGGTCACACTTGGACCTATAGTAAGAGTACAGTTCCATACTAGGGGAACATACTATAAAGAACATAGGTATATTCAACAAATATAAAGAAGAAAACAAAAAACTACATCTCCATAATTTAGAGAGAATTGAAATATGCTTTCAGATTAAAGTATAGTAGAGATGTATGCAACCAGCAATTATCAAATCGTCATTATTGCCCGCAGGACCTTAGCTAATGTATGAGAGTACAGTAGATTAAATAAACACATTCAAAACATTTAAGACTTGCAACTACCCTATCATGGTCTTAAAATTATAATATGTGGGTGGATGAGTGTGAGTGAATGTAAATTTTGATGATAAAGTGCCCGGTTTTTAAAAATTCGATTAAAAACAGGGGCACTTTAATCCATCAAAATTTACATTTCACCCGTGTTGTGAAAATACTTACCGCTCCAGTTTCCCCCAGTCGGCGCAAGCCTCTTCCTACATCAGAAATGACTGATCGGTCATCCTCCAATCATGGCTTCCCCCCCTAGGGGAATCAGTGTCTAATTCAACGCCGTGATTGGAGGAAGCGGATTGCTCATTTTAGACTCAGGAAGAGGCTTTGCAACAAGAGGAGGAAGCGATACAGCGGCTGTCAAGATTAAAAGTTAAGTGAAATGTAAATTTTGATGAATTAAAGTGCCCCTGTTTTTAATCAAATTTTTAAAAAACGGCACTTTATCATCAAAATTTACATTCACTTTAAAGATAAACATTGATGCTGACATTAGGACACACAGTGTAATATTTTAGACAAGGATTTTAAAATTCGAATTGTTTGATTCAATGTAATCTTAAGATGATAGCTCAAAGGGATAGCCCATCTAACATTAAACTGTCATGATTCAGATACAGCAGAAATTTACTGTCATGATATTTCAGTGTATTTCTTCCTTCTCTTGAATTTCTTTTTCAGTAAGAAATGTCATCTTATATGCCAGCCCATTTTATAACACCTGTGAAGGGGTGGCTTTTAAAACTAGATTGCAATCAGGAGGGGTTACACAGGTACAGAGAGAAAACTGGCCCAGCTCTTAAAATATCCAATGATTGCAAATAAATACATATGATACCCTGGTTACATGTTATATTTGCAATTATTCCTGCTCAGAATAATAATAAATTTACACTATATACATATAGTGGTATAAATAAACACAGAGATATGAAAGACAACATTGTTTAGAACAAAAAAAAAGGAATTTAGGGACATGTAAATATGTTTGCAAAAGATTTCTGACATAACACACACACACACACATATATATATATATATATATATATATATATATATATATATATATATATAATGTGCAACAATATATGTACAAATTCTAGCATTAATAATCATTTATAAAAAAAAATATGAGAGAAAAGCATATCATGACTTCTAGAAATACAAATACACATTAATTTATGTGAAAGTATCATATAACAGATTTTTTTGTATAACAAATAAATATAAAAATAACTTTCTATGAGATATTGTTTGTTGAGGTATAAATGTAGATATTTCTTGGACATTAACAGGTAAAAATAAAAGATTAGCTTTAGAGAAATGTGCTTGTTCATGGACAGTAATGAAATGGTATAAATAAAGTTGGGAAAAACCCGAATAACTATCGTATCGTATATTGTATTCAGATCACGTCAGTGATGTCTGGCGAGTGTATTGACGCCGGCGAATGAACTGAAATTGACGCTTTGATAAAGTGACTCCTGAGATGTGAAATCAAGTTGGATTTTATATGAAGTTGCTATTGTTACATTTGAGAGGGTATTTTTAGAACACAATAGTTCAAATGGCGTTAAGGGTCTAGTCAGAGAGTTTTTATTAGGGTGGGTAGAGATGTAGTGGTGTAACTGAAAGTATGAGAGCCATGTGCTAAAAAGGTATAGAAATTCTTCTTTTAATTTGACAAATATTTTGAGTGTGGGGCCTATCAAACACTTTATAGACAGGTACATGGGAAATTACTTCCTCTACTTGTATTCCAGTGTTCAGGTGTGAAAAAACAAAGCCATTGCTGCCTAACAAAGGCATGAGGGGAGATGGAGCAGTGGACAATGAGGGGTATTGGCTAATTAAGGTGTCCCATATTTTTAAAGTTCCAGAGATTAAAGGATTAGAAGTTAAATTAGTATGTCTGTCTTTTGCGATTAACCAACATTGTTCTCCTAAATTATTAACATTCACCGTATCCTCCTCTATGGTCACCCATAATTTGTCCCGTGTATGATAGTTCCATTGTAAAATTTGGGATAGATGGGTGGCGTAATAGTAAAATAATATATTTGGGCGCTTAAACCACCTCTTTCTTTAGATCTTTGTATCTTTAGATTGGAATATATAGAGGAATTATGTCATTCTTATTTAAAGTACTCCAATAAAAATACATTCTGTTTTCTACAATGGATGGACCCAAGTAGTGAAGTCCACAAGCCCACCATAAATAGGGTTGGACTAATACAGGAAGGAAGAATTTTACTGAGCAGGCAAAATAGCCTGCAGTACTTTCCTGCCAAAAGTTAGTTTACCCGAGGCATACACATCAAAGTGATATAATTTTGCTAATCTATGTTATCAAGACAATGTAGCATGTTCAAGAGAGGCATCATTATGAAAGGCTCAAGAGGTGGTTATTGAGCTAGTAGAATGAACAATAATCATCTCAGGGTGAGACTCTGCTTAACAAGATAAGGGACAGTCTAGTCAAAATTAAACTTTCACGATTCAGATAGGGCATGCAAATTTAAACAACTATCCAATTTACTTTTATCATCAAATGTGTTTTGTTCTCTTGGTATTCTTATTTGAAAGTTTAACATAGGTAAGCTCATATGCTAATTTCTAAGCCCTTGAAGGCCACCTCTTATCTCAATGCATTTTCAGTTTTTCACAGCTATAGGGCGTTAGTTCTTATGTGCCATATAGATATAATTGTGCTCATGTCCGTGGAGTTACTTATGAGAGGGAACTGACTGGCTAAAATGCAAGTCTGTCAAAAGAACTGAGCTAAGGGGGCCATCTGCAGATATAGTAGTGGATTTGTAAATGCCGGTCACTGTTTAGAAATAAAGTCACGTCAGTTGTAAGATGCTGTGAAATGGTAATGGCTAGCTCCGTGGGTGAGACTAAAGTGATGATTATTCGACAGGTTATCAGTAAACTCTGTCACCCCAAGATATACACAAATGACTCCAAAGCTTCAATCCATAACGTGTGTGTTAATCACACACCAAGCAGGAAAACACTGGTAGATGACCCGGTGGCTTTAAACTGACCGCCCGCTCTCTGGTATCGGCGTGTCAGTCCCCAATCCAGGAACCCAAAAAAATGTAATATCAAGGGAGCTTCACTCACCCACTCTCGCAAAGGAACTTGGAAGTCCTATAGTCCGGATTCCGGATAGATATAACTGGAACGAGTGGACGGGAAACAACTTGCCGCACTTCCTCCTCGTATCCTCTATCCTACGTGATCCGATCACATGACTGTGGTCTCTCCAATCCAATCCAAACAGCAAAGCAGGATCAAAAGCTGACGTCACTTGGTTACCCGGCTTGCCACATACTCGACTGTGAAGTAAAGATAAACTAGCAGACACATCAAAGGCTTAAAAGTGGAGCGTATCCCTGAAGTCCACTTAAGAGTACAATGCAAAAAAGAAGTCCAAAAAGCCTTGATATAGCAAAAGTTAAAAAACATCAAACTTTATTGGAGTATAAAGTTAAAAGCACACAGGAAATAGTAAAAATAATCCATTGGCCAACCAAAAAAGATAGTCTGACCGGTTTCGGTGTTAGAACTTAAATAGACTTAAATTCTCTACACCTGTGGCAGACCTATAAATTATCTACCACACTCTGATAGGTTAAAACAGAAAAAGGGGGTGAGGTCGGCAAAGGATTAACCCTTAATCGTTTAGTTAACAAAAATGCACAGTATAGCATGACAAGAATGTTTAAACTGGACATGGTTGGGATCTTTTCCAGATAGGCCCCACCACTAATGCAAAAAGTGCACGTGCGAAAAATTAAGCCCCCGACACTTTTGCCAGCTCCAATTTAATGCACGCACGCACGCTACACAACCTTTTTCGTAGTTAACCAATTGCATAGATTCACCTGCAAGAAGAGACAGTAAACTCGCCAAGTAGAAGCCGTAGACACCGCCCAGTTAGCGGTATATATTACATCATAGCCTGGTATATTGGTCTGCTCGTAATCTGTGCTCCGCCTTATATTATACCTGTTGCCCAATCAGCTGACCTCTCCTACCTACTGATGAGCTTGTTAATTATTTACTAGAGCAAACTCATGGCTTTCTAATTTTAGTCTGGACACGTGTGGTGATTGGCAGAGTTTGTTATTGTTTGTGCAATGGCTCGAAAAATCTGATTTAGTGCCTTTTTCTCGCACCTGATATGTGAAAAGTGCATATCTCTACGTCTTTGTCTTTTAAATAAAAATGAATGATTCAGGATTTTTTTGTGTAATTTAATTTTTATTAGATTTGACATATTTGTACTGTGTACACAATAGTATTTGCAATACAAACGGTGGATGTTTTCCAGATCTTTTTTGGGTGGCGGGGGTTAACTTTTTGGCGGGGCTTATCTGGAAAAGATTCCATGGTTATAATGTATTAATTGGTAATAACACATGTAAAGGCATAACAATTTGGAGCTTACTAACATAGGCAGACAGGGAGAGATATTTAGTAACACATACCGCAGATATATACACACATAGATATACTATAATCTCTTAAATAAAAATGCAGCACAACTAAACTAAATAAATATACAATCAATTGATTAGTACTTGACAGCTATCATATGAACATAGGCTCATCGCATATTGGCTCACTAAGAGCATATAATGATAACAAAAAAATCAGTATCTACCAAAATAGAGAGTAGTGAATAGATATTGACCCTAAATGTGAAAGCTCATATTTTGGAACCCATAGACACAGTGTGACACAAACTAAACAATTTAGTGAAATGCAAAGAAAACAAAAAGAACATACTGAAAATCTGAAAAAGGATGTATAACAACATCCAATAACTAAGAAATAAATAGATGCAAAAAGGCAGGAAACTTGCCTCATATACATATAGGCAAATCACCTCTGCCAAAAGTTTATAATGTCAAATTCAGAATTGAAACCTATTGGAATCAAACTATTCAGTTTGGAAATCCAATAGGTTTCCTGTCTACAGAGTAGGGAGAACTTGTCCCCAACTCTAAGTGGTCTCTGTACTTGCTCAATTGCCCTCCATTTAAACGTATCAACATTTTTATTGTGGATCTCCAAAAAATGCCTAGACAGGGCTGAACATGTTTTTTCTCCAGAAATATCGAATAGATGTTCCCTTATGCGGGTACCCACCTCTCTGGTGGTCCTTCCTAAATATACCCTTTGACATTGTGTGGACTCTACTAAATAGATGACTTTTAGATAGACTTTTGCAGTTCACACACCCCCTAATTGGGAATTCTTCCCCTGTCTGGTTATGATGAACGACTTAGAAATCTGCACATGGTCGCAAAAAATGCATGTTCTCCTGACGCACCTATAGGTGCCATTACAATGTAGCCAAGAGCTCCCAGAGGATTTGTCCCTTAAGAGGCTGGGGGATAACATGTTCCCTAATATGACATTCCGCTTTGCTGTAAAAGCACAAGCTTTGCCCACAATATCTCTCAATTTTTTGTCTCCCCTCAATATGGGAAGATTCCCATTAATGATTTTGCGAATCTAGTCATATTGATCTGAGAAGCAAGTCACAAATCAAGGTTGGATGTGAGGTCCTGGACGTATCAGTGAACAAGGATTCCCTATTAGTGATGTCGCGAATAGTTCGCTGGCGAATAGTTCCCGGCAAACATAGCATGTTCGCATTCGCCTCAGCGGGCGAACATATGCGATGTTCGATCCGCCCCCTATTCATTATCATTGAGTAAACTTTGACCCTGTACCTCACAGTCTGAATACACATTACAGCCAATCAGCAGCAGACCCTCCCTCCCAGACCCTCCCACCTCCTGGACAGCATCCATTTTAGATTCATTTGGAAGCTGCATTCTTAGTGAGAGGAGGGACAGTGTAGCTGCTGCTGATTTAATAGGGAAAAAGCTAGGCTAGTGTATTCAGTGTCCACTACAGTCCTGAAGGACTCATCTGATCTCTGCTGTAAGGACAGCACCCCAAAAAGCCCTTTTTAGGGCTAGAAGATCAGTCTGCTTTTTTTTTTTTTTCCTGTGTAATCTAATTGCAGTTGCCTGCCTGCCAGCGTGTGTGTCAGGCTCACAGCGTATACTGTGCCCACTTGCCCAGTGCCACCACTCATATCTGGTGTAACAGTAGTGTACATTTAAAAAAAAACAAACACTTTTTTGACTGTGAAATAATAGCAGACAGCTGCCAGTACCCAAGATGGCCACCAATAAGGCAGATGGGGAGGGTTAGAGAGCTGTTTTGGGGGGGGATCAGGGAGGTTGGGGGCTAAGGGTAAGGATGCTACACCACAGCATATGTAAATATGCTAAAAAAAACAAAAAAAAAAAACCTTTTATTTTAGTACTGGCAGACTTTCTGCCAGTATTTAAGATGGCGGGGACAATTGTGGGGTGGGGGAGGGAAGGGAGCTGTTTGGGAGGGATCAGGCGGTCTGATGTGTCAGGTGGGAGGCTGATCTCTACACTAAAGCTAAAATTAACCCTGCAAGCTCCCTACAAACTACCTAATTAACCCCTTCACTGCTAGCCATAATACACGTGTGATGCGCAGCAGCATTTAGGGGCCTTCTAATTACCAGATAGCAACGGCAAAGTCATATATGTCTGCTATTTCTGAACAAAGGGGATCCCAGAGAAGCATTTACAACCATTTGTGCCATAATTGCACAAGCTGTTTGTAAATAATTTCAGTGAGAAACCTAAAATTGTGAAAAAAAATTAAGTTTTTTTTAAATTTGATCGCATTTGGCGGTGAAATGGTGGCATGAAATATACCAAAATGGGCCTAGATCAATACTTTGGGTTGTCTACTACACTACACTTAAGCTAAAATTAACTCTACAAGCTGCCTACATGCTCCCTAATTAACCCCTTCACTGCTGGGCATAAAACACGTGTGGTGCGCAGTGGCATTTAGCAGCCTTCTAATTACCAAAAAGCAACGCCAAAGCCATATAAGTCTGCTATTTTTTAACAAAGGGGATCCCAGAGAAGCATTTACAACCATTTATGCCATAATTGCATAAGATGTTTGTAAATAATTTCTGTGAGAAACCTAAAGTTTGTGAAAAAGTGAACAATTTTTTTTTATTTGATCGCATTTGGCGGTGAAATGGTGGCATGAAATACACCAAAATGGGCCTAGATCAATACTTTGGGTTGTCTACTAAACTACACTTAAGTTAAAATTAACTCTACAAGCTGCCTAAATGCTCCCTAATTAACCCCTTCACTGCTGGGCATAAAACACATGTGGTGCGCAGTGGCATTTAGCAGCCTTCTAATTACCAAAAAGCAACGGCAAAGCCATATAAGTCTGCTATAATGGCATGTTTGGCACACAGTGATGGGGCAAGGGTCCATCTGACCACTGATACCTGGTCTGCAAAGCATGGTCAGGGCAGGTATATCACCTACACTTCGCACTGTTAAGCGGGCGTAACCCTTACATTACCTAATCGATACAACATCATACATGATGTTTTAAAGCACGTTATTCCAAACAATTTAGGAATGTTAGGTGATTTATGCCCTTTATGGCTTAAAACCAGACTCTGCATCAACTAAGTAATTTTCCATGGGAGTTTAGCCATGGATCCCCCTCCGGCATGCCACAGTCCAGGTGTTAGTGCCCTTGAAACAACTTTTCCATCACTATTGTGGCCAGAAAGATTCCCTGTGGGTTTTAAAATTGAAGTCTATAGCGGTTCGCCCGGTTCGCCCGTTCGCGAACCCAATTTTTTAGGTTCGCGACATCACTATTCCCTATTCATGTGCTGAACCGCTGTATAGGCTCTATCTACCACCCTTTTTGGGTATCCTCTATTTTTCAACCTTTTGCTAAGAAGCCCACTCTCTTGTCGGAAGGAACCATTTAGGGTACAGTTTCTTTTTGCCCTTATAAACTGACCCTTAGCTATGCCCCTGAAGACATGCTCGGGATGACTGCTTTGTGTGTGCAGTAAACTGTTACCCGCTCTGATTTCCACTCTCTTCAGGAAGCCCATAGCGGGTAACGGTTTACTGCACGCACTATGTCATCCATCCCAATGTGGATGGATGACATAGGAGCCTGATTGTGCTTCACCCATCTGAAAATGGATGGCATCTTCACAATAGCTAAGGAGGAGCAACCAGTTACCCCTTGAAGTTTGATTTAAGCCACAGGTATGACATTGTCTGATTTAAAGGGGAAGTCTGAAACCGGGCCAACTCTGAAAAGGAAATATAAATATAAGCAAGTGAAGCTTACTAGTTGTAGTATTTATCATTGATCAATAATGATCTGAAGATCCTCAAATGGATTAAAACATTTATCCTTTATTAGTACAAGTATAAAATCACACAGGGAAACAACTCATAGTTCACATAGACATTTTACCCCTCATGAGCACGTCAATAGCTTATGGTTTATTGTGGCTGTTGGAAGTTTACATTCAATACTGTTTTGGGGATTTATCTAACTAATGCTTTATGGAAGAAATTACCGGTTTGTTTAATACAACCATGAAGAGGCTGGAAAATTGCACAAAGTTCAAGAATGTTGATGGGTAACCTCACCTCCTAAGAAGACCACACTCCCTGTGATCTCTGCAACTCTCAGGCAGCTTTCCAGGTTAAGACACAGGTGTCTGCTGTAATCACAGACTACTGCAGGCTTTTGAACAAGGCTTTGTATACTAAGAACTATTAAGACTGATACCAAGATAGGGACTGTTTTTTGATATTTGGTTTATTCTGATACATTATATAAATTTGGCCGTCTGACCTCTTATTAACTTGGATATATTTGATGGTTTTCACAGCATCAATACTATTTTATTCTCTGCTCCCTTTTTGCTTCAACACCTGATTTTATCTCCCACTTCACTGACTTCTTGAGTCCCACATTTACTGGTTTTTAGTATGGCATATATATAATTTTCTATACGTTATCATTGTTGTTTTATGTGAAACAGCTGAATGTTAGTTGGGTTTCCTCTTTCTGGCATTCGTCAGCTGACATAGATTGATTTGTTCATACGTTATCCATATATTCTACACTCACTGTAAAGACAGCTAGATACACAATTCATTTTTTATATGATTACCTGAGACCTTAAACCACACACCATGCAGTACCCATATTGCCATTCCTAGGATATTGCAGTAATAATGAATTAAATGTCTATTATTGATTGCATTATGTGAATATTTATTTTATGTTTTTATTTGATGAATTTATTTAGTAATTTGAATGGGAAAGTATATTGATCGTTAGCTATTCTTGGCACACAGTATGATATCAAGTGTAGATAATTTGTACATTGCATTTGTAATGTTTTTAATTTGTCACATTTGATGTGTTAGATGTAGTATGAGACATTATGGGGTTTAGGGGACACATGGTTTTCTTCTATTGTATGTTACACATCTGTATTTGTATATTTATCTTTGTTTTGTCTCTTTGGCAATTTGTAGGACATGTTGTCTTGATAAAGACTGACTTGGGGCCGAAACGTTGACATAGACTTTTCCTGTGAGCATATGCTGTCGGCATTTATCATTGCACAAGCAGTTCTTGTGAACTGCTTGTGCAATGCCACCCCCTGCAGATTCACGGCCAATCGGCTGCTAGCAGGGGGTGTCAAATAACCCGACCATATGTGATCGGGCAGATTGCTGTCTGCCGCTTCAGAGGCGCCGGACGAGTTAAGGGTCAGCGGTCAGAAACAGCTGCATCAAGCTTCATTTGGAGCTTGATGAATCGGCCCAATGTCTTAAATGTCTTGTATAAAGTTGATGAATTGTGTATACAGTACTTGGTTAATGTTTATTAAAACTTATTTTTTTAAAATAGTTTGCTAATCAAGAATTTCTATTTAGTGTACATAGATCAGTACAGTTTCCAGGTGTCCTGGGTTTAATCAGACAGTGCAGTACTTCAGTTGGCTTGCCCAGTGTAGAAAAAAACCCTGAAGATGTGATATGGGCATATAGTTGTTAGGGTGTCTTGTGCCATTGGGCCTATCCTGAGGTGTGATATAAACATATGCCTGGCAGGGTGATTGTGGATCATAAAAGTTGTAGTTGCTAAATGTTTACCACAAAGCTAGCTATCAAATGTGTAGGGAGTATTAGTGAGGGACCTTATTTTCTACAACATCTGCCTTTTTGGGCATATGTCTTACAAAGGTTTCAGGGACATGTGTGCATTAAAATGACAGGATCTACAGACAATAGCATACGTCCCAAAATGTTCAGGAGGCTTTTTATGATATGGGAGGCTTAAACGATTGTGCGCATTGGCATACCGGTATCTTGTGGATGGGGCTGCACCTGGAAGGGAAGGGTCACATGTGGGGTCATGACAAGAGTACAGTTCGTGGAGAGACCTCTAACATGTCTGGGCAAGTTGCGGATGTCTGGATGGGCAGTGGGCATGGATCAGGTTGTTTTTAAAAAAATGGACACTGAAAACTTGCATTCAGGTAAAAGACCAGATCCCTCAAACTGTTAAAATCTCAGGATGGTTGGGAGGCATATGATCTGGAGTTACATGCTGGCTTATGGCTGATAGAAGCTGCAGGACCATGTGGTTCTAATAAAGACCCCACCAACTGATTTCTCTATTAAGTATTTTGTATAGGGCACTTGACAACCTATGAGATCAAGCATAACTGCATATCAGTGGTATTTAATTTATGCATCCCTTAAACAGTACAATGCACCATTCCAGAAGTAAAAAATATGCAGAGCTTTTTTATGAAACTATGTATAGGAATTCAGTTTACACACAGTACATTACAATGGCACATTTATGTCAGGGGGCACATTAAAATAGACCATAGAAATAACACGGATTAAGACTCACATTTTGGAAAACTGTACATTTCTTTCTTTTTTTAGTTTGTGGTTTGGAATATATTAATACATTGTAGATTAGTGTTTTTCAACCCCTGTCCTAGGGCACATCAACTGGCCAGATTTTCAAGATAGCTGAACTACAGCAGATGTGAAATAATCAGCTGATTAGTAACTATGGTTACTAGCCTACTTTTACTCATCTTTTGATTATTTATCCTGTACTATAGTTCAGATATCATAAAAATCTGACCCATTGGTGTATGGAGTACTGGAATTGAAAAACTTTCTTCTAGACTATGGAATTATGTCCTACTAAATCATACAATTATGTTTCCTGTCACAACTATCTGATCGACATATGCAATTTAAACAAATTAGAATACCTGTACGGCTGTTCTTTATGTAGTCCTTACACCGATTTAATATTTTTATGCTTCTCAGACACAAAAAAGAATATGAATTTTGAAATAAACATGGGTTTTTTTCAGTGCTAATGCCCTTTGGGAACACATTACTTATCTGTAAATATAATAAAAAATCTTGTTGCTATGCTTTGATAACCTCTGAGGCAAATAGAAGTATTTAAAGAAATGAAAAACTCATCCAGTTTTCAAATAATCATTTATTTGCTGGAGAAAACTTATCATTATTTCCATAACTGTCCCAAATCATTTTTCAGTTATCATTTTATGTGACAGTGTAAGTTATTTTACATCTTAGGCTGGAGAAACAAGCATGAGAAATTAGCACTTGGGATTCTAAAATACCATTTAATACTAGATGAATTGTGAATGCAGAATGCATAGTACTTTCAGCTTTGATCTTTCACGTATCTTAACTTCAGTCATTACAATTCATTTTCTTCACTAGATTATCTACTGATGAAATCTAGAGCTATGTAAACATGAAATAAATTAACAGTAAAAATGACTTCTATACTTTTGTCTCCACATACTGTGGTTATCCCAAAGGCATTCATAATACAGGCAATGATGAAACTCCTAAGCAGAATACGCAGAATCATAAACTCAATAAAAATATACCATAATGGTTAATAAAACTTTGTACTTACAACAGACTTCATTTTAATTAAAGGGATATGAAACCCAAAAAATGATTTTGTGATTCAGACAGAGCATACAATTTGATAAAAAGTTTCTAATTCACTTCTTTTATAAAATTAGCTTTGTTCCATGATATTCTGTGTTGAAGAGATACCTAGGTAGACATCTACAGCACTACATGGCAGGAAATAGTGCTGTCATCTAGTGCTCTTGCAAATGGATAAAATTCTTGCAAAAAAGTGCTCCAGACATGAGCAGGCTCCTTAGCTTACAGCCCTGCTTTTCAACAAAAGATACAATGAGAACAAAGAACATTTGATAATAGAAGTAAATTAGAAAGTTATTTAAAATTGCATGCTCTACCTAAATCATAAAATACCAATTTTGAGTTTCATATTCCTTTAAGGATGCATCACATTCAGTGTAAGCCAAGCAGTATTTTCTATGATTTTTTTTTTCTGTTTTTAGACAACTGAGATTTAACCCCTTAGTGACCAGAGCACTTTTCCATTTTCTGTCCGTTTGGGACCAAGGCTATTTTTACATTTTTGCAGTGTTTGTGTTTAGCTGTAATTTTCTTCTTACTCATTTACTGTACCCACACATATTATATACCGTTTTTCTCGCCATTAAATGGACTTTCTAAAGATACCATTATTTTCATCATATCTTATAATTTACTATAAAAAAAATTATAAAATATGAGGAAAAAATAGAAAAAAACACACTTTTTCTAACTTTGACCCCCAAAATCTGTTACATATCTAAAACCACCAAAAAACACCCATGCTAAATAGTTTCTAAATTTTGTCCTGAGTTTAGAAATACCCAATGTTTACATGTTCTTTGCTTTTTTTGCAAGTTATAGGGCCATAAATACAAGTAGCACTTTGCTATTTCCAAACCATTTTTTTCCAAAATTAGCGCTAGTTACATTAGAACACTGATATCTTTCAGGAATCCCTGAATATCCCTTGACATGTATATATTTTTTTTTAGTAGACATCCCAAAGTATTGATCTAGGCCAATTTTGGTATATTTCATACCACCATTTCACCGCCAAATGCGATCAAATACAAAAAATTGTTCACTTTTTCACAAATTTTTTCACAAACTTTAGGTTTCTCACTGAAATCATTTACAAACAGCTTGTGCAATTAAGGCATAAATGGTTGTAAATTCTTCTCTGGGATCCCCTTTGTTCAGAAATAGCACACATATATGGCTTTGGCGTTGCTTTTTGGTAATTAGAAGGCCGCTAAATGCCACTGCGCACCACAAGTGTATCATGCCCAGCAGTTAAGGGGTTAATTAGGGAGCTTTTAGGGAGCTTGTAGGGTTAATTTTAGCTTTAGTGTAGTGTAGTAGACAACCCCAAGTATTGATCTAGGCACATTTTGGTATATTTCATGCCACCATTTCACCGCCAAATGCGATCAAATTAAAAAAAACGTAAAATTTTTCACAATTTTAGGTTTCTCACTGAAATCATTTACAAACAGCTTGTGCAATTATGGCACAAATGGTTGTAAATGCTTGTCTGGGATCCCCTTTGTTCAGAAATAGCAGACATATATGACTTTGGCGTTGCTTTCTGGTAATTAGAAGGCCACTAAATCCTGTTGCGCCTCACACGTGTATTATGGCTAGCAGTGAAAGGGTTAATTAGGGAGTTTGTAGTGAGCTTGCAGGGTTAATTTTAGCTTTAGTGTAGAGATCAGCCTCCCATCTGACACATCCCACCCCCTGATCCCTCCCAAACAGCTCCCTTCCCTCCCCCACCCCACAATTGTCCCCGCCATCTTAAGTACTGGCAGAAAGTCTGCCAGTACTAAAATAAAAGGGTTTTTAAAAAAAAATGAAATTTTTTTTTAGCATATTTACATATGCTACTGTGTAGGATCCCCCCCTTAGCCCCCAACCTCCCTGATCCCCCCCAAAACCGCTCTCTGACCCTCCCCTCTGCCTTATTGGGGGCCATCTTGGGTACTGGCAGCTGTCTGCCAGTACCCAGTTTACAATAAAAAGTGCTTTTTTGGGTTTTTTTTTGTTTTTTTCTGTAGTGTAGCTTCCCCCAACCCCCCACCCCCCACAAACAAACCCCCACCACCTTGCTGATTGTTTAGATTTTATTTTTTTTATATTTTTTATTTCCCCATTTTCTGCAGTGTAGCGGTTCCCACCCGCTCCCTCCCCGTGCACGCGCCCGCCCCCACCCTCCCGTGCACGCGCGCGCGCCCGTGCGCGCCCCCAGCCACCCCCGCCCACGATCCCGCCCCCCTTCAGATCCACATGGCCATCGATGGCCGCCACCCGCCTCCCGGTCCGGCTCCCACCCACCAACGCCGGTAGCCACCGATCTCCGGTGCAGAGAGGGCCACAGAGTGGCTCTCTCTGCACCGGATGGCTTACAAACGTTATTGCAGGATGCCTCCATATCGAGGCATCACTGCAATAACCGGAAAGCAGCTGGAAGCGAGCAGGATCGCTTCCAGCTGCTTTCCACACTGAGGACGTGCAGGGTACGTTCTCAGGCATTAACTGCCTTTTTTCTGAGGACGTACCCTGCACGTCCTCAGTCGTTAAGGGGTTAAAGGGACACAATAAAAATGTATTTATGCATAGTAAACGGAATTTAACATTTTTCATGTAATTTAGCTCTGTAAATTGTGACTTTTCTAATTCTCAGAACTGACAAAGCCCACATTAGACTGATCAAGGCTAACACTGCTACATATCTTACCTTAATTGATTTTAAAAGATAAGACCTACAAAATAATGCACTTTATACTAACAATATGACTGTGGCTATCTTTCTCAGACTCAAGCCCAGATTGACTCCTCCAAATGAAGTAAGTAGTGAGTAGAATTTGCCTGTTGACAAACAATTGCAGGAAACAAGAAGTTAACTTGCTTTCAGAATGTTTACACATGACTGATATGTTAAGGCTGTGACACACTGAGAGCGGGATGGCGCACAGCGTGATGATGCGGCTGTGCATGCTCAGTGTGTCTTGCCTTTTCACCTCACATCAGGACGTGTAGCTGTGCGTTCAGAGTTTAAATATGTTAACTTCAGAAGTGATATGATGCAGTTGTAGCAGCTGCTTCGCCTCGCACCGCATCACTTGCAGTGTGTCACAGCCTTTATTCTATAATAAGACAAGAGAAATGTCATGTAATTTCAAGGAGTTTAAAGGGACGGTAATCATTTAAATGTATGCACCCTATTCTAAAGATAAGCTTATTCTGGCCTTATACAGATGGAACTCCAGGTAAAGGTAAGTAGCATATGATGTTATATACATGTCTTACTAGATAAAACTCAAGTTTCCATGTAAGATCACACTATGGTCCCTAGAGTGTTATGAATTGCAGTAAGAAGAACATGTGAGTCCCTTGGGTGCCAGTGATGTCCGTAGTTTTGGTTAATAAAAGAGATATGAAGCCCAAAAATGGTATTTTATGATTCAGAAAGAACATACCATTTTTAAGAAGATTCCAATTTACTTCTAATATCAAATTTGACAGAAAGGCAGGGGTGCCAATATTTTTGGCCATGACTATATATATATATATATATATATATATATATATATATATATATATATATATATATATAATTATAGATATATACAGATATGGTACATATAGGAATATCTTTTTAAAAATACATAGAAAATATTATGCTATGTGAAATATTTAAAGTAAATATACACTATGGCCTCTAGTTATCAAGCTCCGTACGTACCTGCATTTCGCCGGCCCCAATACGCTCGCCTAAGCGCGCCTCACATCGCCGCCGCTGACCTGAATACGCTCGCCAAAGTTATCAAAAGGCGGCGTCTTCAATCTTCATCCATCCTGAGCAGAGCGGAGCCATCTTCAAAGCAGTTAACGCGGATCCATCCTCTTCAATCGACGCCTACTCGCCGAATGAATATTCCTTTAAGTGACGTCATCCAAGATGGCGTCCCTCGTATTCCGATTGGCTGATAGGATTTAAGGTAGGAAAAATCTGATTGGCTGATTAAATCAGCCAATCAGATTGAAGTTCAATCCGATTGGCTGATCCAATCAGCCAATCAGATTGAGCTCACATTCTATTGGCTATTCTGATCAGCCAATAGAATGCGAGCTCAATCTGATTGGCTGATTGGATCAGCCAATCGGATTGAACTTCAATCTGATTGGCTGATTGAATCAGCCAATCAGATTTTTCCTACCTTAATTCCGATTGGCTGATAGAATCCTATCAGCCAATCGGAATTAGAGGGACGCCATCTTGGATGACGTCATTTAAAGGAACCTTCATTCGGACTTAGGACGTCGTTAGAAGAGGATGGATCCGCGTCGGCTGCTTCAAGATGGTCCCGCTCTGCGCCGGATGGAAGAAGATAGAAGATGCCGCCTGGATGAAGATGTCTACCGGTCCGGATGCCCTCTTCTTGCCAGATAGGATGAAGACTTCGGACCCTCTTCTGGACCTCTTCATGCCGGATAGGATGAAGACTTTGGACCCTCTTCTGGATGGATCGGTGATACCCGGCTTGGTGAAGATAAGGTAGGAAGATGTTCAGGGGCTTAGTGTTAGGTTTTTTAAGGGGGGTTTGGGTTAGATTAGGGGTATGTGGGTGGTGGGTTGTAATGTTGGGGGGGTTATTGTATGTTTTTTTACAGGCAAAAGAGCTGTTTTCTTTGGGGCCAGACCCTGCAAAAGGCCCTTTTAAAGGCTGGTAAGGTAAAAGAGCTGTAACATTTTTATTTTAGAATAGGGTAGGGCATTTTTTTATTTTGGGAGGCTTTCTTATTTTTTTAGGGGGCTTAGAGTAGGTGTAATTAGTTTAAAATTCTTGTAATTTTTTTTATTTTTTGTAATTTAGTGTTTGTTTTTTTGTAATTTAGTGTTGATTTAATTGTAGATAATTGTAGATAGTTTATTTAATTAATTTATTGATAGTGTAGTGTTAGGTTTAATTGTAACTTAGGTTAGGATTTATTTTACAGGTAATTTTGTAATTATTTTAACTAGGTAACTATTAAATAGTTATTAACTATTTAATAGCTATGGTACCTGGTTAAAATTAATTACAAAGTTGCCTGTAAAATAAATATTAATTTTAAAATAGCTACAATATAATTATTATTTTATTGTAGCTATATTAGGGTTTATTTTACAGGTAAGTATTTAGCTTTAAATAGGATTAATTTATTTAATAAGATTTATTTTATTTCGTTAGATAAAAATTATATTTAACTTAGGGGGGTGTTAGTGTTAGGGTTAGACTTAGCTTTAGCGGTTAATACATTTATTAGAGTAGCGGTGAGGCCCGGTCGGCAGATTAGGGGTTAATACTTTAAGTTAGGTGTCGGCAATGTTAGGGAGGACAGATTAGGGGTTAATACTATTTATTATAGGGTTTTTGAGGCGGGAGTGAGGCGGATTAGGGGTTAATACATTTATTATAGTAGCGGTGAGGTCCGGTCGGCAGATTAGGGGTTAATAATTGTAGGTAGGTGGCGGCGACATTGGGGGCGAAAGATTAGGGGTTAATAAATATAACATAGAAGTCGGCGGTGTTAGGGGCAGCAGATTAGGGGTACATAGGGATAACGTTTGTTGGTGCGGTGTACGGAGCGGCAGATTAGGGGTTAAAAATAATATGCAGGGGTCAGCGATAGCGGGGCGGCAGATTAGGGGTTAATAAGTGTAAGGTTAGGGGTGTTTAGACTCGGGGTACATGTTAAGGTGTTAGGTGCAGACTTAGAAACTGTTTCCCCATAGGAAACAATGGGGCTGCGTTAGGAGCTGAACGCTGCTTTTTTGCAGGGTTTTTTTTTCCAGCTCAAACTGCCCCATTGTTTCCTATGGGGGAATTGTGCACAAGCACGTTTTTGAAGCTGGCCGTGTCCGTAAGCAACGCTGGTATTGAGAGTTGCAGTGGCGGTAAATATGCATGTAGGCTCCCTTTTTGGAGCCTAACGCAGCCTTTCTGAGAACTCTAAATACCAGCATTGTTTAAAAGGTGCGGGGGGGGGGGAAACCACGCGTAGCTAACGCACCCCTTCTAACGCAAAACACTAAATCTAGGCATAAATATATATATTAACCCCTAAACCTAACCCTAAGTCTAACCCTAACCCTAACACCCTTAACTTTAATATAATTAACATAAATCTAAATAAAACCTACTATTAATAACTAAATAATTCCTATTTAAAACTAAATACTTTCCTGTAAAATAAACCCTAAGCTAGCTACAATATAACTAATAGTTACATTGTAGCTATCTTAGGTTTTTTTTTATTTCACAGCTAAGTTTGTATTTATTTTAACTAGGTAGACTAGTTAGTAAATAGTTATTAACTATTTACTAACTATCTAGTTAAAATAAATACAAATTTACCTGTAAAATAAAACCTAACCTACCTCACACTAACACCTAGATCCACTTACAGTTTTTGAAGACCGGACATATTTTCTAAGTTACAAAACAATAAACACTAAATTACAAAAAATAAAAAAACAAAATTATCAAAAATAAAAACAAATTACTACTAATCTAATAGCCCTATCAAAATAAAAAAGCCCCCCCCAAAATAGAATTCTATCAGCCAATCGGAATTAAGGTAGAAAAAATCCTATTGGCTGATGCAATCATTCAATAGGATTGAAGTTCAATCCTATTGGCTGATCCAATCAGCCCATAGGATTGAGCTCGCATTCTATTGGCTGTTCCAATCAGCCAATAGAATGTGAGCTCAATCCTATTGGCTGATTGGATCAGCCAATAGGATTGAACTTCTATCCTATTGGCTGATTGCATCAGCCAATAGGATTTTTTCTACCTTAATTCCGATTGGCTTATAGATGAAGACTTCTCCCAGTAAGTTGATCTTCAGAGTGTTAGTGTTTTTTTAAGGGTGTATTTGGTGGGTTTTATTTTTAGGTTAGGGACTTTGGGAAACAATAGAGCTAACTGCCCTTTTAAGTGCAATGCTCATCCAAATGCCCTTTTCATGGCAATGGGGAGCTTAGGTTTTTTAAGATATTATTTTATTTGTGGGGTTGGTTGTGTGGGTGGTGGGTTTTACTGTTGGGGGGATTTTTTGTATTTTTTTCACAGGTAAAAGAGCTGATTACTTTGGGGCAATGCCCTGCAAAAGGCCCTTTTAAGGGCTATTGGTAGTTTAGTTTAGGCTAGGGATTTTTTTTATATTGGGGGGTCTTTTTTATTTTAATAGGGCTATTAGATTAGGTGTAATTAGTTTAAATATCTGTAATTTGTTTATTATTTTCTGTAATTTAGTGGGCAGGTTTTGTACTTTAGCTAATTTTATTTAATTTAGGGAATTGTATTTAATTTAGTTAATTTATTTAATTTTTTTTTAAAACTTTATTTATATCCAGCAAAATACAACAAAAAAATATATGAGAACAACCAGATTTCTCAATTTTCGCCTCGCAGGGCTCCTAATCATCATTCACATAACAATAAATACATGATGAGGCTCATTGCTTGTTGCCTTGTTAACATTTCATGGTTATATTCAAACTGAAATATATACAATGCTGGGTTTTACACATAAATCTTAAAAATCTTTTACACTCTTCTGAGACCCTATCACACACCCTGGGTAGAAAAAAAAAAAGGAAAATGAGAGGACTGACTAAGCAATATATGTCAAGATATCCAGCAGTGTATAATACGAGGAAAAAAAGAAAAGAACACAACCGAATTTGTCATTTTACACCTCACAGAACTCCTTAACATACTTTACAAAAAAAAAAAAAAAAAAAAGAATATATAGTGATGCTCATCACTTATTACCTTGTTAATATTTCATAGTCATAAACAAGCTAATTTATACAAAATGCTGGATTATAAACATACAACTTAGAACTCTTTTACACTCATGTTTACCTTGTTACAACCCAAAAAAAAAAAAAAAAAAGGGGGATAATCCTTCTCTCCCTCTCCCCCCTGGGCACCGGGACTACGTCATCCTATCTCTAACTTCACCCCACTGGTAAGGTATCCTCTCTTCACATATCAGCGTCTGGAAAGCTAGTGAGTTTCTTAACGGGGCTATATGTTGTTTTTGTATCTCAATTCGCCATTCTGCGATTAGTTAATTAGTTAATTTATTTAATTATAGTGTAGTTTTAGGTGTTAGTGTAATTTAGGTTAGGTTTTATTTTACAGGTACTTTTGTATTTATTTTAGCTAGGTAGTTATTAAATAGTTAATAACTATTTAATAACTATTCTACCTAGTTAAAATAAATACAAACGTGCCTGTAAAATAAAAATAAACCCTAAGCTAGATACAATGTAACTATTAGTTATATTGTAGCTAGCTTAGGGTTTATTTTACAGGTAAGTATTTAGTTTTAATAGGAATAATTTATTTAATGATAGGAATTTTATTTAGATTTATTTTAATTATATTTAAGTTAGGGGGTGTTAGGGTTAGGGTTAGACTTAGGTTTAGGGGTTAATAACTTTAATATAGTGGCGGCGACGTTGGGGGCGACAGATTAGGGGTTAATAAATAGTAAGTAGGTTGCGGCGACATTGGGGGCGGCAGATTAGGGGTTAATAAATAGTATGTAGGTGTTGGCGATGTTGGGGGCAGCAGATTAGGGGTTAATACATATAATGTAGGTGGCAGCGGTGTCCAGAGCTGCAGATTAGGGGTTAATAATTATAATGTAGGTGTCTGCGATGTTGGGGGTGGCTGATTAGGGTTAATAAGTGTAAGATTAGGGGTATTTAGACTCGGGGTTCATGTTAGGGTGTTAAGTGTAGACATAACTTTTATTTCCCCATAGGAATCAATGAGGCTGCGTTACTGAGTTTTATGCTGCTTTTTTGCAGGTGTTAGACTTTTTCTCATCCGGCTCTCCCCGTTGATTCCTATGGGGAAATCGTGCACGAGCACGTACGACCAGCTCATCGTTGATTTAAGCACCGCTGGTATTGGAGTGCGGTAATGAGCAAACTTTTGCTCAACGCTCACTTCTTGTCTTTTAACGACGGGTTTCTGAAAACTCGTAATACCAGCGCTGTAGGTAAGTGAGCGGTGAGGGAAAACTGCTCATTAGCACCGCATAGCCTCTAACGCAAAACTCGTAATCTGGGCCTTTGTATTTATTTTAACTAGGTAGCTAGTAAATAGTTAACTATTTACTAACTAGTCTGCCTAGTTAAAATAAATACAAACTTACCTGTGAAATTAAAAAGAAATCCTAAAATAGCTACAATATAACTTTTAGTTATATTGTAGCTAGCTTAGGGTTTTTTTTACAGGTAAGTATGTATTTAGTTTTAAATAGGAATTATTGAGTTAATAATTGTAAGGTTTATTTAGATTTATTTTAATAATTTAAGTTAGGGGGTGTTAGGGTTAGGGTTACGTTAGGGTTAGATTTAGGCTTAGGGTTCGGTTTTGTGGTTAATAACTTTAGTATAGTGGCAGTGACATTGGGGTGGCAGATTAGGGGTTAATAACTGTAATGTAGGTGGTGGCGATGTTAGGGGCAGCAGATTAGGGGTTAATAACTTATATAGGTGGCGGCGATGTTAGGGGCAGCAGATTAGGGGTTAATAACTGTATGTAGGTGGCGGCAATATCGGGTGGAAGGTTAGGGGTTAATAACTTTAGTATAGTAGCGACATTGGGGGCAGCAGATTAGGTGTTAATAACTATAATGTAGGTGGCGGCGATGTTAGGGGCAGAAGATTAGGGGTGTTTAGACTCGGGTTTATGTTAGGGTGTTAGGTTTAAACATAACTTTTTATTTCCCCATAGACATCAATGGGGCTGTGTTACGGAGCTTTTGTTTCTGCGATCGCAGGTGCTGGGCTTTTTTTTGCCGGCTCTCCCCATTGATGTCTATTGGGAAATCGTGCACGAGTACGTCAAAGCAGCACTTGATTTCGGTGCGGTATGGAACCCAACACAACCATATCATCCGCGCAAGCCTGCTTTTTAAAAACTTGTGATAACAGTGCAAAAGAGAGGTGAAATAACGCTTAAAATGTTATGGTTGTTAATTTCCCTATAGCGCTCAAAACTCGTAATCTAGCTGTTTATTATTAAATGAACAAGAAACTACACAAAGGACTAATTAAGAAATTAGCAACATTTGTTTTTACCTATCTTGTGTCACTTTATTATAATTCAGTGTTCTAAAAGAAGATATCAGCTTCAGCTGACCAAGAATTGTAAACTGCCATTGTAGATTGATACTTTAGCCCTTGCAGAATTGGTTGAGAAGATGAAACAAACTGTTCACCGAGAACAAATTTTTGCTGCACACATTAGTCTGCCCTAGTTTTTGGTCCTGTTGAGGTTGAGACAATGAAAACTGATGAAAGTGCCCAATTTATTATTTTCTAGCTTATTCAGGGCAGAAAATGGAAAACAAATGTGATGAGAGTAATAATATATGGATAGCTTTATCAAAAATTCAGCCATTGGCTGGAATACTTATACTTGGATATAAAGAGAAAAAATACTAGAGATGTTCAGGGAGGAAAATTTTGTTTCGGACAAATTATCGTTCCAAATTTTCAAGGAAATTAATTTCCCCGAATATTCGTTACCTACACTACTGTTTTTTTGTTTAGTTTAACATGAAATGAAAATGGAATTTTCATTCAACATGTACATTTGTTGTCATTAAACAAATGTATATGTTTCAAAGCTATAGGTGAAAAGTTATGTCTGCAAATACATATATACAAAAATGTATTAACCCCTATTCCGCTGCTCCCCAACATTGTCACCACTATAATAAACATATTAACCCCTAAGCCGCCACCCTCCCTCATTGCAAACACTATTTAAATATTATTAACCTATAATCTGCCATCCGCCCACACCGTCACAATAATTACCCTATTAAACCCTAAACTGCCGCCCTCCCGCATCACTACATAAATATATTAACCCCTAAATCTAACCCTAACGTAACCCTAAGCCTAAGTCTAACCCTAACCCTAACACCCCCTAACTTAAATATAATTAAAATAAATCTAAATAAAACGTACAATTATTACCTAAATAACCTATTTAAAACAAAATACATACTTACCTGTAAAATAAAACCTAAGGTAGCTACAATATAACTAATAGTTACATTGTAGCTAGCTTAGGTTTTATTTTGATTAAAAACTATTTACTAACTAGTCTACCTAGTTAAAATAAATACAAACTCAATCAAAATAAAAAGACCACCCCCTCCAAAATAAAAAAAAAACCTAGCCTACACTAAAGAAATCAGCTCTTTTACCTGTAAAAAAATACAAACAACTCCCCAACAATAAAACCCACCACCCACACAACCAAACCCCTATAAGTACCTTAAGCTGAAAATAGTCCCCAGAGGTTTAAGGGTTAACACATTTCCCACTTTTGAGGTTAATGATCCTGACTTGATTGAGTCTTGGAACTCAGTTTTGTCTAAGTGTTCCTTCAGATTAATGCATTTGCTTATTATCTTTAAAACAAAACAACTTGTGAAAATAAGGGAAGATATAGGTCCTATGCAAACAGAAATCATAGAACGCATGATATTAATTTCCCTAATTTTGATGGTTTACCGGAAAATGCAATTCTTGGGTCCAATAATCTCATATTGAATGTTAAGCATACTAATTTTATACAGGATCAGACTGATTATGATAACAATTCAGTCTGTATTTGGAGTCATTCCCAAAAGAAAGGGAATAATAGAGGTTTTTGCAGGAGAGGTAGAATTAGGAGCAGGAATAGGGGCAGAGGGGGACATAATGGGACACAAGACAGAGATTACCATATTCAGGTGCATCTGAAAGTGAAGTGGAGTCAGGTGAGGATGTAGGAGGTTCAGATACTGAACACACCTCTAGAGTGACTAAAGGTATTTTTTTTAAAAAAAATACAGAGAAACAGATAACGATTGTTTGTCCTTCTCCTACACCAGATACCAGTAATCAGGTAGTTAGACCTAAAACTACAGTTTCCAAGTATGTTACCAGTGTCCCCCAATCAGGTATGACAGATAAACAAAGTAATTCAGGTAAAGACTGCAGGGTTTTTGAACAGGTTTTTTACAAACCGATTGAAAAAACAGGGATAGGACAAGAGAAACAAGGGGGATATCAACTGAGAGGAAACAAAAACACGAAATATCAATAAATAATGTAATTAACCTCTCTTCCTGTAACTTGTCCGACACACAATTAAAAGTTTTGAGTTATGGTCTCAATTTTGACCCCTCATGTTCATTTGACCTTTTCAAAAATATGCTTGATATTAATAGACTGATCCGAAACCTTACCTTACAGAAACATTTTAGTAGCCAATCTAGTGATATAGCCTATGAACAGAGATCTTTAGCCTTAACAGCTGATATAGTACCTACTTTACATAAGGACACCTCATTGAACTTTAGGGAAGTGTGTGATACTAATTCACTAGACACTATGCTAGAACAATGTACCCATAATGGAGAGTCTAAGACAGCTGAAAGTTTTAGCAGTTTTAAAAGACCCTCAGAATTCTACCCAATACATAGCCGAGGCAACATTTTAGAAACCTTCTATAAAAGAGTGGAAGATGATTTGACTAAGCTATCTTATACTACAAAAGAACATAAACTAATTAAACAGAATTTGTCCAAGAAAGAGACGCAAGCTCTGAAAGAGCTCCATGACATAAAAGAAATAGTCATACGCTCGGCAGACAAGTGAGTCTCAGTGGTCATTATGGACAGGTCAGCATACATTGGGGAGGCACACCGACAGCTGGGGGACACCATCCAATATAAATGTTTAGACACTGACCCTACTAAGATATTTCTGAGGGAACTCAGGTCACTTTTGGATGATGGTTTGGAAGATGGGCACTTTGACAGAGCAACCTATGGTTTTGTTGCTTATTGATCATCCTGTAGTGCCCATCTTCCACCATCTTCCAAAGGTACACAAGTCTACTGAAAACGTTCAAGAATGACCTATAGTTAGTGGAATAGGTTCACTCTCTAAACATCTCTCTGAATGGCTTGAAATCATTCTCCATCCATTTGTAGTCTCACTTCACAGCTATGTTAGGGATACTAAGGATATAGTCTGTCTGATGGAGAATATGGCATGGGATGTGACCAACTACTTTTGGTTGACAGTGGACGTCGTGGTTCTCTATGCATCCATTCCTCATGAGTAGGGGATAGGGGCTATAGCCTTTTTCTTAAATAACTACTCTAATTTTACAACTGAGTTCACAAATTTTGTGTTGAGAGTCATGAGGTTCCTGTTAACTCATTTTTTCAGATTTAAGGGTGAATTCTATCTCCAGAGGTGTGGTACAGCCATGGGGGCCAAGTTTGCCCCCTCCTATGCCAACCTGTTTATGGGTTGGTGGGAGCGGTCCCACATCTATGGAGATAGAAACACCCTCAATGACAACGTGGCACTTTATGAGCGCTACATTGGTGATCTGCTGTTCATCTGGCAGGAGCCAATGGCATATTTGGAGGATTTTATTCAAAATCTTAACAACAACATGGTGGGCTTGAGATTTACATTTGATATTCAAATGAAATATATTAACTATCTGGACATTACTTTGACAGGCATGGAAAGTGGTCGCATCAGTGTAGATCTATACCGTAAGCCTATCACAAAGAATACCCTCTTGCACGCAAGAAGCTGCCATCCGCAGCATGTCCCTTTTGCAGTTGCGAAGGGGTAACTGATCAGAGTTAAAATAAACTGTACAGAGAAATCAGTGTATGCCAAACAATGCAAGGAAATGAGGGAAAGATTGCAAGAAAGGGGTTACCCCAAATATGTTGTTAACAGGGCACAATCCCAGGTGAACAAACTAGATAGAACCAAGCTTCTTAAAGACTCCAGACTGGACAGGACACAACCTATAGGTAAGCCCCACAGAGTTACCTTTGTCACTGACTATAGTGAGGAGTATAAGGACATCTGCAAAATTGTGAACAAACATTTTTATCTATTATAGGCAGATGCTAATTTGATAGATAGTGTTGAAGGGGGTCTACGGTGTTCATACAGATGGAGTAAGACCATTGGTAACTTTCTATCTCCTTCGGAACTCCCTTCAGTGACAAATGTGGCTCAAAGTGCATGGCTCAGATATAGGGGATGTATAAGTGTGGCAAATCGAGATGCAGACCATGTGAGTTCTGCATCTTTTCAGACACTTTTCAGTCTGAAGTTACTAGAGAGGAATTTAAGATTTCCTTCTGCCTGAACTGTACATCCTCCTATGTCATCTACCAGATTATATATATTGAATGTCATCTTCAATACATTGGTCTTACGACGAATGATGTTAATACCAGGATTCGTAATCATCTATCTGCCATTAAAATAGGAGAATCTATGACAGCTCTGGTCAGACACTTTAAGAATATACATCATAAAAGTAACGATACATTTAGGTGGCAGGCCATAGAATGGGTTAAGTCTCCTCCCAGGGGAGGTGATAGAGATAGGATTCTAGGTAAGCGTGAGATGTTCTGGGTGTTTAGATTGCAAACTAGAGTTCCCAGAGGACTCAACTCAGAGTATGATCTGATCAATTGGAAATAGCAACATTGATAATAAGATTTGTATTTTCCAAGATCGTCCTCTGGTTTGAGTACCATTTCCATCATCTATTTTGATGATAAAATGGATGAGATACCATCTATTCATTTATTTATCTATATGTTCTACACATGTTCTATTTGGCACATTACACACTTATATATCTGCATATGATCTATGTTTTTGTATATGTGTGTGCAACAGTATATGTATGTGTATTCATACATGTGTTTTATAATGCAGAACACTACTCTGATCTGAGAGCTAAATATATGTATATTGGCTTGTTGTTAATGCCTATGCCCTTATATAGGTACTTTTTTGTTGTTTAGATTAGCCCTTAGAACCATATGTCCAAAAGATAAAGTTGTAATACACTTTTTCTACTCTACAGTATATGAGGTAGAAAGGTTTATAACTTTTTAACTTTATCCATTTAGTGGTAACCTTGACTATTATGTTTGTATTGATACAATCTGCATAGGTGACTTCACAGACCATAGATCTGCTTTATAAGGACTTAGTAGTTTATAAATAAGTATATCCAAGTATTTTGAATTTCATGTAATTTTCTTATTCCTTATCTATTATTGAGCATCTTTTTGTCTTATTGAGCTTATATGTATCTCATAAATATGTATTACTTTCTTTATCCAGGTATTATAATGGTTTATTAAGGGTTAACCCCGTTCACTCATGTTCACAAACATAGGTATTGGTTTATTATATGACCAATCAGTAACAAGATTTGCTTTTAAATGGGTAACACAGATATACTGATTTAGCTATGATTACTGCACTTTAGCCGAAACATGTTAGCCTTCAGTACACCTGTGTTGTTTTACTGAGTGCACACTGGACCCCCCCCCCCCCCCGGGTACTTTTATTCTTGTGGATTACAATAATGTTTTTTGATTTTACTTTGCCCTTGGAACACTTTTTCTTTTTTCAATTTATATATATATATATATATATATATATACACATACACACACACACATCTTTAGACTTGTATATCTATGTTTCTCAATGTTAAAGCCCTTTGTCTGCCTTTTTTTTATACCTGAGACCTCATATCTTTGAGCCTTTATATCTTTGGTGTGAAATATTATTATTAAATCATTTTTATTAAATATTATTATTATTATCGGTTATTTGTAGAGCACCAACAGATTCCGCAGCACTAAATATTGTTATTATGAGTGTCTGTACTCTGTAATTAATTTTTTATCTGTTTTGTGCAACTTTTATGTTTTTGCAAAACTGTTAACCACAGCTCTAAAGTTGCTGAAATCATTCTAGTGTAAATCGTGATTGCGCTCACGTGATTGTGTTTACTTTTAACTCATAACACCAGCGGTAAGCCCGATAAGTGCAAATACCAGCAATATAACCCCTTATCGCTAAGGCGCATAATATCAGTCAGTTAAAATGGGGGAGGGGCAACAAAGAGTTATTTTTAAAACAATGTAAAACTTTTTGGATATTTAAATTAGACACACTTGCCCCTAAATGTATGAATAGGGAAATTTAGACTTGTCTGCCTTTTATTAATTCTTCCTTTGATTTGAATACAGAGTTAAAGGGACACTAAACCCAGATAGAACATGCAATTTTAAGCAACTTTCTAATTTACTCCTATTATAAATTTTTCTTCATTCTCTTGCTATCTTTATATAAAAAGCATGAATGTAAAGCTTAAAAGCCGGCCCATTTTTGGTTCAGAACCTGGGTTATGCTTGCTTATTGGTTTTCTAACTGTAACCACCAATAAGCAAGCGCTAGCCATGGTGCTGAACCTAAAATGGGCTGGCTCCTAAGCTTTAAATTCCTACTTTTTAAATAAAGATAGCAAGAGAACGAATAAAAATTGATAGTAGGAGTAAATTAGAAAGTTGCTTAAAATTGCATGCTTTATCTGAATCATGAAAGAAAAAAATTGGGTTTAGTATCCCTTTAAGTGGATCAATATGACATTGATATATTTTTGATAAAATGTGTAACAAGAAAATGTGGCAAAATTTGTATGAGCTTATATGGATAGTTTGGTATCCTAGCTTTTTTTTAATAATTTGTATTCTTGTCTCTTTTTGGTGGTGTTTAATATAGGAAATGTTTGTTGTATCACAATGCGTTAATGTTTTTGGTATATATAGAGGTAAGGATATGAAATAATTATTGCATGGTTAAGGGGTTATCCCCAAAACATTGCTGCTATTGTTGCTGCTATTAAACTTGTTTGGATCCCCTCCAATAAATGGATATGTATGTTTTCATAGAGTGCTGCTTTTGCTGCTTTTATTTTATCCTTCAAATAAGGCAAATGATAGGTGGAGATTGGCTATTGAAAAATAATTGCAGTAAAAAGAATGTTAATTTGTTTTAAAAACATTAAAGGGATAGTAAACCCTAACATTTTCTTTTATGGTTCAGATAGAACATACAATTTTAAACAACTTTCCAATTTAATTCTATTCTATCAAATTTTCTTTATTCTCTTGTTATCCATTGCTGAAGGGATAGCATTGCACTACTGACAGGAAGCTGGAAATATCTATTTAGCCAATCACAAGAGACAAATGTGTGCAGGCACCAATTAGCAGCAGCTCCCACTAGTGTATGATATGTGCGTATTCATTTTTTTATCAAGGATACTAAGAGAATGAAGCACATTTAAAATAGAAGTGAATTTAAAAGTGTCTTAAAATGACATGCTCTATCTGAATCATGCAAGTTTAATTTTGACTTTCCTATCCCTTTAAGACTTGGCTGATATGTTAGCAACACAAGAGAAATGTCTTGTAATGACTATGGCCTCTATTTATCAAGGTCTGCCGGACCTGATCCGACAGTGCGGATCAGGTCCGACAGACCTCGCTGAATACGGCGAGCAATACGCTCGCCGTATTCAGCATTGCACCAGCAGCTCACAAGAGTTGCTGGTGCAACACCGCCCCCTGCAGACTCGCGGCCAATAGGCGATGTCTGTCTGCCTGCTCAGAGCAGGCGGACAGGTTATGGAGCAGCGGTCTTTGTGACCGCTGCTTCATAACTGCTGTTTCTGGGGAGCCTGTAGGCTCGCCAGAAACACGGGGCATCAAGCTCAATTCGGAGCTTGATTAATATGCCCCAAGGTGTTTACTGACCCTTTAACTGCTGCTGATGATCCCTTATTTCAGTGCCAAAGCAATTACTATCTGTCATTTTTATTATTTATTGGCAGCATTTTTTCATTAGCGTTTTGGTGACAAAATGGCCCTGTACCCAACATGTACCATTTTTGTTTGGCTGATCACAATCCAAATTCTCAGTGCTTAAAGGGATATGGAACCCAAAATCTTTCTTTCATTATTCAGATAATATATACAAAATTAAAAATGTTTCTAATTTACTTCTATCATTAAATTTGCTTCGCTATTATGTTATTCTTTGTTGAAGAGATACCTATGTAGGTAACGTGCACATGCCTGAAGCACTCCATGACAGGAAATAGTGCTGCCATCTAGTGCTCTTGCTTATGCATAACATTGTTGTAAAACTGACATAGTGCTGCAGACATGTGCACACTGCTTATTTCACTGCTTTTCAACAAAGAATAACATGAAAATTAAGAAAATTTGACAAGGAAGTAAATTATAAAATTCTTTAAAATTGTATATATTATTTAAATAATGAAAGGAAAATGTTGTTTTTTATGTCACATTTAATGATACATTTACGGGTTCACTTTTCACTTATCAAACTTCTCAGCTAAAAAGGAGTTGATAAACCAAAGAAAACACTTTTCAGTTCAATACAAAGTTGTCTAATGTAACATGTGTTATGCTTTAAACCCTTAAAGGGACAGGAAACCCAACATTTTTCATTCATGATTCAGATAGAGAATACAGTTTCAAACAACATTCCAATTTACTTCTATTGTCTAATTTGCCTCATTCTTTAGATATCCTTTTTCGAAGAAATATCAATGCCCATGGGTGAGCCAATCGCATGAGGCTTTTATGTGCAGCCACTTATAAGTAGCTACTGAGCCTGTTTAAATATGCGTTTCATCAAAGGATATCAAAAGAATGAAGCAAATTGAATAACAGAAGTAAATTGGAAAGTTGTTTAAAATTGCATGCTCTATCTGAATCATGAAAGAATAAAATTGCGTTTCCTGTCCCTTCAAGGGTTGGAATTTTATAGAAAAACTGCCCAAAGTACCATATAATTTTTAGCATTTTTGCTCTTCATCCATTTAAACAGAAATAGAGCCTTGTTTGTTTTTGTTTTTTTATTTACTTATAAACACTATTTTTTTACGTAGACAACCCAAGGTATTGCTCTAGACCCATTTTGGTATATTTTATGCCACCGTTTCATCGCCAGATGCGATCACATTAAAAATAATCATTAATTTTTTCACAATCTTTGGGTTTTTAACAAAAAAATTTTACACACAACTACTGCAGTCATAAGACAAATGGTTGTAAAAGTTTCTCTGGGGTCCTCTTTGTTCAGAAACAGCAGACATGCATTGCTTTGCCATTGTTTTTGGCAATAAGAAGGCCACTAATTGCTACTTTGCACCACACTTCTGAAATTCCAAGTAGTGAAGGGGTTAATAAGGTAGCTTGTAAAAATAATTTTGGCTGTAGTGTAGATATTACCCGCCCTCCTGACACCTCCCACCCCCTGATCCCTACCTGATCCCTCCAAAACAGCTCTCTTCCCTCCCTCACCCTTCCCCCCCTCACCCACACTGATCACTACCATCTTAGGTATTGGAAGACAGTCTGCCACTATGCAGTTTAGAGAGAGTTGTATTCTTCTTTTTTTCTGTAGAGTAGCGAACCCTCCTCACCCATCCACCTCCCTGATAAGCCCCCAAACAGCTTTCTAACCCTCCCCTCTTTTCATTAGATGCAACTATCTACTAGCTGCTGTGTGTCAGTACCTATCTTGTAGGGATTTTTATTTCCTTTTATTATTTATGTAAAATAATAAAAAAATCTGTAGTGTAGCAACTCCCCCTCACCCCCCAACCAATTCTATGTAAAACCTACCTCCCCCTATCCATAGTGTAGATAACCTATCCCTCCCCTCTCTAAACATTTATTTTTCTGAATTGTAGGGAATCCCCCTTCCTCCCTTCTCTCCCAAAATTCCCACCCGCCCACCTCTCTCCTTCCCTCCCACACCACCCAGGACAGCACCGCAAGCCAATGCAAAGAGTTACACATAGTCACTATCAGCGATCTACATTCATATGGTAAAGGGAGCACGATCTCTGGGTGCAGTATTAGCTGTCAGAGGTGACAGCCCGGGCTGCAGCATGAGGCAGAAGGTTCAATGTATTGATTATGTCAACAGTGTACGCTAGCCAAAGTAGCTTCTTCCAATAGGCTTAGGGGGTTAATGTCACCATCTTGCCCATGGTTTTCTGGACAGTCATGAGTTACAAATGCTAAAGGGTGTGCAGGGAGGGACATAAATAGTGTTGACAGGGGAAAAATGCATGTTTCTCCCTGGAAACACCCTGCACCATGCGTAGCTCATAACTGTCCAGAAAAATATGGTTGAGGTGACAATCCTGTTTTGCTCATCGGACAAAACATACTGGCATTACACCTGCAATACTGGATAACACTAGAAGCAACATCAGCAAACAGATAAAATGCCACACACCACTCTTATAAACATTAGCAAAAGCAATAATCTAACAAACAAGTATGCCTATTATACTGGTTATTCCCTTGTCCAAATTCCCTTGAAAGACTTACACACATCTCTATAGTTTTGGAGATAGTCAAGGTGGGAAATAATGAGAATGGATTAATATCTTAAGTTATGTCTTGTGTAAGGAAGTGGCAAATTTTGGAGATGTTTTCAGGTGGAAACAGCAAGAGTTGGCCAAAGACTGGATATGAAGAGTGAAAGATATCTGAGTAAAGTTTGACCCCAAGACATCAGGTGTATGGGGTTGGGGTAATGATGCTATTATCAACAGTTATAGAAAGATGGGAGTGAGAATTTTGGAAGAAGGGAGGAAAATAAGGAGATCAATTTTGGAAAGAATTAGCTTAAGGTAGTGAGAGGACATCGAAGCTTAATTATGAGAGATAACCCTTTTGTATAACAAAGTATTTTTACTATCCTAGGCTGAAATTAGTATTTTCACAGAGCGAAAGATATCAATTATTTAACCTGCCATGATAGAAAATAAAATATATATAAACAAACATAGAACAAAAGAAGACAAAAATCCATTCTATTCAATCTTTACAGATACTCTTTAAAGTGAAGGTCAAGTCCGGGTGACTCGCTCACGCTTTTATATTCCTTTTCAAAAAAATAGCTGAATCTTCATTCATCATTTTTTAACAACCCTATGTAAATAATATTTATTTTTACCTTCTAAATGTCCTCCATTAATGTTCTATCCTCCGCCCGCCATTTTCTATATGTGATTGACAGGGTAGTCCTATTTGATCGTCCAATGGCCGTTTTCCCCCCAGGGAATGAAGCTCCGACTCCAAACATCATTCGATTGTTCTGCGCATGCTTTAAAGTTCCGATATCGCCGTGAGTTTCTCATGCTCGTTCATGAGACGGGCATGCGTAGTCTGACTTTGTACAATTGTATACAAAAAAACAACAGACCGCTTGCGTAATTATGAAAAATGCTGCCAAAATAGAGTATTATATATATGCATTTATGTTATTTAACCTTATTCATCAAACTTTAAATAATGATATTTCAAATTTTGACGCATGCACAGTAGAATTTAGTAGACGCATACGCAGATGATTGGGAGTTGATTGTGAACGCGCTTGGGGCTGACGTAGAGAGCAGGTGGGACCGCTCGCTACGTCATAGCTAGAAAACAAGGAAGTGGTGAGAGGGAGGAGTTGCTGTAAAATACGGTAATTAATTTATATAATATTTTATTAAAAACAAAATGAGATAAACATAAAAATAAGGTAGCGACTACATAGCTGTAATATGGCTCAATGCATTGCGGTAGTCGATTGGTGGAAAATTGACCTTCACTTTAAATCTTGTTTTTTAAAATCTTCCAAGGCAACAGAAAGAAATGCATTTAAAAACTGGCTACTCATTTAACACAATTATAACCTCAGATTCTGTCTTTAGCCAAAAAATACGTAGATGTAATTTTTAAAGCTAACTATTGATTTGAAACTCACTATTTGAAAAAAAAAATTCTTATGCAATAAAGTGTTTTTTGTATTTATTTTTTAATTTGATTTACTTTCACCTAGATTACGAGTTTTGAGCGCTATAGAGAAAGTAAAAAACTCAACAAAAGTTGCGTTTCTTAACCCCCTATAGCGCAGCCATTACAAGTTTTAAAAAACCCGGCTTGTGCGTGCGATATAGTTGCGTTGAGCTCCATACCGCACCAAAAACAAGCGCTGTGTTTGACGTGCTAGTGCATGCTTCCCCCATAGACATCAATGGGAAGAACAGGTCAGAAAAAACCTAACACCTGCGATCGTGGAATGAAAAGCTCCGTAATGCAGCCCCATTGAAGTCTAACATAACATAAACCCCATGTCTAAACACCCCTAATCTGCCCCCCACCAACATTGCCGCCACATACACAATGTTATTGACCCATAATCTGCCGCTCCCGATATTGCCATCAACGAAATAAATCTATTAACCCCTAATCTGCCGCTCCCAATATTGCCGCCACTATAATAACTTTATTAACCCCTAATCCGCCGCACCCCAACATCGCCCAGCTAAATAAAGTTATTAACCCCTAAACCTCTGGCCTCCTACATCACTACCACTAAATAAATTTATTAACACCTAAATCGCCAGCCCCCCACATTGCAAAAATCTAAATTAAACTATATTAACCCCTAAACCTAACTCCAACGTAACCCTAACGTAACCCTAACCCTAACACCACCTAACTTTAACACAATTAAAATAGAGCTAAATTAAAGTTACAATTATTACCTAAATAATTCCTATTTAAAATTAAATACTTACCTGTGGAATAAAACCTAAGCTAGCTACAATATAACTAATAGTTAGCTTAGGTGTTTTTATTTGACAGGTAAGTTTGTATTTATTTTAACTAGGTAGACTAGTAAGTAAATAGTTAATAACTATTTATTAACTACCTAGTTGAAATAAATACAAACTTACCTGGGAAATAAAACCTAACCTGCCTTACACTAAAAACTAAAATTACAAAAAAAAAACACTAAATTACAAAAAATAAAAAATAAATTATCCAAAAACTAAAAATAATTACACCAAATCTAATAGTCCTATCAAAATAAAAAAGCCCACCCAAAAAAAAACAAAAAACCCTAGCCTACAATAAACTACCAATGGCCCTTAAAAGGGCCTTTTGAGGGGCATTGCCCCAAAAATATCAGCTCTTTTACCTGTAAAAAAAACCCCACAAAGACGCCCCCAACAGTAAAACCCACCACCCAACCAAACCCCCCCCAAAAAATACTAATTCTAAAAAAACCTAAGCTACCCATTGCCCTAAAAAGGGCATTTGTATGGGCCAAACCCTAAACTAAAAAAAAAAAAACCCAAAAAAAAACCCTTTAAAAAGTCTAACACTAACCCCTGATGATCCACTTAAAGTTTTTAAGTACCCCTTGAACAATCTTCATCCCGGAGTTGAAGTCATCATCCAGGCGGTGAGAAGTCTTCATTCAGGCAGCCTCTTCAATCTTCATCCCGGCGTTATAGTCCTCATCCAAGTGAAAGTCTTCATCCAGACGGCCTATTCAATCTTCATCCAGGTGGCATCTTCTATCTTGATCCCGGAGGCGCTGTGTGGGTCCATCCTATCTATCTATTAGGTACTTATAGAGTGCAAACTAATCACCAGTGAGGCTCTCAAGGTGCTAAGGGAAGCGAATAGGTGGAGGGGGGAGGGAAAGGGTGTTCAGTTGAAGAGCCAGGTTTTGAGGTCCTTTCTAAACTTTGTAAGGGATGTGGATTGTCTGAGGTGCAGCGGGAGGGTGTTTCATGTCTTTGCTGCCATGTGGGAGAAGGATAACTGTGAGTGCTTGGTTGGCTGATCAGAGTTGTCTGGCGGGGGTGCAGAAATGTATGCAGTGGTTGATGTATTTGGGTCCGATGTTGGGTAGGGCCTTGAACGCATGGGTAGGAGCTTGGAGGTGATTCTCTTGTTGATGGGGAGCCAGTGACGGTACCTTAGGTGTTCGGTTATGTGGCATTGGCGAGGGATGTTGAGGATGAGTCTGGCTGAGGTGTTCTGGATTCATTGGGGTATCTTTTGGAATTTGATGTTGGCGCCGGCATAGAATGCGCTGCCATAGTCCAACCGGCTGCTGACAAGGGCGTGGGTGACTGTTGTCTTGGTTTCAATAGTGATCCACTTGAAGATTTTCCATAGCAGGTGGAGAATGTGGAAGCATGTTGACGTGATGGCATTGATTTGTCGGTCCATGGAGAAAAAAGAGTCCAGGATGAAGCCTAGATTTCGTGCATGGTCGGTTGGGGTTGGAGGGTGACTGAGGGCTGTGGGCCACCAGTAGTCACCCCATGCAGATTTATTGGGTCCGAGGAGGAGGACTTTGGTTTTGTCTGTGTTCAGTTTGAGCCGGTTGTCATTCATGCAGGTGACGACTGCTGTCATGCCTTCGTGGACGTTTTTTTGGCGGTGGTGGGATCTAGGGTGAGTGAGATGATTAACTGGGTGTAGTCGGCATAGGAGATGATGTTGAGGTTGTGGTGTCAGGTTGATGGTAGCGAGAGGGGCCATGTAGATGTTGAAGAGGATGGGGCTCAGCAAAGAGCCTTGTGGCACACCGCAGTTGACTGGTGCGGGTTTGGAGGAGAAGGGCGGGAGTCTGACTTTCTTGGTCCTGTCTGTGAGGAAGGAGGTGATCCATTCCAGTACTTTGCTGCAGATGCCGGTGCCATGTAGGTGGGTGCAGAGGGTGTTATAGTCGACAGTGTTGAATGCTGCTGAGAGGTCTAGGAGGATGAGGGCAGCGATGGTGTTGCTTGCTTTGTTGAATATGTGATGGGGGCATGGGTCTGAGGGTGAACCGGAGTGGATGGATTTCATGATTCTGAGGGTGTCCTCTATGGTAAGAGGGCTCCAGATAGTCTGTGTGGGGTCTAGTGGGGTGAATTTGGGTGGGGTGTCGGTGGGTGGGAGTTGGTGTTGCTGTTGGGTTTAGAGAATTCCTTGATGACTTAGAACAACTCCTTGCAGTTGTGTGCATTAGAGTTTATTCTTTCTTGGCTGGCTGTTTTTTGGCCTTTTATTATGAGGTGGTGGTGGGTGGTGATTGCTTCCTTAAAGGCAGCTTTTTCCAGAAGGGTCTTGCTGGATCTCTAGGTTCTTTTCAATTGTCTGCAGTGGCAATTGGAGTCCTCCTGAAGGGCCGGGGTGAACCAGCTGGCCTTGTTGATGGGTTGGCAGCTGGACGGGTTCTTGAGGGGGGCGAGGGATTTGGAGCAGTCTGTGATCCAGTGGTGGAGGTTGCAGGTGAAGGAGTTAGCATCTCTGGAGGTAGGTGGGGAGGATTTGTTTAGGGTGCTGTGCAGTTGGTCTTGGGTGATGTTGTTGCAGTATCTGCGGGGTGGGTGGTACTGCCAGAGGTGGGTGGTGGGTTTGTTGAAGTAAATATGTATGCAGTGGTGGTAGTCCAGAGGAGTTCAGTGATGTGATTGACTGAGATGTGGTTGCTTGCAGAGAAGATTGGGTCGAGGGTGTGGCTGACTGCGTGGGTTGGGTAGTTTACTTGTTGCTTCAGTCCGATGGTTCTGAGGTTTTCCAGGAGGGTGGAGGTGATGTGATCGCTGGGGTTGTCAAGATGGAAGTTGAGGTCACCAAGGAGGATGTAGTCCATTGAGGCGAAGGCATGGGGTGCAATGTGGTCGTTGATGGAGTCACAGAAGGCGGGACAAGGTCCAGAAGGTTTGTAGATGAGGGTGCCACGGAGAGTGGTGTTGGGGTTGACCTGGATCTTGAAGGCGAATACAGAAGGCGAAGGAAGAGAAGATATCCGGGTCAGAGCATCCTCTTCAATAGGATTTAAGCAGCTCTCATTCTATTGGCTAATTTGAATTAGCCAATAGAATGAGAGCTGCTTAAATCCTATTGGCTGATTGAATAGCCAATAGGATTTTAGCAGCCCTAATTCCTATTGGCTGATTCAAATTTTTCAGCCAATAGGAATGCAAAGGACGCCATCTTGAACTGCGTCCCTTGCGTTGAAGATTCAGTGTATGACAGCGACTATATGAAAAGTATGCTCCACACTGGATGTCTTCAGGATAGACCCACTCCGCTCCTCTGGGATCAAGATAGAAGATGCCGCCTGGATGAAAATTGAAGAGGCCACCTGGATGAAGACTTCTCACCACTTGGATGAGGACTTCAATTCCGAGATGAAGATTGAAGAGGCCGCCTGGATGAAGACTTCTAGCTGCCTGGATGAGGACTTCAACTTCGGGATGAAGATCGTTCAAGCGGGACTTCAAAAACTGTAAGTGGATCGTCGGGGGTTACTGTAAGGCTTTTTTTAAGGGTTTTTTGGGTGGGGGTTTTTTTTTGTTTAGGGCTTGGGCAGTAAAAGAGCTAAATGCCCGTTTAAGGGCAATGCCCATACAAATGCCCTTTTCAAGGCAATGGGTATCTTAGGTTTTTTTAGAATTAAGTTTTTTTATTTTGGGGGGTTAGTTGGGTGGTGGCTTTTACTGTTGGGGAGTCTTTGTGGGTTTTTTACAGATAAAAGAGCTGATATCTTGGGGCAATGCCCCACAAAAGGCCTTTTTAAGGACCATTGGTAGTTTATTGTAGGCTATGGTTTTTTCTTATTTTGGGTGAGCTTTTTCATTTTGATAATGCTATTAGATTAGGTGTAATTCTTTTTTATTTTGGATAATTTTGTTTGTTATTTTCTGTAATTTAATGTTTGTTATTTTTTGTAACAGTATTTTTTTATTTTTATAATTAGATATTTTTTAATTTTTAGAGTAGTGTTAGGATTTTTTTAATGTTTAGTTTAGTTTGTTTAATTGGTAGTTAGTTTAATTTTAGTTTAATAATTGTATTACTTTAATTGTTAGTTTAAACTTAGTTTTTTTAATTTGACAGGTAAGTTTTAATTTAATTTAAGATAGGTATATTGTAATTTTAATATAAAGTTAGGGAGTTGTTAGGTTTAGGGGTAAATAGCTTAATTTAGTTTATTTTGATGTGGGGACTTTTGGTTTAGGGGTTAATAGTTTAATTTAGTATATTTCATTGTGGGGGGCTTGCAGTTTAGGGGTTAAAAGGTTTCTTATAGTGGCAGCGGTGTAGGGCTTAATAACTTTAGTATAGTGGGGGCGATGTGGGCGGACGGCAGATTAGGGGTTAATAATATTTGAATAGTGTTTGCGATGCAGGAGGGCAGCGGTTTAGGGGTTAATAAGTTTATTATAGTGGTGATGATGTCGGGGAGCAGCGGAATAGGGGTTAATACATGTTATAAGTGGCGGCGATGTCGGGAGCAGCAGATTAGGGGTTAATAAATGTATTATAGTGTTTGTGATGCGGGAGGGCCTCGGTTTAGGGGTTAATAGGTAGTTTATGGGTGTTCAGTGTACTTTGTAGCAGTTTAGTAATGAGTTTTAGGTAACAGATTTGTAGCATAAAACTCATATCTACTGCTTTTAGATGGCGTTACGGATCTTGCCGTTTTAGGCTGTAGTGCCGTTTTTTTAGCCAGAACACAAAACTTGTATTGGCAGTGCTATGGGAATCCCATTAAAAAACATACGGCTAGATTTGGAGTTTGGCGGTAGATGTGCTGCTAACGCTACGCGTGGTTTATGTATAACGCACGGCATTGTTTGACTACGGTATTTAGAGTTCAAAAAAGACCATCTAACGATGCTCCTAACGCGTGTATTTCACACGCGGAATCCTGCCCGCGTTAGACAGTCTCCCATAGAGATCAATGGAAAAGCAAAATAAATAGCTTTTTTCACCTAACACTCGATCTCGCGAGAAATACGCACAGCTCGGTCATATGACGCATACCACATCATGCACAACACGCCGCAAATGTCACAACAACAATCACTCAAAAAAGCACACAAGCATTACACATTCACAAGTGGGGGGATTTTTATTAAAATTTAATACAGGGAATACGCATATACTTTAAGATGCGGAAATACGCTAAATAACAATAAGGAAAAAAAGAATATACATACACTAGCAAAATAATCGCATTCAATATCACTATATATTAGGACAAACATACATATACAACACTTCACTAATAACACACCATCGCAAATTCACATTTAAACAGAATACTATTGGACAATGTTATAGAAAACGAGCACTATGACATCATCGCATTCTACACATTCCACAAATACTAACTCCAAATGAGCATGCGCAAATTCACACAACTAATACACATTGCACTAATATTAATTGCTAATAAAGCACACCTGAACACAATTTACAATGGAAATTGGTACATCATTAAACATTTACACATGGTATATAAGCACCACACAAGCATGGCTTCTTTGACTGTGTTGCTGGTGGGTCTTTGGAGATTGGAGGTTTAAGATTAGAGAGTTTGTGCATTATTGTGAGTGAGTTAGTGTTAGTGTGAGAGAGTCAGTTGTTAGTGTTATCGTGAGTGAGTTAGTGGGAGTGGGAGTTAGTGGGAGTGGGAGAGAGTCAGTTAGTGGGAGCGTGAGTGAGTTAGTGGTAGTGGGAGTTGTTAGTGAGAGTTAGTGGTAGTGTGAGAGAGTCAGTTAGTGGGAGCGTGAGTTAGTGCTAGTGTGAGTTATTGAGAGTTAGTGGGAGTGGGAGTTAGTGAGAATTAGTAGTAGTGTGAGTTAGTGAGAATTAGTAGTAGTGTGAGTTAGTGAGAATTAGTAGTAGTGTGAGTTAGCGAGCGAGTGATTTTTCTGTACACTTAACACATTTACACACAAACACATTCAATACATACATACACTTATCAATAACACTACATACACTCCATACCCCATACCCCCTCATACTACACTCCATACCCCATTCCCTGTAGTCCCATTCCCTTTCATCCCATTTACTCTTATCCCATACCCCATCCCCATCCCATACCCATCCCCTAGTTACATTTAGTTTACATATCCTCCTTTTAGTCTTCTTCTTCTTTGTGTTTATTTAAATACTCCTTACCCTCTTTGTTTTTTAGATCCCTCTCACACTTTCAGCACTTATTTTGTCTTTTTAGTTCTTTATTTTGACCCCCTTTCATTTCATCACACTCACTTTTTGTTTGATTATTTGGGGTTTAGTTTAGGGAACAGATGGAGGGCAGGCAGGGGAGAGGTAGAGGGGGGAGGAGAGGGAGGGGGAGAGGAACAGGGCAGGAAGGGGGACAGGAAGCGGGGGTGGAAGCGGTGGGTGGACCCAGCCACTTGGTTCAAGATGAACAAGTGGCTGGGCCCAGTGGCGGACAGAGTAGGGCTTCACAGTCCGGGAAACAGAGGGCATCGTCACAGGGGAAGGCCAAGGCGACTAGGGAGGCGAGGTTTTCGATGAAGGAGAAGGAGGCCCTCGTAGAGGCCTATATGGCCAGGTATAGGAGGCTGCAGCACTAGAAGACCACCCCGACTGAGAAGAGGAAGCTCTGGCATGAGATAAGGAATGCAGTCAATGCAGTGGGTGGCCGGAACAGAGATATGGACTCTATAAAACATCGCTACCGGGACTGTAAGATGGATCTCAAGAAAAAGTTAAGCCTGGAAGCCCGACATGCCGCAGGAACCGGTGGCGGCCCTGCCCTGGAAATCAAGTACTGCCGATGGGAGGAAATGTTGCGGCCCAGCATCTCCGAGGTGGATGTAGGCGGTATCGGAGGAATTGATACCGGGAACCTGCCATTCTCATCTGACGGTAAGCTCATTTAAGAATAAATTCACATACGAATGTATTTCAAGGGACACTATACGCAAACCTTTACTTTCATGATTAAGGTAGCGAATACAATTTGACCAAACATTCAAATGTACTTATATTACCTAATTTGAATCATTCTTGAGATATATTTTAATGAAGAAATAGCCATGCACACGGTGAACAAATCACAGGAGGCAGCTATATTCAGCTAACAATCAGCATCTTCTAAGCATATTTAGATATACTTTTCAGCAAAGAATATCCAGAGAATGAAGCTAATTAGATAAGAAAAGTACATTAGAAAGTTGATTATAAATGTATGCTTCTAAATCATGAAAGATAAAACATTGGGTTTCATGTCCCTTAAAGGATCAGATTAATGCTATAACGTTGTTTACACGCATTCACAATTACTTTGCGGTTACATCAGTATCTAGGCTATAGGTTAGGTGTGCATTTAAACAAACTGAAAACAAACGCTAAAACATTCAGATTGAACAGATATATCACAAACACGGTTTAGAAAATGCGGAAATCGTATTGATTGTTAGATTTCAAAGTGGATTAATGATTCTGCATTTGTAATTGTATTGTAAGCTAAGTCATTTAAAGCTTGATTTGGAAATATGCTAATATATACATTTTTATTTGTTCAAATATACAGAGTCTGGGGAGGAGGCAGCACAACAAATACAGCCTCCTCCATCTCCCCGGGATGAGAGTGGTGGGGAGGAATTTCCACTTCGGAGGGAAGAGGCCCCCCATGACAAAGAGGGCACGGAAGCAGATGAAGAGGCCCCGGAAGCAGAGGAGGAGGCCGCGGAACCAGAGGCCCCTCAAGGACCCGCACCCCAACGTGCACGGGCACCCCGCCGTGCACGGGTACCCCGCCAAGCACAACAAGAGGAAATAGCGGAGGTGCGGGTTCTACTAGACTACATAGACCAGATGCGTAACTCCCGGATACAAAATATAGAAGGCAGAACTCGAATTCTTGAAGGACAAAACCAAATAATTGAAGGCCAAAACCAAATAATAAACATACTTAATAGAATAGAAGAAGGGCAAAACAGAATCATTAATCTACACCAAGAGATGTTTAATTTTTTCCGGGAGGCGCATGCTGGTCTGCCTCCTGGTCCGCCTCCTGCTGCTGGGCCTCCTGCTGCTGGGCCTCCTGCTGCTGGGCCATCTTCTCCTGCCGGGCCATCTTCTCCTGCCGGGACATCTTCTCCTGCCGGGACATCTCCTCCTCCTCAGCCATCTCCTCCTCCTCAGCCATCTCCTCCTCCTCAGCCATCTTCTCCTCCTCAGCCATCTTCTCCTCCTCAGCCATCTTCTCCTCCTCAGCCATCTTCTCCTCCTCACCTTGGTCGTCCCAGTACTCTTCCTTCCACTCTTCCCACAACATCTCCAAGGAGAACTCGTCAGTCGGCAGTTGCCCCTCCCAGAGCCTCAGCCCCGTGGGAAGAGGGGAAGGAAGAGGAAGTAAGTATTTGTTTTCATGTTTAATGTTTTTTTTATTTAATGTGTAATGGATAGGTATGTGATGATGTGGTTTTCATACACTTGTGGACCACACTCTGTATATAATCTACTTCTATGGGACCGGGTCCATGGAGGCAGATTGTTTGCAGAGTGTGGGTTATAAGTGTGTGAAAACCACATCATCACATACCTATCCTTGTTCATGATATTGATTGGTTTCTGTGATGTGATGTCCAAACTGTTTCCCGAATCGCAAACAAAATTACCATTACAATTATCCATGATGGCATATTACTGTTTGAATGCCAATAACACAGCTTAAAGGGACAGTCAGAAAATTATTGATTACAAAGAAAACACTGTATTACGCATTATCAAGTTGGAAACAACAAAACATGGAGAAATACGTGTGACTTATGTGCTTACCCTTGTATCTATGACTATGAAAAATGACCACTTATTTGTTGTTCTGACATAACAACATTTTAGATATCAATGATCAATACATGGTAAATAATATGCTGTATGAGCACAAGGTTTAACATATACAAATGCTATCCAAATGCCCTCTAGTGGTCAAATTGTATAATGATTACATGCACTCTTCAAGCTCTAAGAAATGAGCACACGAACCTCATAGGTTTAGCTAGCAAATTAAAATAAACACAGACAAATGATTAATTGGTGAGAAACCTTTGATATCATTGATATTACAAAATTTACTTTTAGAATAATGCAAAACATTATTTGTTTTCTAAACTGTCCCTTTAACAAAATTACATATGCTAACATATATTTGAAGATTGTTGGTATATCTACATGTACTTGTTCAAACAAATATTGAAATCAGATTTATATTGACGTGTTAAATAAAGTCTATTTTCTTAAAGAGACATTATTGTGTTCATTTATTTTTAGAAAGACATTTGTTTTAACAATGAATATGGTTTAAAGTCCTTTTAGGAGTGGGGGTGAAAATATGCTAACAATAATATATTTGGAGATTAACCAATGTGGAACTCATACATGATACAAAAATAAACATTTGCATTAAAGGGACAGTATACTATATTTTTAACAGAACTGTATGTAATAGACACTACTAGAAACAACAAGATTAACATATACTGATATCAATACTACAAAGCTTTAAACACTTTCAAAGAAAATAGGGTTATCTCTATTGAAAATATAGATGAACCCCCATTACAACCGTAAAACATATTACCCCATACCCCATCATTAACATATGAAAAGACCCTTTACACAAACAGGAGAAAGCTGGAGATGTTACTCACATGAAACTCAGAGGCTTGGCGAGGAGTCTGAAAATTACTTACATTTTCTTTGAACAGAAGCAAAATGAAACGTGTATTTGTTAAACAATGGACTATTTAACTAGAGACAAAATAAAAAGTTTTGATTTATAATGTGAGTGTCTAATGAACCTTTAATAGAATATACGACGAAATTACATTTAGAAGAAGTCGGCATCATATATTTAGCATATGATAAAGATAAATGCATATTGATTACTTGATTCTAACACAATAGCGCATATTTATGAATTAGATATCTTTAACATTAAACACAACAGTCATTTTACATAAAAAGGAACATATTGTTGACAAACATATTAAACAACATGGACTATAGAGATTTGCACTTGCCTCGAAATATCTTATGCATGAAAACATTTTGCTTTCGTTCGTTTATTCAACCAGACATCCAGCAAAAGAGAATGTGGTGGTCTTTATCAGCTATGGTTCAACAATGTAACATGATGCAAACAATCCATATTCGCAATGTTTTTAAACTTGGCTTCATTCACAAACGTGTTTAACGTGCACAAACAAATATTGTGGGACTACGTAATACAATCAGACGGTTTTTTACCTTTGCATGTGACGTCTTAATAAACATGGCGCTTCCTTGATCACGTAAGAACGCAATCCAATAAAAGGCACATTCCTGATCACGTAAGAACGCAAACAAAAAAAAGGCGCATCCTTGATTGTGTAAAAACGCCATCCAATAAAAGGTGCATCCTTGATCGCGTAAAAACGTCAGTCAATACAAGGAATCATTGGACAGCCTGGCAGGTGACGTCTTAAGCAACATGGCGCATCCGCGATCGCAGAAAAACCGCAGCCAATACAAGGACTCGGTTGACAGCTTGGCATATCACTAAGAAACGTATTTATATTTTTGAAACTAGTATGTGTCTAGATTGATATCTAGGAATGTCACGAAATCATGATTCATCTTTTCGGACTTGACTGTCCCTTTAACTATAGCTATGGTGTATATCTTTAACATTTAAACACATGAGAAATACATATGCCATTGATGTTTTAAGATATGTTTAGATTGTTTGGGAATAACAATAATGACACATGTATTGATCAAACGGGTCATTTATTCAAGTTGAAATATGGTCAGACTACCTATAGCCATATATGGGAGGAGAAGTATTTTTTAACAATATTTTGAAAAACATATTCCTCATATAAAATATGCGCATTACACACAGAGATTGATTTGGTTACACTTTTACAATAAGATAGAATAGAAAATGAAATACATGTGCTGTCAACATTACAATAAGATTGTTTATTATTAAGATTATATGTCCTTGTTCATGTAAAAAGGACAAAAACGCTTAAAAAATGGAAATACATTTATTAACAATTGTGCTCACCATCACTTAAAGGGACATGATTTTTATTTATAAAAAGAGGATACACAGAGACAATACTATTTCAATAAAATGAACACTTTACAGGGATTATATCATTGTATCAATCCTCAGATCATTTGTTAAAGGTGCATCAATTCATGCAGAGTTTATAAATACACACATGGATGTGAAATTAGAAATATACATATATAACAATCTTTATATACATATATAAAACAATTACTATGCTAATCATAATCATGCAATGATAAAGATTTTAGATAACAATATAAAGACAAAAATAAAAATTACATTGGAGATGTTAATCTTAGTCATTTAGAATTGTATTACATATATGATTAAGGAAACAACATTATTTTGGGTATGTCCCTTTAAGGATCAACCAGATAAAATAGAGATTTCAATCAATGACATAAATAAGGAGGACAAAGAATCGTGCAATGACATGTCTTTTATTAGTATGTCAGAAAACAACAACGTTTATAAATAATATGGTAAAGATCTGGAAAATGGAGACATATGACAAGGTAACAGAGTGCATCACAGTCCATGGAGAGAGTTGCCAAGGGCCACCATAGCCCCATTGTAGATATATGACAAGGTAACAGAGTGCATCACAGTCCATGAAGAGAGTTGCCAAGGGCCACCATAGCCCCATTGTAGATATATGACAAGGTAACAGAGTGCATCACAGTCCATGAAGAGAGTTGCCAAGGGCCACCATAGCCCCATTGTAGATATATGACAAGGTAACAGAGTGCATCACAGTCCATGAAGAGAGTTGCCAAGGGCCACCATAGCCCCATTGTAGATATATGACAAGGTAACAGAGTGCATCACAGTCCATGAAGAGAGTTGCCAAGGGCCACCATAGCCCCATTGTAGATATATGACAAGGTAACAGAGTGCATCACAGTCCATGAAGAGAGTTGCCAAGGGCCACCATAGCCCCATTGGATCCATATGACAAGGAAACAGAGTGCATCACAGTCCATGAAGAGAGTTGCCAAGGGCCACCATAGCCCCATTGTAGATATATGACAAGGTAACAGAGTGCATCACAGTCCATGAAGAGAGTTGCCAAGGGCCACCATAGCCCCATTGGAGCCATATGACAAGGTAACAGAGTGCATCACAGTCCATGAAGAGAGTTGCCAAGGGCCACCATAGCCCCATTGTAGATATATGACAAGGTAACAGAGTGCATCACAGTCCATGAAGAGAGTTGCCAAGGGCCACCATAGCCCCATTGGAGCCATATGACAAGGTAACAGAGTGCATCACAGTCCATGAAGAGAGTTGCCAAGGGCCACCATAGCCCCATTGTAGATATATGACAAGGTAACAGAGTGCATCACAGTCCATGAAGAGAGTTGCCAAGGGCCACCATAGCCCCATTGGATCCATATGACAAGGTAACAGAGTGCATCACAGTCCATGAAGAAAGTTGCCAAGGGCCACCATAGCCCCATTGGAGACATATGACAAGGTAACAGAGTGCATCACAGTCCATGAAGAGAGTTGCCAAGGGCCACCATAGCCCCATTGGAGACATATGACAAGGTAACAGAGTGCATCACAGTCCATGAAGAGAGTTGCCAAGGGCCACCATAGCCCCATTGGAGCCATATGACAAGGTAACAGAGTGCATCACAGTCCATGAAGAGAGTTGCCAAGGGCCACCATAGCCCCATTGTAGATATATGACAAGGTAACAGAGTGCATCACAGTCCATGAAGAGAGTTGCCAAGGGCCCCATTGGAGCCATATGACAAGGTAAAAGAGTGCAACAGGCACAACAATAAACTTAAAAAAAGGCCAAATGGCAACAATAACAAAAACATCAACATGTGGACGGAGGATTTTTATCTGCGACCTTGGAGCATCTCCAGATCCTCCACTTACTGGTCATCCTCTTCATCGTCCTGTGCATGTCCAGCTCCAGATTCAGGCCTTGAATTTAATAGCATGATTTGACGCAGAGTCAAATCCTGAACCCGGAGCTGGGCCTGCATGGTGTCGTTCATCTCTCTCAGGACAGCTGCGTTCCTCAACACGGCCTGCTCTACTCGTGCTATACCTTCTAGCATGAGCCATGGTGAGTCACAGCCTAAAATAAAGAATAAATCAAATATTAAGGATAATTACACAACAGAAGAAAAAATAAGCAAAGATACATTGTCATCATAAAGACAAATCATTCTTTACATCAATTTGTTAAAATTGATTCTTTACACATTAAATATGTTATTCAGACAGACCGAAATCATTAAAGGGACAGTTTACTCAAACATGTTGTCCCCTTTAATTGGTTTTCGATGATCCACTTATACAGCTTGAGTGTATAAAATCTTGTTAAAGGATTTACATTGTACTTACATTAGCAATTTAAATATTTTAATTATACTGTGGTAGGCACACCTATCCTTAAACATTTTGGCGTTGAGGACAAGCTGTGTAAACATAGCAACCTGAAGAAATTACATTCCCACTGGGTTAGACAAGAGATAATGTATCAACATTTGTACATAAATTGTTGGATCCAAGTAGTGGTGATTGGTATATGTAGTGATATCAAATTAAAGGGACACTGAACCTAAATATTTAATTGACTGATTCAGATAGAGCATGACATTACAAATATTAAAAAATTACACATATTCTTTAAATGTTTGAATTCTCTAGATAAATTTTGAATGCAAGAATGTAGGTTTATAGGGCAGGCCATATTTGTTTATCAACTTTGGTTGTCCCTGCTGGTTGATGGATCCATTCATCCAACAATAAAGAAATGATGTCCACAATTATTTTCTATTTAAAATTAATTCTAGGCATTTCTTAGTTTAAATAAAGATAGCAAGAGAATGAAGAATAATTGATAAGAGTAGTAAATTATAAATTTGATTAACATTGCATGCTCTATTTCAATCACAATAGAAACAATTTGCCTTCAGTGTACCTTTAAGTATCTTATAATGTGGATTTTGAATGATACTTACAGCTGTGCCTGGGAAGGACAATCCGACACCCAGGACAATGAAGGTTGAGACAGGGGGGAGGGATGGGATTGGGTTGGGGAGGGATGGGCTGCTGCTCTGGGGTAGCCCGTACAGCTGGGAAGTGGTGAGTTGGGGGCTGGGCAGCTGGGGTAGCTGTACGGGCCAAAAGACGGGGAGAGCAGTGAAGGGGGACGAAGGGGCGTTTTTTGGGAGGGATACGACAGGACAAATGTTAAGGGCCAGGAGGGGAAGGGGGCTGGGCAGGGGTCTGGGCAGGGGGCTGGGCAGGGGACTGGGCAGGGGGCTGGGCAGGGGACTGGGCAGGGGGCTGGGCAGGGGGCTGGGCAGGGGACTGGGCAGGGGAGGAACAATGATGACCAGAAGCAGAGGATCCATCTGAAATAAATATAATAAATATATTAACATCTCATACATCATGAAATCAAATCAACGCATTTCAACTTGATTATGTTTGCAATATACTTAGAAGTGTGTTTGAATTTCTAAACAATGATGACATGAGGATATGGTATGCATATAGGCACTCAGATGAATATCAATGACTGTCTGTACAATTCTAAAATTATTATTGTGGTTTGGGCTAGAATATGCATGTGACATCATGATGGCATGAATTTAAAATCCAAATATTTAAACAAATCCAAGCATATCTTCATACTGCCTGATATATAAAGGGGGCAGTAGTGTATTTGAACAGACAAATAATATTCCTTTTTAAAGTGCAAAAGCTGTAGACTTTGAATGTCTTCAATAAAATGATTTCCAATAAAGCAACATGTTGTAAACATGATAGATATATTTCACATACCATCAGACTTCAAGGCAGCCTCTTCCTCCTCCGTCACACATGTTAAATCAATCTCTGTAAAACATAACATGTTGTGTACACGTTAAGATCAGATATTATAACATATGTTACTGTTGCTCAAAGACACACATCAATGTTGCATTAAAGATATACACACCCAAAGTTATGATTTACATCATTTTGATGGAGCATACAAATGACATTAGATTTGTTATTCTCAATGATTCAGGTTTTCAATTTATTGTTTGTATTAATTTTAAAATCATAAAAGCATAGTACATAGAACATTTAAGATTTCTCATGTGTGTATCACTTGATGATTGCTGTCAAAAATGAACATGGAAACAAACATATGCTATACATCTTCTGAATAACAAAGGTGTAGACTAAGAAAGTTTTAATTATTAATCTTTCAATATTCCAAGAAAATTAATATATAATCAGAGGAGTAAATTATATGTTTGTTTCAAATGTTATGCTTCATGAGAATCATGCTCATAATATTGATTACCAATACACCTTCAATGACATATAAATGAGTCAATGGACTTACCAGAAGACCGCAAATGCGGTTCTGTGTCAGTGCTGGATTCCTCAGGGCTCCCCACACCAACTCTCTCTATGAATGATATAGATATATATTAGTGAACACATTTGGGATAGCACTAAATCACATCTGTAGCGATTTTTAAGAATAATCAACCTGAAAATGTGAAGAAAAGACCAGTCATTATCCAAAAAAATGCTTGATTGAATCAAGGGGATTCTGTTAAAAATGATGTATTGAACATATGTTTAATTTCTGACTATATTAGACATCAAAATCATCTCATACGATGCTATTGCATATCTAAATATACCCATTGATCAATGTTCTTAAAAGAATACACACAAACCACATTTTGAATAACAGCTGTTGACATATATAAACAAAGACATGTGGCACATCGAGCCATTTGTGCAATGCACATTAATCTTGTTTAGGACACAACACATATTTATCAGAATACAAAACCAAATTGATTAGTACGAATATGTAATCATGGTGCTGTTAGAGTATGCTGATATCTATAAAGTAACTCCAACAGTGAATATGTGAATTATATATCAATATTGTCTAATCCAAAGAATGTAAAGATGAATGAATCTATTGTTTATTAAAGGGACACTGACATGATTTATTTCAATCATTGATTTCACTGTTCAAACTGTTCCAAATGATTTTACATTGACTCCTATTATAATTGGAATGTTGCTACATTTTAATCTTAAATGCAGATAAGCAATATTGGATTCAATAAATATTGTTTGTTGAAGGTATCCACCAATCATCAATCAAAACCCAGGTTGGTCAACCAAAATTGAGCTGCAGATAAACGTACATTCTTGATTTTAAAATACATTTAGCAATAGAATATTTCACATATGATTTTAGTATTATATTTAAATGTTGATTAATATTGCATGCTCTATCTGAATGACAACATTAATAATTTTAGCTCAGTGTCCCTTTAATATAAAAATATATTGATTTGACAATGTTGGTGTTAATGAATTCTCTACTCCATATGTTGATGTAATGAATGGGATTGAGCATGCAATTCCAATCTAATATGTTATTTAAGGATATCCTAAGAATTATTTAATTTTCATCTATTAAAGGGACATGAAGCTCTAAATGTGTAATTGTATACTTTTTGAAACTATGTACTACTGTTATCTGAACACATGATTTTAACTTTTGTCAAAATGCCAATTTATGCATAAAAAAACAGCCGGATAATACCAGTAATGCATTGTTTAACCTAAACCAAAATCCATTTTTTTTTAAAAGAACTAAAACAATAGACTGAACCAATGTAGCTCATAAAATGTTTAAACAAAACAATAAAATCACGTTTAAAAATCATTCTATGTAAAATTTAGTTGGCATGTCTCTTAAATGACGTGATCAATTTCAAAAATGGAATCTATATTTTAAAAATCTAAACATATGCAAAAGTGTGTGTATTTTTAAAAAATGTATACAAATAAGATTAAGCAATACACAAGGGAAGAATATAAATTGGACATTCAAAGAATCTTACATTAAAATTAAGACATCCAGAATAGATGGGATATCTTAAATTCCAAACAAAATCAGAGTAGTCTTACAATGTAATCCTATTTTTTTTTTTTTTTATTCTTATTTGCAAAACGTTTTAAAATCCATTTTGCAGATACATATAAATATTGAACAATGTGGATTTAGTATGTAATGTTCTGTCCATGTTTCTAAGACAAATGTCAATTAAAATGAGACATACCATACTGTGACAAGCCCTGCCTTGAGGATCCAGCACCAACATCCAGATCTGTAATATATTAAATGAGGATTGGATATCATTAATACAAATCATGCCATGTTTAAAATCTTTACATTATTAGCAAATCAATTAAAAACTATTAATCCTTTGGTAGTCCCATGAGTTAATTGTTTCCTCAATTAAATTAATGATAAATATATCCTGTACTCTTATTTTCAATCAGTTGTGTTGTTTACTGTAGCTTTAATTATTTTTTTGTGTTATTTCATTCTCATCAATTGATGTGCATATGTTATAATTTTTTTGGATTCTGCTTTTTTATTTTTTTATTATGTCTAATATTGAAAATAAGAATACAGTATTCTTCATATATATAATAATTCACATTTCATTTTGACCAACATGTGTAAAGCAATGCCACTTACAGCAAACCCATGTTAACGTGTATGCGCAATTCCATTTTCGCGATCATTGTGCAATGATTCCAAGCGGAATTACGCATCCGTCATTTGACCAACATGTGTAAAGCAATGCCACTTACAGCAAACCCATGTTAACGTGTATGCGCCATTCCATTTTAGCGATCATTGCGCAATGATTCCAAGCGGAATTAGGCATCCGTCATTTGACCAACATGCGTAAAGCAATGCCACTTACAGCAAACCCATGTTAACGTGTATGCGCCATTCCATTTTCGCGATCATTGCGCAATGATTCCAAGCGGAATTACGCATCCGTCATTTGACCAACATGTGTAAAGCAATGCCACTTACAGCAAACCCATGTTAACGTGTATGCGCCATTCCATTTTCGCGATCATTGCGCAATGATTCCAAGCGGAATTACGCATCCGTCATTTGACCAACATGTGTAAAGCAATGCCACTTACAGCAAACCCATGTTAACGTGTATGCGCAATTCCATTTTCGCTCTGTGACGCATATTCTGTAGAGTGCAAGAAACATCATTCCTATTTCATGTGTCACTAATCTAAAATCAGATATCTAAACATCATATGTAGTGTATGTTGTGAGATCTGTATAGGTTTAGTATCTGACTATATACACATTTTGTAAAAAAATTAAAATATTAAGATATTATATGAAGTTGGATAGTTACCTGGTTCAGATTCTCCATCATCTCCTCCCAGGCCACCGGACGGAGAAGCAGCTGCCCTGGCCCCCTCGTCAGGACTTTCAGATCCCGCAGCTGGGAGGGAAGAAGAGGAGGCCGAGGATGGCGAGGATCTAAATCTTTTGGGGACCCGGAGATTGAGGAGCTCGCATAAAGTCACCTCATAAGGGAGTAGGTATAGTTTCCGCTGGGCCTTTCTTTGGCCCCCTCTTTTACGGGCTTGTACCCAGTCCCTTATGAGGTTGACTTTTTTTGTTAAGCGCAACCTCATATCTCCAAATCTCCTCATGATTTGATCCTGGCTCCTCTGGACGTCACACACCAATCTAACCGCATTGGTGATAGACTCCCAGAGGGCCTTCTTAACAGGCGCATCTGTCAACCTCCTCTTGTTCCCAAACAGCTGGGGATAAAAGTCCTTGACGGCGTGGACCAGTGCAGCGCTCTCCTGCTTGGTGAACCTGGGAGCTGACATGCCTGCTGGGTTGTATAATAAATCCCGGTATATTATAATTCGTATATATACTGCCTGAAGGCATTAGAGAACTGACAAAGATGGCAACGTGTAATGGACTTTTATATGGTGAAGTAAACATGAGATGCACCATGGGACAAGTTATCTGTACATCTGATTGGATAAAAGTTTGAAATATTGTTATAATGTCTGTGAGACCATCCTGACTCAAGTTGTGTTTGTGTGATGAACTCTGCTTGGCCGTTCCTTAATGTTTCATATCTTAGTAACTTCCTTACACATACCTCCTGGTGGTGCTGTTACTTCATTTTTCATGTAGACTTATTTGTAACTCATGGGCCTGTCATGCGGATATGTGTGACGCAGATTTAATATCCGTGATCCGTTAAATATTAATGATAAAATTCTATTTAAAATCTAATATTGTCACATTATTAAATGTTGTATACATTTTTCGGTTTAATAACGGTCTGTTTCTTTAATACAAATACACATTTAATATTGTATGTCTTTATTGTTCATAAAATCCATTTCTTTACTTATTGTGAAGTATTGATATTACTCTATTAAAAGTATTTCATAATGCACATTGATTGTGTGCTATTGCGTGACATTAGACTCTAATGTTTAAAGATGCTAATCTGGTGTTTCAAGATGCGTTTCCCACGCAATATTTCTCAATGTTCAAATTCAGGTTATAATGTCATTAACTTGGATAATCTGTTTATAAATGTTAAACTACAGGTTTGTTTGTTATTAGTAAATAAACCTCGAGCTTGTATTTGTCTGAACTGCTCATATATGTTATTGTGCAATGGCGTATTTATTTTTAAATAGACATTACAAACAAACAATTGTATCAAATGATCTGTAGAGATAGAAAATTGTTTAGACTTTAAGATGTAAATCAATTTATCTTAGTATTTAGATATCCTCAACAGAAGAAATTTAAATGCACATGGTTGAGCCAATCACATAAGGCATCTCTGTGCATCCACCAATCTTCATCTACTGAGCCTATCTCGATATGCTTTTCAAGCAAAGTATGTCAAGATAAGAAGAGAAGTAAATACACTCTTTAAATCTCTTAAAGGGACACTGTCCAAACAAATTTAGCGTTTGTGATTCAGATTGAGCATGAAATGTTAAGTAACTTTATAATTTAATCCGATTCTCAAATGTTAAGAATTATCTTGTTATCTTTCTTTGCAAATCAATAATGATATTTTAGATTACGGACAATTGTTGCAAAAAACCTGGGTTGTCCTTGATGATTGTTGGATAAATTAATCCAACCAAAAAACCAAGTTCTGTCCTGAGTACTGAAGCAAATAAATTATCTATTTAATGCCTTATTTTTAAATTAATGATAGCAACATCACAAAGAACATTGATAATATGAGACAATTTTTAAAGTTGCTTAAAATAGAATACTCATTCAGAATGTATAAATCATTAATTTTTTAACTGTCTCCCTTTAAGTATATTTTGAGTTCATGTCCATTTAAAGAGAAATTTCACAATAATGCTTGAAAAATCTGAAACCTAGGCACCTTCCTTTTGCTAAATTAGTATAACATATGAGTAAAGCATATTTAGATTAACTTCTGGATTGTTTTACACACTGACTGAAATATGTATTGTAAAGGATGTATTTCGGAGTCTTCAGCTTAGAGGGACATTAAGCTATATGTTATGTATGCATTTTGGATAAGATTATAATATTTGAACAACTTAATATGTTTTGGTATTCAATCATTAGATTGTAATTATATATATTCTTGGATTAAATACATATCTACATAGGCTATTTTGATGCTGATTGTTGGTTGCACATAGATGCCTTATGTAATTGACTAAGATATGTGCATTGATGTATCTTTTTCGAAGTATATTTAAAGACTGAATGTAATTCTATAGTACTTTCTAAATATGTTTAAATTCTTTTATGAATTTTTAAAAAATCAATACACAATATACTTTGTGAATGTCCCTTTAAGGACCAAAACATTTTGAATGTTGATTTAACATTGTCAAAATAAACTAAAGGGGAATGAAAATTATATATAGATATGTGATGTCTAACCCAAGAGGTAAGATTTTAAAAACTACATAATATTAATAACTATAGTTAAATGACTCCACTAGAAAATTAAATCTATTAACCTGGCATCCAATAACTAGCTTGTGAAAAATATGAAGTTAAATGACCTACCATTTTTAAATGTAAAAATTAAAAAAGTTTTTAAAATAATGTTTTGAGATACCTAAGGAAGATACAAGATCTTATAAAATTAATTTTACATTCAAGAACACTGTCACTTTAATGTAATTGAACCACTTCCCCTTCTTAAAAGTGAAACAAAATAATTATTTAAAAATTTTGACTACATATCCTAAATTTTTTTAACATCTAAGGATTTCAAAAGAAAAGCATCGCTGGATCTCACTCCCCCCAATTAATTTAAAAAAGATATTTTAATTTAATATTCTCTGAATCAGTGGATTTTCTAAAATTAATGCATTATTTGATCTTATGCATGTGCTTGTCAAATAGAGAACTACCAGTCATGGGAGTCAAATTGTTTTTTATTGACAGATTATATGGATATTTATTATAATCTGTTCAAAAGAGTGTATTTAATAATAAAATGTTTATTATTACCATTTAAAAAATTAAAAGTTTCTTGAAAAAAAAATAAAAAAAAATATATTCCTGGAAGTCATCAGATGACAATCTGAAATTAAAAAAGAAAATTTTAACAAAGTTAATACACACGTTGTCAAATATTCATAAAATACATTTACAATCATCTTGTGTCTATGCTCTAACTTTGTTCAACATTTTATCCAGATATTTATTAATTAAATTTAGACATGTGCAGTTCGTTTCGGATTAATTCGGAAATTCGGTAAATTCGGTAAATTCGGAGATTCGGATCGATTCGGATTTCCGAATTAAAATACTTCCGAATCTACCGAATGAATCCGAAATAGCTGCCGTATCTCCGAATAAATCCGAATTAACTCGGTAAAATTCGGCATTTCCCCATAGGAAACAATGGGAGTTTCGGCTGAAAAAAAACTAACACCGCAGCCCCATTGTTTCCTATGGGGAAACACTAAGTCTGCACCTAACACCCTAACATGTACCCCGAGTCTCTAAACACCCCTAATCTAACACTTATTAACCCCTAATCTGCCACCCCCGCTATCGCTGACACCTGCATTATTTTATTAACCCCTAATTTGCTGACCGAATATCGCCGCCACCTACATTATAGCTATTAACCCCTAATCTGCTGTCTCTAACACCGCCGACCCCTACATTATAGTTATTAACCCCTAATCTGCCGACCCGATATCGCCGCCGCCTACATTATAGCTATTAACCCCTAATCTGGTGTCCCTAACACCGCCGACCCCTACATTATAGTTATTAACCCCTAATCTGCCCCCCCCAATGTCGCCGCAATCTAACTACAAGTATTAACCCCTAATCTCCCGACCCGATATCGCCGCCGCCTACATTATAGCTATTAACCCCTAATCTGGTGTCCCTAACACCGCCGACCCCTACATTATAGTTATTAACCCCTAATCTGCCCCCCCCAACGTCGCCGCAATCTAACTACAAGTATTAACCCCTAATCTGCCGACCCGATATCGCCGCCTACTTTATAACTATTAACCCCTAATCTGCTGTCCCTAACACCGCCGACCCCTACATTATAGTTATTAACCCCTAATCTGCCCCCCCCAACGTCGCCACAATCTAACTACAAGTATTAACCCCTAATCTGCCGACCCGATATCGCCGCCGCCTACATTATAGCTATTAACCCCTAATCTGCTGTCCCTAACACCGCCGACCCCTACATTATAGTTATTAACCCCTAATCTGCCCCCCCCAACGTCGCCGCAATCTAACTACAAGTATTAACCCCTAATCTGCCGACCGCAAATCGCCGCAACTATAATAAATGTATTAACCCCTAAACCGCCGCACTCCCGCCTCGCAAACACTATAATACATTTTATTAACCCCTAATCTGCCCTCCCTAACATCGCCGCCACCTACCTACAATTATTAACCCCTAATCTCCCGCCCCCAACGTCGCCGCTACTATAATAAGGTTATTAACTCCTAAACCTAAGTCTAACCCTAACACTAACACCCCCTAACTTAAATATAATTTAAATAAAACGAAATAAATTTACTATAGTTAAATAAATGAATCCTATTTAAAACTAAAGACTTACCTGTAAAATAAACCCTAAGATAGCTGCAATATAACTAATAGTTACATTGTAGCTATTTTAGGATTTATTTTTATTTTACAGGCAACTTTGTATTTATTTTAACTAGGTACAATAGTTATTAAATAGTTAATAACTATTTAATAACTACCTAGCTAAAATAAATACAAATTTACCTGTAAAATAAATCCTAACCTAAGTTACAATTACACCTAACACTACACTATCATTTAATTAATTAAATAAATGACTCATATTTAAAACTAAATACTTACCTGTAAAATAAACCCTAATATAGCTGCAATATAACTAATAGTTACATTGTAGCTATTTTAGCATTTATATTTATTTTACAGGCAACTTTGTATTTATTTTAACTAGGTACAATAGCTATTAAATAGTTATTGACTAATTAATAGCTACCTAGTTAAAATAATTACAAAATTACCTGTAAAATAAATCCTAACCTAAGTTACAATAAAACCTAACACTACACTATCATTAAATAAATTAACTACAAGTACCTACAATTATCTACAATTAAATAAACTAAAGTACAAAAACCCCCCACTAAATTACAAAAAATAAAAAACCACTAAATTACAAAAAATAAAAAAATATTACAAGAATTTTAAACTAATTACACCTAATCTAAGCCCCCTAATAAAATAACAAAGCCCCCCAAAATAAAAAAAATGCCCTACCCTATACTAAATTACAAAAGTTAACAGCTCTATTACCTTACCAGCCCTGAACAGGGCCCTTTGCGGGGCATGCCCCAAAGAAAACAGCTCTTTTGCCTGTAAAAAAAAACACAATCCCCCCCCCCACATTACAACCCACCACCCACATACCCCTACTCTAACCCAAACCCCCCTTAAATAAACCTAACACTACCCCCCTGAAGATCTCCCTACCTTGAGTCGTGTTCACCCAGCCGGGCCGAAGTCTTCATCCGATGGGGCAGAAGAGGACATCCAGACCGGCAGAAGTCTTCATCCAAGCGGGGCAAGAAGAGGTCTTCCATCCATCAGAAAAGTACAAAAAAACAAACAAACACTAAATTAGCAAAAATAATAAAATATTACAATAATGTTAAACTAATTACACCTAATCTAAGCCCCCTACTAGCTATTAATATAGCTACAATATAACTAATAGTTACATTGTAGCTATTTTAGGATTTATATTTATTTTACAGGCAACTTTGTATTTATTTTAACTAGGTACAATAGCTATTAAATAGTTAATAACTATTTAATAACTATCTAGCTAAAATAAATACAAATTTACCTGTAAAATAAACCCTAACCTAAGTTACAATTACACCTAACACTACACTGTCATTAAATTAACTAAATAAATTAATCCTATATAAAACTAAATACTTACCTGTAAAATAAACCCTAATATAGCTACAATATAACTAATAGTTACATTGTAGCTATTTTAGCATTTATATTTATTTTACAGGCAACTTTGTATTTATTTTAACTAGGTACAATAGCTATTAAATAGATATTTACTGTTTAATAGCTACCTAGTTAAAATAATTACAAAATTACCTGTAAAATAAATCCTAACCTAAGTTACTATTAAACCTAACACTACACTATCATTAAATAAATTAACTACAAGTACCTACAATTAAATACAATGAAATAAACTAAACTAAAGTACAAAAAAAACAAACACTAAATTACAAAAAATTAAAAAAATTACAAGAATTTTAAACTAATTACACCTAATCTAAGCCCCCTAATAAAATAACAAAGCCCCCCAAAATAAAAAAAATGCCCTACCCTATACTAAATTACAAAAGTAATCAGCTCTATTACCTTACCAGCCCTTAAAAGGGCCTTTTGCGGGGGCATGCCCCAAAGAAAACAGCTCTTTTGCCTGTAAAAAAAAACACAATACCCCCCCCCCCCACATTACAACCCACCACCCACATACCCCTACTCTAACCCAAACCCCCCTTAAATAAACCTAACACTACCCCCCTGAAGATCTCCCTACCGTGTCTTCACCCAGCGAGCCGAAGTCTTCATCCGATCGGGCAGAAGAGGACATCCAGACCGGCAGAAGTCTTCATCCAAGCGGGGCAAGAAGAGGTCTTCCATCCATCAGAAGTCTTGATCCAGGCGGCATCTTCTCTGTTCATCCATCCGGAGCGGAGCGGCAGCATCCTGAAGACATCCCACGCAGAGCATCCTCTTCTTTCTTGATCCGACGACTAGGTGACTGTACCTTTAAGTGACGTCATCCAAGATGGCGTCCCTTGAATTCCGATTGGCTGATAGGATTCTATCAGCCAATCGGAATTAAGGTAGGAAAAATCTGATTGGCTGATTCAATCAGCCAATCAGATTCAAGTTCAATCCGATTGGCTGATGGAATCAGCCAATCAGATTGACCTCGCATTCTATTGGCTGTTCTGATCAGCCAATAGAATGTGAGCTCAATCTGATTGGCTCAGCCAATCAGATTTTTCCTACCTTAATTCCGATTGGCTGATAGAATCCTATCAGCCAATCGGAATTCAAGGGACGCCATCTTGGATGACGTCACTTAAAGGTACAGTCACCTAGTCGTCGGATCAAGAAAGAAGAGGATGCTCTGCGTGGGATGTCTTCAGGATGCTGCCGCTCCGCTCCGGATGGATGAACAGAGAAGATGCCGCCTGGATCAAGACTTCTGATGGATGGAAGACCTCTTCTTGCCCCGCTTGGATGAAGACTTCTGCCGGTCTGGATGTCCTCTTCTGCCCGATCGGATGAAGACTTCGGCCCGCTGGGTGAAGACACGGTAGAGAGATCTTCAGGGGGGTAGTGTTAGGTTTATTTAAGGGGGGTTTGGGTTAGAGTAGGGGTATGTGGGTGGTGGGTTGTAATGTGGGGGGGGGGGGGTTGTGTTTTTTTTTACAGGCAAAAGAGCTGTTTTCTTTGGGGCATGCCCCGCAAAAGGCCCTTTTAAAGGCTGGTAAGGTAATAGAGCTGATTACTTTTGTAATTTAGTATAGGGTAGGGCATTTTTTTATTTTGGGGGGCTTTGTTATTTTATTAGGGGGCTTAGATTAGGTGTAATTAGTTTAAAATTCTTGTAATTTTTTTATTTTTGTAATTTAGTGTTTGTTTTTTTTGTACTTTAGTTTAGTTTATTTCATTGTATTTAATTGTAGGTACTTGTAGTTAATTTATTTAATGATAGTGTAGTGTTAGGTTTAATAGTAACTTAGGTTAGGATTTATTTTACAGGTAATTTTGTAATTATTTTAACTAGGTAGCTATTAAACAGTAAATATCTATTTAATAGCTATTGTACCTAGTTAAAATAAATACAAAGTTGCCTGTAAAATAAATATAAATGCTAAAATAGCTACAATGTAACTATTAGTTATATTGTAGCTATATTAGGGTTTATTTTACAGGTAAGTATTTAGTTTTATATAGGATTAATTTATTTAGTTAATTTAATGACAGTGTAGTGTTAGGTGTAATTGTAACTTAGGTTAGGGTTTATTTTACAGGTAAATTTGTATTTATTTTAGCTAGGTAGTTATTAAATAGTTATTAACTATTTAATAGCTATTGTACCTAGTTAAAATAAATACAAAGTTGCCTGTAAAATAAATATAAATCCTAAAATAGCTACAATGTAACTATTAGTTATATTGTAGCTATATTAATAGCTAGTAGGGGGCTTAGATTAGGTGTAATTAGTTTAAAATTATTGTAATATTTTATTATTTTTGCTAATTTAGTGTTTGTTTGTTTTTTTGTACTTTTCTGATGGATGGAAGACCTCTTCTTGCCCCGCTTGGATGAAGACTTCTGCCGGTCTGGATGTCCTCTTCTGCCCCATCGGATGAAGACTTCGGCCCGGCTGGGTGAACACGACTCAAGGTAGGGAGATCTTCAGGGGGGTAGTGTTAGGTTTATTTAAGGGGGGTTTGGGTTAGAGTAGGGGTATGTGGGTGGTGGGTTGTAATGTGGGGGGGGGGGGATTGTGTTTTTTTTTACAGGCAAAAGAGCTGTTTTCTTTGGGGCATGCCCCGCAAAGGGCCCTGTTCAGGGCTGGTAAGGTAATAGAGCTGTTAACTTTTGTAATTTAGTATAGGGTAGGGCATTTTTTTTTATTTTGGGGGGCTTTGTTATTTTATTAGGGGGCTTAGATTAGGTGTAATTAGTTTAAAATTCTTGTAATATTTTTTTATTTTTTGTAATTTAGTGGGGGGGATTTTGTACTTTAGTTTAGTTTTTTTAATTGTATTTAATTGTAGGTACTTGTAGTTAATTTATTTAATGATAGTGTAGTGTTAGGTTTAATTGTAACTTAGGTTAGGATTTATTTTACAGGTAATTTTGTAATTATTTTAACTAGGTAGCTATTAAATAGTCAATATCTATTTAATAGCTATTGAACCTAGTTAAAATAAATACAAAGTTGCCTGTACAATAAATATAAATGCTAAAATAGCTACAATGTAACTATTAGTTATATTGCAGCTATATTAGGGTTTATTTTACAGGTAAGTCTTTAGTTTTATATAGGATTCATTTATTTAGTTAATTTAATGATAGTGTAGTGTTAGGTGTAATTGTAACTTAGGTTTTGATTTATTTTACAGGTAAATTTGTATTTATTTTAGCTAGGTAGTTATTAAATAGTTATTAACTATTTAATAGCTATTGTACCTAGTCTATTGTACCTAGTTAAAATAAATACAAAGTTGCCTGTAAAATAAATATAAATCCTAAAATAGCTACAATGTAACTATTAGTTATATTGAAGCTATATTAATAGCTAGTCGGGGGCTTAGATTAGGTGTAATTAGTTTAAAATTATTGTAATATTTTATTATTTTTGGTAATTTAGTGTTTGTTTGTATTTTGGTACTTGTATGATGGATGGAAGACCTCTTCTTGCCCCGCTTGGATGAAGACTTCTGCCGGTCTGGATGTCCTCTTCTGCCCCATCGGATGAAGACTTCGGCCCGGCTGGGTGAACACGACTCAAGGTAGGGAGATCTTCAGGGGGGTAGTGTTAGGTTTATTTAAGGGGGGTTTGGGTTAGAGTAGGGGTATGTGGGTGGTGGGTTGTAATGTGGGGGGGGGGGGTTGTGTTTTTTTTTTACAGGCAAAAGAGCTGTTTTCTTTGGGGCATGCCCCGCAAAGGGCCCTGTTCAGGGCTGGTAAGGTAATAGAGCTGTTAACTTTTGTAATTTAGTATAGGTTAGGGCATTTTTTTTATTTTGGGGGGCTTTGTTATTTTATTAGGGGGCTTAGATTAGGTGTAATTAGTTTAAAATTCTTGTAATATTTTTTTATTTTTTGTAATTTAGTGTTTGTTTTTTTTTGTAATTTAGTGGGGGTTTTTTGTACTTTAGTTTATTTAATTGTAGATAATTGTAGGTACTTGTAGTTAATTTATTTAATGACAGTGTAGTGTTAGGTTTAATTGTAACTTAGGTTAGGATTTATTTTACAGGTAATTTTGTAATTATTTTAACTAGGTAGCTATTAATTAGTCAATAACTATTTAATAGCTTTTGTACCTAGTTAAAATAAATACAAAGTTGCCTGTAAAATAAATATAAATGCTAAAATAGCTACAATGTAACTATTAGTTATATTGCAGCTATATTAGGGTTTATTTTACAGGTAAGTATTTTGTTTTAAATATGATTCATTTATTTAGTTAATTTAATGATAGTGTAGTGTTAGGTGTAATTGTAACTTAGGTTAGGATTTATTTTACAGGTAAATTTGTATTTATTTTAGCTAGGTAGTTATTAAATAGTTATTAACTATTTAATAGCTATTGTACCTAGTTAAAATAAATACAAAGTTGCCTGTAAAATAAAAATAAATCCTAAAATAGCTACAATGTAACTATTAGTTATATTGCAGCTATATTAGGGTTTATTTTACAGGTAAGTCTTTAGTTTTAAATAGGATTCATTTATTTAACTATAGTAAACTTATTTCGTTTTATTTAAATTATATTTAAGTTAGTGGGTGTTAGTGTTAGGGTTAGACTTAGGTTTAGGGGTTAATAACCTTATTATAGTAGCGGCGACGTTGGGGGCGGGAGATTAGGGGTTAATAATTGTAGGTAGGTGGCGGCGATGTTAGGGAGGGCAGATTAGGGGTTAATAAAATGTATTATAGTGTTTGCGAGGCGGGAGTGCGGCGGTTTAGGGGTTAATACATTTATTATAGTGGCGGCGATTTGCGGTCGGCAGATTAGGGGTTAATACTTGTAGTTAGATTGCGGCGACGTTGGGGGGGGGCAGATTAGGGGTTAATAACTATAATGTAGGGGTCGGCGGTGTTAGGGACAGCAGATTAGGGGTTAATAGCTATAATGTAGGCGGCGATATCGGGTCGGCAGATTAGGGGTTAATACTTGTAGTTAGATTGCGGCGACGTTGGGGGGGGCAGATTAGGGGTTAATAACTATAATGTAGGGGTCGGCGGTGTTAGGGACAGCAGATTAGGGGTTAATAGCTATAATGTAGGCGGCGGCGATATCGGGTCGGCAGATTAGGGGTTAATACTTGTAGTTAGATTGCGGCGACGTTGGGGGGGGCAGATTAGGGGTTAATAACTATAATGTAGGGGTCGGCGGTGTTAGGGACAGCAGATTAGGGGTTAATAGCTATAATGTAGGCGGCGGCGATATCGGGTCGGCAGATTAGGGGTTAATACTTGTAGTTAGATTGCGGCGACATTGGGGGGGGCAGATTAGGGGTTAATAACTATAATGTAGGGGTCGGCGGTGTTAGGGACAGCAGATTAGGGGTTAATAGCTATAATGTAGGTTGCGGCGATATCCGATCGGCAGATTAGGGGTTAAATAATGTTATTATAGGGTTTGCGATGTGGGGGGGCCTCGGTTTAGTGGTTCATAGGTAGTTTATGGGTGTTAGTGACTTAGTGTACTAAATGGGTGTTAGTGTACTAAAAACATACCCAATTTCGGAACCGAATAGAACCGAATTCAGCCGAATCCGAATAAATCCGAAACAAATTTATTCGGATCCGAATAAATCCGAAACGAATTTATTCAAATTTTGCCGAATCCGATTCGATCCGAAACGAAATTCGAAAAGTCCGAATCGATCCGAACCGAAAACAAACCGAATTTTTTAGCCGTGCACATGTCTAATTAAATTTAAAAATAAAGAAAATAAACATACACCATTATATTGTGTAAGAAAAATTAAATTTAAATATCTGAATTTCTAATTATACATAATAATGTATATCACATTTCAATAATATATATGTATGCTGAACATAAATGTAATATTTCATGTCCATTCAAATACCTCTATATCAACTATAATATGTATTCCTTTTTCAGATTGTGATCCCTAAATATCTAATTATGAATTAAATATGACTAATGTATGTAAGCTACTAATATTCAACATTCTTCCTGTGATTCTTAACTAGCATGCATTGGTACACCAACCTGGATAATGCATGGTCTTTGAAAGTCAATTCAGGGGTAAACAGTTGATCTTCAATAGGTGTCTTATTCATCAGTTCATAAAATAGAGGACTGAAATACCATCTAAAAAAATAAAATCATCTAAGTGTCTGATTGTGATCCCTAAATATCTAATTATGAATTAAATATGACTAATGTATGTAAGCTACTAATATTCAACATTCTTCCTGTGATTCTTAACTAGCATGCATTGGTACACCAACCTGGATAATGCATGGTCTTTGAAAGTCAAATCAGGGGTAAACAGTTGATCTTCAATAGGTGTCTTATTCATCATTTCAAAAATAGAGGACTGTGAAATACCATCTAAAAATTAGAAAATAATCTAAGTGTCTCCAATAGGATGCCTCCACAGCCTTATTCTATCAAATAGTTGGCACTTACCATGTGAACATGTCTTTGTATGGTTTTCAAGGTCAGCAGATTTGAAAGATAATGCCAGACATGATCCCATTGGTATACTTCAATTTCAATCTTGGCTTTTTCCACTGTCAGTCTGGGCAATCTTCACTGTCAGGCTTCTTATTCTTCCCTTTCAGTCTTTAAATTAAGTCAGCTCCCTAATGGCAGAAAAAGTTTAATAAAAATTACTACAAGTGTGTGAATCAGTTCTGTACCCCTCTACCACCCCCCATTTCATAATAAATTTCTGTCACTAGCTTACTAAGCGTGTGTAGCATCTTGTGTTATGTTCTATCAAGTGTGAAGATGAGTCATATTGAGCATAACGAACCTCTAATGTGTGACATTGAACCATAGTCATGCTTGAGGATAGTTATGCTAGAGGATCCCTTTCTGAGTATTTACATTTTAAGTAATGTGTAAACTAAATACTAGTTTACAAAATGTATGCCATATGATGTATTTGTGTACAATTCATGCCAGCAACAGTCCATACATTTATACTTACCAGCTGAAGTCCTCTTTAAAAACCATGTGGCAAAGACTCGCTACAGGACCCAATGCCCAGAGCATCACCTATATTAATAAATTAAACACATTTTTAGCATTTGATGAACAATCCTAACATGTTTGCACAATTCTCTACTTGTCATTTCCCTAGAGTTCACATCTATTGACAATACTCCAGTCTAACTTCTATTATTTACCGTCTAAAGTGGCGGTTGATGATGTCTGCTCTGACATTGAGCCCCTCGTCCCGGAATGGCCCCTCTAGAACAGGATCATCCTCCTCATCTCTGAGGAGGTTTCGGTGCGCCGGGACACCCTGCAGCATCCCAGCCCGCTGTGCAATATTATGCAGGACGCTACAGGCTACAACGATCTTAGCCACCTTCTTTGGGTTGTACTGGAGGGCTCCTCCCGACCTGTCCAGGCACCTGAACCTCATCTTCAGGAGCCCAAACATCCATTCAACCACCGCCCTGGTTCTCTTATGAGCCCTATTGTAGCGCTCCTCAGACACATTAGTCGGGCTACGCAAGGGGTTAATGAGCCAAGGCCGGCTCATGTACCCAGAATCACCTATAAATTATGAACAGAACAGAATCCTCAAAATAGTATTTGGAGTCCAATAAAACTTTTTTAATATGATAATCCACTAACAAATGTTTAATTTGTAAAAGAATAATCTAGTTCAATATTATTCTCTATCTTCCCATTTCAGCTAAAACATGCTACATATGCGTATTTCTCCTAAACCAGACCTTGTGTAAAATGGCAACTAAATGGTTACATTGCATTCTGTATCTGAGCATTTAAGGTAAGACATACTGCATATCTGCATTGAACTAAAAGTAGACATTAGCGGAAAGAGACAATGACATGGTTAAATTGCATTAGCTAATATCTTGCCATTTCAGCTAAGACATGCTACATATGCGTATTTCTCCTAAACCAGACCTTGTGTAAAATGGCAACTAAATGGTTACATTGCATTCTGTATCTGAGCATTTAAGGTAAGACATGCTACATATCTGCATTGAACTAAAAGTAGACATTAGCGGAAAGAGACAATGACATGGTTAAATCTCATTAGCTAATATCTTGCCATTTCAGCTAAGACATGCTACATATGAGTATTTCTCCTAAACCAGACCTTGTGTAAAATGGCAACTAAATGGTTACATTGCATTCTGTATCTGAGCATTTAAGGTAAGACATGCTACATATCTGCATTGAACTAAAAGTAGACATTAGCGGAAAGAGACAATGACATGGTTAAATTGCATTAGCTAATATCTTCCCATTTCAGCTAAGACATGCTACATATGCGTATTTCTCCTAAACCAAACCTTGTGTAAAATGGCAACTAAATGGTTACATTGCATTCTGTATCTGAGCATTTAAGGTAAGACATGCTACATATCTGCATTGAACTAAAAGTAGACATTAGCGGAAAGAGACAATGACATGGTTAAATTGCATTAGCTAATATCTTGCCATTTCAGCTAAGACATGCTACATATGCGTATTTCTCCTAAACCAAATCTTGTGTAAAATGCAAACTAAATGGTTACATTGCATTCTCTTTCTGAGCATTTAAGGTAAGACATGCTACATATCTGCATTGAACTAAAAGACATTAGCGGAAAGAGACAATGACATGGTTAAATTGCATTAGCTAATATCTTGCCATTTCAGCTAAGACATGCTACATATGCGTATTTCTCCTAAACCAAATCTTGTGTAAAATGCAAACTAAATGGTTACATTGCATTCTCTATCTGAGCATTTAAGGTAAGACATGCTACATATCTGCATTGAACTAAAAGACATTAGCGGAAAGAGACAATGACATGGTTAAATTGCATTAGCTAATATCTTGCCATTTCAGCTAAGACATGCTACATATGCGTATTTCTCCTAAACCAAACCTTGTGTAAAATGCAAACTAAATGGTTACATTGCATTCTCTGAGCATTTAAGGTAAGACATGCTACATATCTGCATTGAACTAAAAGTAGGCATTAGCGGGAAAATAAAATAAATGGTTAAATTGCATCCGATAGCTGAACATTACGCTAACATTTTAAAACTACAGTGGCAATTGTCAAACTAATTAACCATGTTGTGCACAAATACTCACCAACGAGATAACCAGGGGGCATTTGTCTTTCCTCAAACGGTCTCCACAGGGACGACAGAGAGAGGATGCGGGCATCATGACTAGCCCCTCCAAAATTCGCACACACATGCATAATCCTCATCCGTGCGTCACAAACATACTGCACGTTGAGGCTATGAAAATGTTTGCGATTTCTGAAGGGCAAGTCATCAATTGGAGCACGCAGCGCAATGTGGGTACAATCAATGGCTCCCAAGACATTGGGCAATTCAGCAATATCAAAGAATTCCCGCTTCAGGCGCCTCCAATCACCATCATTCTGTGGGAATCCTATGTATTGCTTACTGATACGTACCATGACGTCCAGAAAGGTATCAAACACCACAGAGAATGTACCTTGAGCCAGGCCATGCATGTACATTTCTCCGGATTGAAAACTCCCGGAGGCCAGGATGTATAGACAACTTAGCATCTTACTCATGGTGGGAACAGCAGTCCTTATTCTTATACGTGGCTCCAAATGAGGTTTAAGAAGATCGTAAAGGCCAATGAGCTGTTCGCGATTGAGCCGATACTTATCATAAACCTCAAAGTCGCTCATGTTTTCCAAGGTGGGTCTCACCCTGTAGACACGAGGACCGCGAACCAGATGACCCCTTCGTCTCAGTCTGAGCCGCCGAGGCTGCCTGATTCGATCAACAGCTAGTTCGCCAATAGCAGCACCAGCAGTGTCTACCATGTCATCGTTATCCATCATTCAAAACAGCATAACAAGCTATGCACCATCTGATGTGGATCACAAGTGATGCTTTGGCCATGTTGTTTGGGGGATTTATAGTACAATTAGTCCAATGGTAGTGAGTTTGTAATGATTGCTAATTGTATTCACTTGTTTGTATGTGAGCGGTGCGAATGCTTTCACAGTGGGCGTTTTTTTGTTGTTTGCTGAAATGTTGTTTTCCAACAATGAATCTCAATGTGAAAGTGTCAAATATCACACATACAGTGCATGTTTATAATATTTGATCATATGCGTAATCAATATTTCTTAAACGCGATCTTATAGTAACAAACACACGTCCAGGCTAACATGAATGAAAGTGCATAGTTGTGTATAATGTGCATCGAATGTGATCGATCAATGTTGCTGCAATATTGTTTGTAAACGATAAAGTAACATCTGCCATCTGTAGTATTGTATATATAAGTGATTGCCGAGCAGTCAATATTGTACGCGTCCATTTAAAATCGCAATAATAATTCAGAACTTCCCGTCTGCCATCTGTAGTATTGTATATATAAGTGATTGCCGAGATGTCAATATTGTATGCGTCCCATTCAAATGGCACTAATACTGAATAACTTCCGGCTGTCATCTGTAGTATTGTATATATAAGTGATTGCCGAGCTGTCAATATTGTATGCGTCCCTTTCAAATCGCAATAATAATTCAGAACTTCCCGTCTGCCATCTGTAGTATTGTATATATAAGTGATTTCCGAGCTGTCAATATTGTATGCGTCCCTTTCAAATCGCAATAATAATTCAGAACTTCCCGTCTGCCATCTGTAGTATTGTATATATAAGTGATTTCCGAGCTGTCAATATTGTATGCGTCCCTTTAAAATCGCAATAATATTTAAGAACTTCCCGTCTGCCATCTGTAGTATTGTATATATAAGTGATTGCCGAGATGTCAATATTGTATGCGTCCCATTCAAATGGCACTAATACTGAATAACTTCCGGCTGTCATCTGTAGTATTGTATATATAAGTGATTTCCGAGCTGTCAATATTGTATGCGTCCCTTTCAAATCGCAATAATAATTCAGAACTTCCCGTCTGCCATCTGTAGTATTGTATATATAAGTGATTTCCGAGCTGTCAATATTGTATGCGTCCCTTTAAAATCGCAATAATAATTCAGAACTTCCCGTCTGCCATCTGTAGTATTGTATATATAAGTGATTGCCGAGATGTCAATATTGTATGCGTCCCATTCAAATGGCACTAATACTGAATAACTTCTGGCTGTCATCTGTAGTATTGTATATATAAGTGATTGCCGAGCTGTCAATATTGTATGCGTCCCTTTAAAATCGCAATAATAATTCAGAACTTCCCGTCTGCCATCTGTAGTATTGTGTATATAAGTGATTGCCGAGCTGTCAATATTGTATGCGTCCCATTCAAATGGCACTAATCCTGAATAACTTCCGGCTGTCATCTGTAGTATTATATATATAAGTGATTTGCGATCTGACAATATTTATTGATTGTCCCATTCAAATCTCCCTAATAATGCTGTTCCAAACTGTTATTTACGTATATGTTGTATTGTAGTATTGAGTGGTAAATTTCTGAAAGGTGCGGTACAGTCGTGAATCTGTGATGTGTATGGTTGAATCTTCTAATGACGTCATGATATTATTAACCTGCCTATGTAGTTCTGAAATCCTCATTGTGTTGTTGTATTGTGCTACATTGTTATTGTGTGCTGAATAAAATCTAAATGTGTGCTTTGTGGTTGCGTGATGGGTGATGCGTGTTATGTACATATACGTATATATTGTGATTGTGTCCCACATATGCTGACTTCTATATAGCGGTCTGGCATTGTTGTTCCTTCCCATAAAGTGACATCTGTAATCTGGTGTACTGATGTTCTTGTTGTACGTAATTCCTAATGGTTTCTGGTGATGGAATCATGATGTTAAAAGTACAGTAAAATCCATATGTTGTGTTTTGTGATTCCTAGAGAGAATGTAATGTGTTTTTCCCCCATCATTTGAATGCACATGTATGAGTGAATGTTAAAAGTAATGTATGTGCATCCATGACTGATCATGTGTTAAGCCTATGTAGATATGCTGTTGCTGCAAGCATATGAGTTGAATAAATGAAATGCAATAATAAAGGTAAATGAGAATTGTTTCCCATTGTGTACTGTTTGTGAATCCTGAAAAGTTTAAATTATTTTTGTGTCCGTTTGAATGTAATATTTTGATAAAGAAAAGTTTGTTACTAGTGATGTTGATTTTTAGTTAATGTAATATAAAAGTCTGAAACAATTTAATGGTGTTGTAAATATTCAATAAGTACAATCCATAAATCCACCATAGGGAAATAGTCATCTCTTGATCTATTTATCATAGCTGGGTCTAACGCATAAAAGCATGTATTTTCTAGCGCTGGTATTTGGAGTTTTTCGGTCTACGCTATTTGCGTGCGTTAGGGAAATGTGGGTTTCGCGTGCACGAGCAATAGAAGTCAATGGAGGCTCTAAAATTTGGTAAATTTTTTTTTCAAAGACTGGTTTTCCTCGTAAAGTGAGTGACGTCATGAGCTTGTGTGAAAAAGTAACTAAATCATGTTCTTTTTGTAATAAATAAATATTTTTTGTATGTCATGTGGTGTATATTGTTTGTATGCATCGATGAGTGTATATTTGTGATAATCTTATTAGTTAGATGTAGGTATATGAGGGTCTTTTCCCGTGTGTCAATGTAAGTCAATGGGAAAATGGATTTGTGTAGTTTTTTTTCTAACACCCGAGATCTCGCAACTTTGATCCTTTGTATTTTGATGAAAAATTATTAAATCATAAAAATAAATATAGTATAGTGTTTGTATGAGTGTAAGTGTAGTTTGTGTAATATTTGTTTTGTGATTCGTGGATGTTTATTTTGTCGGTATATGTTTACTACTGGGTCTGAGGTGTCGGTAGAAATTTGAGCGTTGGGTGATTTTTGAGTGTCGGTAACTGAACTCTAAATACCAGAGTCCGTAAGAAACCAGTGTTAGGGGCCTCTAACGCTGGTTTTCACGGCTAACGCCAAACTCCAAATCTAGGCCATAATTTTTAAGAGTGCGGTACTGACATTGCTTTACAGGGGACATCCTATAACATTTAATGTGAAAATGGCTTAATGTAGCTTAATGAGTAAAAAAGTGGCCAAATGTTAATCAATTGCTGCATAATTTTGCACAACCCAATATTTCCACTAACCAAGCCTATCCTAGAAGTTTCATGGATTTTGGAATTCCACAAGGCAAATGAGTGACATTAAGCTTGTTTTTTGGGGAGCTTAATGTGGCTTAACGTACAAAATTGAACTTAGATCTTAACCAATTTCCCCCAAACTTCTCACAATATATTAATCTATCTATTCAAACATATTCTGAAAATTTCAGGAAATTTGATAAAACATACAAAAAGTTATTCGCATTTAACAATTGTTTTACAATCCTAAAACATTTAATGTGAGCAACTTAATGTAAAAAGAGCTTAATGTACCAAAATTCCCCAAAACTTCAATCAATTGCCTTGAAACTTGGCACAAACTCAGTTTTTCACTTTCCAAACCTATCCTAGAAGTCTCATGGATTTGGTGTCCCACAAGGCAAATGAGTGACATTAAGCTTGTTTTTTGGAGGGCTTAATGTGGCGTAATGAGTAAAAAAGTGGCAAAATGTTAATCAATTGATGCATAATTTTGCACAACCCAAGATTTTCACTATCCAAGCCTATCCTAGAAGTTTCATGGATTTTGGAATTCCACAAGGGAAATGAGTGACATTAAGCTTGTTTTTTGGGGAGCTTAATGTGGCTTAACGTATAAAATTAAACTTAGATGTTAACCAATTTCCACCAAACTTACCACAATACATTAATCTATTGATTCAAACATATTCTGAACATTTCAGAATATTTGATAAAACATACCAAAAGTTATTCACATTTAACTATTTTTTTACAATCCTAAAACATTTTGGGGCCCATTTATCAAAGGGCTTGCGGACCTGATCCGACACTGCGGATCAGGTCCGCAAGACCTCGCTAAATGCGGAGAGCAATACGCTCTCCGCATTTAACATTGCACCAGCAGCTCACAAGAGCTGCTGGTGCAACGCCGCCCCCTGCTGACTCGCGGCCAATCGGCCGCCAGCAGGGAGCTGTCAATCAACCCGATCGCATTCGATCGGGTTGATTTCCGGCGATTCCTGTCCGCCTGCTCAGAGCAGGCGGACAGGGTTATGAAGCAGCGGTCTTTAGACCGCTGCTTCATAAATTGTGTTTCTGGCGAGTCTGAAGACTCGCCAGAAACACGGCCCTTCAAGCTCCATACGGAGCTTGATAAATGGGCCTGTTAATGTGAGCAGCTTAATGTAAAAAAGAGCTTAATGTACAAAAATTCACCTAAACATCGATCAATTGCCTTGAAACTTGGCACAAACTCAGTTTGTCACTTTCCCAACCTATCCTAGAAGTTTCATGGTATTTGGTTTCCCACAAGGCAAATGAGTGACATTAAGCTTGTTTTTTGGGGAGCTTAATGTGGCTTAACGTACAAAATTGAACTTAGATCTTAACCAATTTCCCCCAAACTTCTCACAATATATTAATCTAACTATTCAAACATATTCTGAAAATTTCAGGAAATTTGATAAAACATACAAAAAGTTATTCGCATTTAACAATTTTTTTGCAATCCTAAAACATTTAATGTGAGCAACTTAATGTAAAAAGAGCTTAATGTACCAAAATTCACCAAAACTTCAATCAATTGCCTTGAAAATTGGCACAAACTCAGTTTTTCACTTTCCAAACCTATCCTAGAAGGTTCATGGATTTTGGTGTCCCACAAGGCAAATGAGTGACATTAAGCTTGTTTTTTGGGGAGCTTAATGTGGCGTAATGAGTAAAAAAGTGGCAAATGTTAATCAATTGCTGCATAATTTTGCACAACCCAAGATTTTCACTATCCAAGCCTATCCTAGAAGTTTCATGGATTTTGGAATTCCACAAGGCAAATGAGTGACATTAAGCTTGTTTTTTAAGGAGCTTAATGTGGCTTAACGTACAAAATTGAACTTAGATATTAACCAATTTCCACCAAACTTACCACAATACATTAATCTATCGATTCAAACATATTCTGAAAATGTCAGAACATTTGATAAAACATACCAAAAGTTATTCACATTTAACAATTTTTTTACAATCCTAAAACATTTAATGTGAGCAGCTTAATGCAAAAAGAGCTTAATGTACCAAAATTCACCTAAACATCGATCAATTGCCTTGAAACTTGGCACAAACTCAGTTTGTCACTTTCCCAACCTATCCTAGAAGTTTCATGGTATTTGGTTTCCCACAAGGCAAATGAGTGACATTAAGCTTGTTTTTTGGGGAGCTTAATGTGGCTTAACGTACAAAATTGAACTTAGATCTTAGCCAATTTCCCCCAAACTTCTCATAATATATTAATCTATCTATTCAAACATATTCTGAAAATTTCAGGAAATTTGATAAAACATACCAAAAGTTATTCGCATTTAACAATTTTTTTACAATCCTAAAACATTTAGGGGCCTAGTTATCAAGCCGTCAACCTCAAATACGCTGGAATTCTGCAGCGTATTTGTGGCGAGGCTGATTCGCCTTAGTTATCAAAGGCTAGAGACCGGCAAAAGTAGAATTTTGTGACGTCAGCTTCGATCCGCCGGACTCAGTCTGACACAGATCGATTCTTACGTCACTACAGATGTTCCGCACACAAGTGCGGCACAATCTGACTACTTTTGCTAGTTATCAAAAAACTAGCAGGTACGCTCGGCACTTTTCCGGCCCAGCGTACCTGGTTTTCAATCCGCCGCCCTGGACCTAACATGTACCCCAAGTCTAAACACCCCTAATCTGTCCCCCCTACACCGCCGCAACTAAATAAAGTTATTACCCCCTAAACCGCCGCTCCCGGAGCCCACCGCAAGCTACTCTATACATATTAACCCCTAAACCGCCGCTCCCTGACCCCGCCGCAGCTATAATAAATGTATTAACCCCTAAACCGCCGCTCCCGGACACCGCCGCAACTAAATAAATAGTTTAACCCCTAAACTGCCGCTCCCGGACCCTGCCACAACCTATATTAAATTTATTAACCCCTAATCTGCCCCCTTCCTACACCGTCGCCACCTATAATACATTTATTAACCCCTATCCTGCCCCCCACTACACCACCGCCACTGTAATAAATTTATTAACCCCTAAACCTAAGTCTAACACTAACCCTAACACCCCCCTAACTTAAATATTAATTAAATAAATCTAAATAATATTTCTATTATTAACTAAATTAATCCTATTTAAAACTAAATACTTACCTTTAAAATAAACCCTAATATAGCTACAATATAAATAATAATTATATTGTAGCTATCTTAGGATTTATTTTTATTTTACAGGTAACTTTCAATTTATTTTAACTAGGTACAATAGTTATTAAATAGTTATTAACTATTTAATAGCTACCTAGCAAAAACAAAGAGAAATTTACCTGTAAAATAAAAACTAACCTAAGTTACAATTACACCTAACACTACACTATCATTAAGTAAATTATTCCTATTTAAAACTAAATACTTACCTGTAAAATAAACCCTAAGATAGCTACAATGTAATTAATAATTACATTGTAGCTATTTTAGGAATTATATTTATTTTACAGGTAACTTTGAATTTATTTTAGCTAGTTAGAATAGTTATTAAATAGTTATTAACTATTTAATAACTACCTAGCTAAAATAAATACAAAATTACCTGTAAAATAAATCCTAACCTAAGTTACAATTAAACCTAACACTACACTATCATTAAATTAATTAAATAAATTAACTACAAATAACTACAATTAAATACAATTACATAAACTAACTAAAGTACAAAAAATAAAAAAAGCTAAGTTACAAAAATAAAAAAAATAGGTTACAAACATTTAAAAAATATTACAACAATTTTAAGCTAATTACACCTAATCTAAGCCCCCTAATAAAATAACAAAGCCCCCCAAAATAAAAAAATTCCCTACCCTATTCTACATTAAAAAAGTTCAAAGCTCTTTTACCTTACCAGCCCTTAAAAGGGCCTTTTGTGGGCATGCCCCAAAGAAAACTGCTCTTTTGCCTGTAAAAGAAAAATACAACCCCCCCAACATTAAAACCCACCACCCACATACCCCTAATCTAACCCAAACCCCCCTTAAAATAACCTAACACTAATCCCCTGAAGATCATTCTACCTTGAGTCGTCTTCACTCAGCCGAGCCACCGATGGAACTGAAGAGGAGATCCGGAGCGGCAGAAGTGATCCTCCAAGGGGCGCTGAAGAAATCTTCCATCCGATGAAGTGATCCTCCAGTCGGCGCTGAAGAAGTCTTCCATCCGGGTGATGTCATCTTCCAAGCGGCGCTGAAGAAGTCTTCTATCCGGGCGATGTCATCTTCCAAGCGGGGTCTTCAATCTTCATCCCGCCGACGCGGAACATCCTTCTTTCCCGACGGACTACCGACAAATGAAGGCTCCTTTAAGGGACGTCATCCAAGATGGCGTCCCTTCAATTCCGATTGGCTGATAGGATTCTATCAGCCAATCGGAATTAAGGTAGGAAAAATCTGATTGGCTGATTGAATCAGCCCATCAGATTGAGCTCGCATTCTATTGGCTGATCGGATCAGCCAATAGAATGCAAGCTCAATCTGATTGGCTGATTGGATCAGCCAATTGGATTGAACTTCAATCTGATTGGCTGATTCAATCAGCCAATCAGATTTTTCCTACCTTAATTCCGATTGGCTGATAGAATTCTATCAGCCAATCGGAATTGAAGGGACGCCATCTTGGATGAAGTCCCTTAAAGGAGCCTTCATTCGTCGGTAGTCCGTCGGGAAAGAAGGATGTTCCGCGTCGGCGGGATGAAGATTGAAGATTGAAGACCCCGCTTGGAAGATGACATCGCCCGGATAGAAGACTTCGTCAGCGCCGCTTGGAAGATGACATCGCCCGGATGGAAGACTTCTTCAGCGCCAACTGGAGGATCACTTCATCGGATGGAAGATTTCTTCAGCGCCCCTTGGAGGATAACTTCTGCCGCTCCGGATCTCCTCTTCGGTTCCATCGCTGCTCGGCTGAGTGAAGACGACTCAATGTAGGATGATCTTCAGGGAATTAGTGTTAGGTTATTTTAATGGGGGTTTGGGTTAGATTAGGGGTATGTGGGTGGTGGGTTTTAAGGTTGGGGGGGTTGTATTTTTCTTTTACAGGCAAAAGAGCTGAATTCTTTGGGGCATGCCCCACGAAAGGCCCTTTTAAGGGCTGGTAAGGTAAAAGAGCTTTGAACTTTTTTAATTTAGAATAGGGTAGGGCATTTTTTTATTTTGGGGGGCTTTGTTATTTTATTAGGTGGCTTAGATTAGGTGTAAGTAGCTTAAAATTGTTGTAATATTTTTAAAAGGTTTGTAACTTATTTTTTTTATTTTTTGTAACTTAGCTTTTTTTATTTTTTGTACTTTAGTTAGTTTATGTAATTGTATTTAATTGTAGTTATTTGTAGTTAATTTATTTAATTAATTTAATGATAGTGTAGTGTTAGGTTTAATTGTACAGGTAATTGTACTGTTATTTTACAGGTAATTTTGTATTTCTTTTAGCTAGGTAGTTATTAAATAGTTAATAACTATTTAATAACTATTCTAACTAGCTAAAATAAATACAAAGTTACCTGTAAAATAAATATAAATCCTAAAATAACTACAATGTAATTATTAATTACATTGTAGCTATCTTAGGGTTTATTTTACAGGTAAGTATTTAGTTTTAAATAGGAATAATTTATTCAAGTATAGTGTAGTGTTAGGTGTAATTATAACTTAGGTTAGTTTTTATTTTACAGGTAAACTTCTCTTTATTTTAGCTAGGTAGCTATTAAACAGTTAATAAGTATTTAATAGCTATTATACCTAGTTAAAATAAATTGAAAGATGCCTGTAAAATAAAAATAAATCATAAGATAGTTACAATATAATTATTATTTATATTGTAGCTATATTAGGGTTTATTTTAAAGGTAAGTATTTAGTTTTAAATAGGATTAATTTAGTTCATAATAGAAATATTATTTAGATTTATTTAATTAATATTTGTTAGGGGGTGTTAGGGTTAGTGTTAGACTTAGGTTTAGGGGTTAATAATTTTATTACAGTGGCGGCGGTGTAGTGGGGGGCAGGATAGGGGTTAATAAATGTATTATAGGTGGCGGCGGTGTAGTGGGGGGCAGGATAGGGGTTAATAAATGTATTATCAGTGGCGACGGTGTAGGGGGGGCAGGATAGGGGTTAATAAATTTAATATAGGTTGCGGCAGGGTCAGGGAGCGGCGGTTTAGGGGTTAAACTATTTATTTAGTTGCGGCGAGGTGCGGGATCAGCAGGATAGGGGTTAATAACTTTATTATAGAGGGCGACGGTATATGGGGGGCAGGATAGGGGTTACTAGGTATAATCTAGGTTGCGGCGGTGTCCGGGAGTGGCAGTTTAGGGGTTAATGCATTTATAAGAGTTGCGGCGGGGTCTAGGAGCAGCGGTTTAGGGGTTACTAACTTTATTTAGTTGCGGGGGGCTCCGGGGGCGCCGGTATAGGGGTAGAACAGTGTAGTTTAGTGTGGGTGCTTAGTGACAGGCTAGCAAGAAAGCTGTAAAAAAGCCGAAGAGCAGCGAGATCGGATGAGTGATAACTCTCACAGTCCGCTGCTCATCACCCCGTACTTGGTGCGTGGCTTTTTGACAGCTTTTTTGATAACTTAGGCGAATTTTTGCAGGTCCGCGGCGGCGATGTGAGGTGAGCTTAGGCGGGCGTATTGGGCCGGCGAAGGCAGGAAAAGTAGACGCGTTGATAACTACCCCCCTTAATGTGAGCAACTTAATGTAAAAAGAGCTTAATGTACCAAAATTCACCAAAACTTCAATCAATTGCCTTGAAACTTGGCACAAACTCAGTTTTTCACTTTCCAAACCTATCCTAGAAGTTTCATGGATTTTGGTGTCCCACAAGGCAAATGAGTGACATTAAGCTTGCTTTTTAGGGAGCTATATGTGGCTTAACGTACAAAATTTAACTTAGATGTTAACCAATTTCCCCCAAACGTCCCACAATACATTAATCTATCTATTCAAACATATTCTAAAATTTTCAGGACATTTGATAAAACATACCAAAAGTTATTTACATTTAACAGTTTTTTTACAATCGTAAAACATATGGGGGCTTATTTATCAAAGCTTCAATCTCGGTGCGTTCGCAGGGGTCAATATGCTCGCCAGACATCGCTACCACGGATCCTTATACAATGCTCTTATTTATAAAAAAACACGTCAAAAACACGTGGGTCAAGTATGGTGCGATGAGCATCGGACTGTTGTTAACTAACAGTCATCGATGTTGCAGTTATTCAGGTTTTTCCTGAGAGAAGTGCTCAACCTGAGAACGAACAATAGCATAACAGCTTGTTCTATGGCTAGTTACCACCCAAGAAGCAGCCTCTTTTTGCCCAACATGTGCCTTTCACAGAGAACTTTCCTGAAGCATATCAGTCTGATCGTGACTTCACAGTACAGCCCAGCCCTGAAATACCAGGCAATCCCTCTCTGAACGAGAGATACAGCAAAACCCCAGACGTACGTTTCGGCCTATTGTGGACCTCGTCAGTGAGGTGCAGACATATCCCTCTAGGCACACTGAGCAACGGGTCCATGTCTGGATTCTCACATCACACGTAGGGAGACTTCCCTAAGTGTCATAATCTGTATATATATATATATATATATATATATATATGAGTGTGTGTGTTATGTCAGAAATATTTTGCAAACATATTTACATGTCCCTAAATTCCTTTTTTTGTTCTAAACAATGTTGTCTTTCATGTCTCTGTGTTTATTTATACCAATATATGTATATAGTGTAAATGTATTATTATTCTGAGCAGGAATAATTGTGAATATAACATGTCATCAGGGTATCATATGTATTTATTTACAATCAATGGATATTTTAAGAGCTGGGCCAGTTTTCTCTCTGTAACTGTATAACCCCTCTGGATTGCAATCTAGTTTTAAAAACCACCCCTAAACAAGTATTATAAAATCGTCTGGCATATAAGATGACATTTCTTAATGAAAATGAAATTCAAGAGAAGGAAGAAATACACTAAAAATAGCATGACAGTAAAGAGGTGATTTTAATTTCTGATGTATCTGAATGATGACAGTTTAATGTTAGGTGGGCTATCCCTTTGAGCTATCAGTTTAAGATTATATTGAATCAAACATCATTCAAATTTTAAAATCATTGTCTAAAATATTACATTGTGTGTCCTAATGTCAGCATCAATGTTTATCTTTAATACTAATTACACATATACATACTTTCAAAGTATAATACACAATGTAACAGATATCACTTGCAAGTTCTGATGGGTTATCAATGACACAAGTATCGAGCAATTTTATTCGTTAGTGATATTATACAATGTATATTTAAATTTGATTAGCTGATGTCATAAATCATGTGATTATGCATATCCCTATCAAAAGTGGTGGAAAAAAATGTGGGTTGTCTAGGAGTATTGCGTCATATTTGGTGCGAAAAGTGTTGCATCAAATTTGGTGCGAAGTGGTGAGTGGGACTTGTATTACATGTCTTAAACATGGTGTATATAGATTTATCCAAAAAAAAAAAAAAGGAAGTTAGCTATATTATGTTATGTATTTATTTCATTTGTATCTCTATATCTACTAGTGCACCAAGTTTGGAGCAATAATATTGTCCTCTTGCTTTGTAATAATAGACAAAGATGTAACATAATCGATAAGTAGTAATGTATTTCATTTTTATCCCTATATCTACTAGTGCATCAAAATTGAAGCATTACTTTGCACCAAATTTGGAGCAATAATATTGTTTGATTTAGAAAGAGTATAGAATTTTAATAAAGTTTATAATTTACTTTTATTATCTAATATGCTTTATCGTCTTGCAGAAATCGAACATAACCTTCCTGTGTTTTCAGGCTCCAATTGATTTCTATGGCATCCGCGGCCTCAAGGGTATCGGTTTGAACGATCGGTATGCTGCGCTGGAATAGATGCAAGTATACCTGTTAAATGTTTGGTAAATTGGAAAAAGGGTCATATAGAGTCGAATATGTATTCGAAACATCTGGGATGACGCAAGCAGCGATCTGCGTCAGATTGAGATCGCGGGAGGGTATATTATGTCACACATTTCAACATTTGACGATCTTGACACTTTGATAATTACGTCAGATTCCATTTGCATCAGATATGATGTGAGATTCTAGTGGATTCCATCGTATTATCAGTTGAAGCTTTGATAAATTGGCACCTAAATGTTTTAGGATTGTAAAAAAATGGTTTAACGTAAATAACTTTTGGTACGTTTTATCAAATGTCCTAAATTTTTCAGAATATATTTGAATAGATAGATTAATGTATTGTGAGCAGTTTGGTCGAAATTGGTTAACATCTAAGTTCAATTTTGTACGTTAAGCCACATTAAGCTCCCCAAAAAAACAAGCTTAAAGGGACAGTATACACTCATTTTCATATAACTGCATGTAATAGACACTACTATAAATAATAAGATGCACAGATACTGATATAAAAATCCAGTATAAAATGGTTTAAAAACTTACTTAGAAGCTGTCAGTTTGGCTCTGCTGAAAAGGTAGCTGGAAAGCCCACTGCAAGTGGCAAATAAGACACTCCCCCCTCCCCCTTCTTTTGCATATGAAAATACCCTTTACACAAATAGGAGCAAGCTTGAGAAGGTAGCTGACAGTATTCACATAAAACTTTGGGGCTTGGTTAGGAGTCTGAAAATCAGAGCAATGTTATTTAAAAATAAGCAAAACTATACATTTATTTAAAAAACAAACTTTATGGGCTATATAAAGAGATCATCTACAAAACATTTATGCAAAGAAAAAATGAGTGTATAATGGCCCTTTAATGTCAGTCATTTGCCTTGTGGAAAACCAAATACCATGACACTTCTAGGATAGGTTTTGAAAGTGAAAAACTGAGTTTGTGCCAAGTTTCAAGGCAGTTGATTGATGTTTAGGCAAATTTTGGTGCATTAAGCTCTTTTTTGCGTTAAGCCATTCACATGAAGGGGCCTATTTATTATGTGTCTGTCTGACATGATCCGATCAGTGGATCATGTCCGACAGACATCGCTGAATGCGGAGAGCAATACACTCTCCACATTCAGCATTGCACCAGCAGCTCTTATGAACTGCTGGTGCAACACTGCTCCCTGCAGATTTGCGGCCAATCGGCCGCTAGCAGGTGGCTGTCAATCAACCTGATCGTATTCGATTGGGTTGAAATGCGGCGATGTCTGTCCGCTTCCTCAGAGCAGGCGGACAGGTTATGGAGCAGGGGTCTTTAGACCGCTGCTTCATAACTGGTGTTTCTGGCAAGCCTAAAGGCTCGACAGAAACATGGGCCCTCAAGCTCCATACGGAGCTTAATAAATGGGCCCCGAAATGTTTTAGGATTGTTAAAAACATATTTAAATGTGAATAACTTTTGTTATGTTTTATCAAATGTCCTTACATTTTCAGAATATGTTTCAACAGATAGATTAATGTATTATGGGAAGTTTGAGGGAAATTGGTTAAGATCTAAGTTCAATTTTGTACGTTAAGCCACATTAAGCTCCCCAAAAAACAAGCTTAATGTCACTCATTTGCCTTGTGGAAAACCAAATACCATGAAACTTCTAGGATAGGTTTGGAAAGGGAAAAACTGAGTTTGTTCCAAGTTTCAAGGCAATTGATTGAAGTTTTGGTGAATTTTGGTACATTAAGCTCTTTTTGCATTAAGCTGCTCACATTAAATGTTAAATGTGAATAACTTTTGGTATGTTTTATCAAATTTCCTGAAATGTCAGAATATGTTTGAATAGATAGATTAATGTATTGTGGGAAGTTTGGGGTAAATTGGTTAAGATCTGAGTTCAATTTTGTACGTTAAGCCACACTAAGCTCCCCAAAAAACAAGCTTAATGTCACTCATTTGCCTTGTGGGACACCAAATACCATGAAACTTCTAGGATAGGCTTGGATAGTGGAAATCTTGGGTTGTGCAAAATTATGCAGCAATTGATTAACATTTGGCCACTTTTTTACTCATTAAGCCACATTAAGCTCCCCAAAAAACAAGCTTAATGTCACTCATTTGCCTTGTGGGACACCAAAATCCATGAAACTTCTAGTATATGTTTGGAAAGTGAAAAACTGAGTTTGTGCCAAGTTTCAAGGCAATTGATTGAAGTTTTGGTGAATTTTGGTACATTAAGCTCTTTTTACATTAAGCTGCTCACATTAAATGTTTTAGGATTGTAAAAAAATTGTTAATTTCGAATAACTTTTGGTATGTTTTATCAAATTTCCTGAAATTTTCAGACTATGTTTGAATAAATAGATTAATATATTGTGAGAAGTTTGGGGGAAATTGGTTAAGATCTAAGTTTAATTTTGTACATTAAGCCACATTAAGCTCCCCAAAAAACAAGCTTAATGTCACTCATTTGCCTTGTGGGAAACCAAATACCATGAAACTTCTAGGATAGGTTTGGAAAGTGACAAACTGAGTTTGTGCAAAGTTTCAAGGCAATTGATCGATGTTTAGGTGAATTTTGGTACATTAAGCTCTTTTTACATTAAGCTGCTCACATTAAATGTTTTAGGATTGTAAAAAAATAGTTAAATGTGAATAACTTTTGGTATGTTTTATCAAATGTCCTGACATTTTCAGAATATGTTTGAATCGATAGATTAATGTATTGTGGTAAGTTTGGGGGAAATTGGTTACCATCTAAGTTCAATTTTGTACGTTAAGCCACATTAAGCTCCCCAAAAAACAAGCTTAATGTCACTCATTTGCCTTGTGGAATTCCAAAATCCATGAAACTTCTAGGATAGGCTTGGTTAGTGGAAATCTTGAGTTGTGCAAAATTATGCAGCAATTGATTAACATTTGCCACTTTTTTACTCATTAAGCTACATTAAGCCATTTTCACATTAAATGTTTTAGAATTAGGATGTCCCCTTTACAGGCTAAAAGTCTTGTGGTACAGCTATACCGACAAGACTCGTAATGGCTGCGTATGGGAAAATGATGCGTTATGGGCCACAACGCTGCTATTTGACTCATAACACTCAACTTGTAATCTATCTGATTTATTTTTGTTGATTTAAACAGTGCAAACTTTATTTGAACCATTTATTTATTTATATAAAGTAATCATATCACCTCTTTTCTAGTATACACAGCCATTTTGACTAACCTCCTTATAGTTTAAAGGGAGAGTAAAGTCAATATTAAACTCTCATGAATCAGATAGAACATGCAATTTTGTTTTGTTCTCCATTCCTAAAAAGGCATCAGTGCACTTCTGTGGGCCCGCTTCTGATTGGAGGCTGCACATTTATACCTGTTATTATTGGCTCACCCAATGTATTCAGCTAGCTCCCAATAGTCTGTTGCTCCTTTAACAAAGGATACAAAGAGAAGTAAACACATTTGACACTATAAGTAATATGGAAAGTTGTTTAAAATCGTATGCTCTATTTGAATAATAAAATATCCTTTTTGATAAATGGTACTCAAGGGCAGGTCTTATTAATATAAGGGCATAATTTACTTTCATCTCTTGCATCCATGCTCCTTTTAAAACATGCCAATATCTTACGTGTAATAGAAGCTGCAGCCTGGCATTGAGCACTACGTTTCAGTTTGTTGTCTACAAGAACCATTTTTTGTCAAATTATCTTTCATTTAAAGAGACAGTGTATTGTAAAATTGTTTTCCTTTAATGCATTTCTAATGACTTGTTATACCAGCTGAAGAGTATAAAATGTAAGAAGAATAATGTAATAAGCATTTCTCCTTTAGGTTTATTTTTTGTAAATTAAATAGTTGTTTTTGCTTGTTGTAAACCACAAAAAAAGGCTTCCTTTTCTTACTTTAATCTGTATACATAAAGCCCAATTATATATATATATATATATATATAGACATACAAATATACACAAATAAACACATATATACAAGTGCATACACATATGTATGTGTCTATATATATATATATATATATATATATATATATCACCTAAATATAAACTTAATATATGTATATATAGATTTACATTCATACGTACACATATTTAGACATGAATATATATATATATGTGTTTATCCTATAATATAAAAGGCCAAGTGTGTTTGTCCGAAGCTGTCATGCGCAGTAGAGACAGCCCGAGGACAAACACACTTGGCCTTAGAGTCTACCTGATCTGCTGTTCATGGTGTGACAATGGTGGGCAGGAGAGGGCATGGCTGGATGTGATGGGGGCTGGGCTTGGAAGTGACGTGGACAGGACCGGGCGTGGTGGGGCTGGGGCCATGCACAGTCACGCACGTGCGAGAGCGACAGATCAAAAGAGAGGGAGGAGAGAGAGAAAGAGAGGGGGAGAGAGCAAAAGAGATGGAAAAGAGCAAAAGAGATGGGAAAGAGCAAAAGAGAGGGGAAAGAGAGCAAAAGAGAGGAGAAAGAGAGCAAAAGAGAGAAGAAAGAGCAAAAGAGAGAAGAAAGAGCAAAAGAGAGGGAAGAGAGAGCAAAAGAGAGGGGAAAGAGCAAAAGAGAGGGGAAAGAGCAAAAGAGAGGGGAGAGCAAGACAAAGAGAGGGGAAAGAGCAAAAGAGAGGTGAAAGAGCAAAAGAGAGGGGGATAGAGAACAAGAGAGAGAGAGAGAGAGAGAGCAAAAGAGAGGGTAAGAGCAAAAGAGAGGGAATAGAGAGCAAAAGATAGGGGGAGAGAGAGAGCGAGAGAGAGAGCAAAAGACAGGGGGAGAGAAAAAATAGAGTGGGGAAAGAGAGAGAGCAGAAGAGAGGGGGAGAAAGAAACAGAGAGGGGGAGAGAGAACAAAAGAGAGGGGTGGAGAGAGAGAGCAAAAGAGAGGGGGAGAGAGAGAGCAAAAGAGGGGGAGAGAGAGTGCAAAAGAGAGGGGGGATAGAGAGAAAAAGAGAGGGGGAGAGAGAGGGGGAGAGAGGGGGGAGAGAGAGAAAGGGAGAGAGAGAGACAGAGAGAGAGAGAGAGAGAGAGAGGGAGGAAAGAGAGAGAGAAAAAGAGAGGGGGGAGAGAGAGGGGGAAGAGAGAGAGCAAAAGAGAGGGGGGAGGGAGAACAAAAGAGAGGGGGATAGAGAGCAATAGAGAAAGGGGAGAGAGAGAGCAAAAGAGAGGGGAGAGAGAGCAAAAGAGATGGGGAGAGAGAGAGCGCAAAAGAGAGGGGGGGGAGAGAGCGAGAGAGAGCGCAAAAGAGAGGGGGTAGAGAGAGAGAGCACAAAAGATAGGGGGAAAGAGCTCAAAAGAGAGAGGGAGAGAAAGCAAAAGAGAGGGGAGAGAGAAAGCTAAAGAGAGGGGGGAGAGAGCGCAAAAGAGAGGGGGGGAGAGAGCGAGAGAGAGCGCAAAAGAGAGGGGGTAGAGAGAGAGAGCACAAAAGATAGGGGGAAAGAGCTCAAAAGAGAGAGGGAGAGAAAGCAAAAGAGAGGGGAGAGAGAAAGCTAAAGAGAGGGGGGAGAGAGAGAGCAAGAGGTGGGACCTCTGTACTCCAAAAAATGGCCCGTGTGAACGGGCTTTAGGACTAATGTGTGTATATATATATATATATATATATACAGTGAATATATATATTTATTTACATTCATTCGTACACATATTTATACATGAATATGTATATATATATATATATATATATATACTGTATATGTATATATATATATAGCGTAGTTAATGAGAAGAAGTTAGCACAGTTACAATATCTAAGGTCCTACAGGTATCACGTGTCGTTTTGCTTGCAAGCTTACTTTTTACTTTCAAGTAATAATAAGCCGTTTATCCCGCGTGCTTTACAAATGTTCTTTTATCAGTATTGGTGCTCAAACATGAGCACTAAATACCACTCCCCTTGTAATCTGTCTCCTTTTTAGCTTTTTCAAATCTCCTTGTGGAGTGTATATATATCTTGCTCTGATTTGATCACTTTACACAATTTAGTATCATCTGCTAAAAAGAGACTTTGCTATGTAATCCTTTCTTTATAAAAAAATATTAAATATTAAAACAAATTAGCCCAGAACAGATACTTGAGGGATTCCACTTATTACGTTTGTCTAATTTGAGTATGATCTATTAATCCATGTGCTGTTATGACTTTTCAAAGACTTTCCAAAAATTATTGGATGCTAAAATACTAAACTGACTATTGCAATGTAACTTGAAGCTAGAGCAATTTATTATTATTTCTTGCATATAGAGATGGGTTTAATCACTGTTTAATCACTGTTTTATCTAATTTGCTTTGTACTCGCTGTATCCTTTGTTGAAAAGCATACTTAGGTAGGCTCAGGAGCAGAGAAATATCTACTGATTATTGGCTGTACTTATATGTTTTTTTGTAATTGGCTTTCTGATGTGTTCAGCTAGCTCCCAGAAGTGCATTATGACTTCTTCAAGAAAAAATACCAAGAGAATAAAGAAAAATTGATAATATATATACATAACATATAATGTAATATGTTCCTTTAAATTTATCTCCTGAGCTGCAATGCACTACTGGGAGCAAGTTAAAAACATCTGTCTGATAAGCCAATGCACGTAACCACCAATCATAAGCTAGCTCCCATTAGAGTATTGCTGTCTCTTAACCTAATTAGGTATGCTTTTCAACAAAGGATACTGAGAGAATAAGGAAAATGTTATAATAGAAGTATTTTGAAAAGCATCTTGAACTTGTATGTCCTATTTCATTCAGTTTAATTTGGACGGTCATGTCCCTTTATAGTATGGCTGTTCAGATACATATATATGTCTCATCAACGAATAAAAGATGGGTAAAGGACAATTCTATAATCTTTAAAAGGACAGTCTAATCAAAATTAAACTTTCATGATTCAGATAGGGCATGCAATTGTAAACAACTTTTCAAATCTACTTTTATCATCATATTGATTTGTTCTCTTGATATCCTTTGTTGAAATCTAGATCTAGGTGGGTCCATATGCCAATTTCTAAGCCTTTGAAGGCCGCCTCTTATCTCAGTGCATTTTGACAGTTTTTCACAACTAGACAGTGCTAGTGCATGTGTGCCATATAGATAACTGTGCTCACTCCTGTGGAGTTAATTATGAGCCAGCATAGATCTTTCAAAATAACTGAGATAAGGGAGCATTCTGCATAGGCTTATATTCAAGGTAATCACAGAGGTAAAAACAGGGGGGCAAGTCCTACAAAAAGTGTGAGAACTCACGCATACTGTATTTATATGTATATAATCTATACACTTTGGTTAATGAAAACAAATTAAATTCAATGAAGGGTTGAATGGTTGCCTTTGGGCCTGAGATTCCTCCTCTGTCGCAGAGTCTCACGCACTTAAGGTGCAATAGTCCTATTGCTGTTGAGGGGACCTAAATAACCCCAGAGCAAACCACACAGAAATATAAGCACCATGTGTTCCACACAGTGCAGGGTAATCACACAGAAGGACCGCTGATAGGCTTGCATTTAGTGTATTGGAGGAAGTGTTACTGCCCATTACTAGAGGATCTCACTATCCCTCTAACCAGACTATGCTACAGCTCCTCCCAGCAGCAGTGTTTACTAAAGCGTTTCTGTTCTCTTTCCTGCAAAAATAGTGTAGGAACTCCGTTCCCATGCGTTCCCGCTCGAATTGACCCCTGGGTAAAAAGTATATTAATATAATTGTGTTGGTTATGCACAACTGGGGAATGGGTAATAGGTATGATCTGTCTTTTTATTAAACAAAAAAAAAATTCTGGAGTAGACTGTCCCTTTAAAATCACTCTCTGCTTATGCTGTTATAATGAACCAATTAGAACAGCTTATAAATACATATCTTTGATATAAAGTTGCTTTACTGGTATTATGAATATAAAATATATAATTTTAGGAATGTATTATTTTAAATATTTAAATATTTTAAGTCACAATATGTCAGCACTACTCATGCAAAATATTAATAATATCCTTTTTTCATAGCCAGCAGCATGACAGCTGCTAAATAATTAAAAACTGAGAGCTGTATTCTATGATTCTATTTTTTAATTATATTAATTTTCCTTTAATATTACAAACACGGGATGAAGTTTTGCACTCAGTCTTCTCATTTGCCAGAGGATACAATTAAATTTTAAGAAAGGAAGGTAGATTTCTTATTTTGAGTTTCAATTAAATCTTTTAGTTTGACAGAGAGAGAACAAGAATCCTATCCTTTCAGAATTCTAATCATTTTAACTGAAGTGTTAAGAGGTTATTAAACTGTCTGTTATGGAAAACTATTAATTTATTATCTTTCTCTGTCCCAGTAGTATCTATTATCAGAGATGTGTCTTTATGTTATTTTAAGTCAGAATATTATTATGCAAATATGAGACATGTCCAGCTTTAACATATATAGAGTTGTAGAAGATACACATTGCATCAGATAATTTTACCACTTAAAGGGATGCTGAACCCAAATTGTTCTTTCATGATTCAGATAGAGCATGCAATATTAAGCAACTTTCTAATTTACTCCTATTATCATTTTTTCTTTGTTCTCTTGGTATCTTTATTTGAAAAAAAGCAGGAATGTAAAATTACAAGCTGACCCATTTTTTGTTTCAGAGCTCTGGATAGCGCTTGCTGATTGGTGGCTACATTTAGCCACCAATCACAAATCAGCAAGCACTACCCAGATGCTGAACCAAAGATGGGCTGGTTCGTAAGCTTAAATTCCTGCTTTTTCAAATAAAGATACCAAGAGATTGAAGAAAAATGATCATTGGCGTAAATTAGAAAGTTTCTTAAATTTGCATGAACTATCTGAATCAGAAAAAAAATTGTGTTCAGCATCCCTTTAAATTTATATGTATGTGTGTGTAGATAAATATACACACATACACATATACATGATGCCCTTGTAATGTGTACTCACTATACCAAAAATCCTTCACTAGGGTACTTTATAAATTGAATGAATGAGTAATCAAAAATGAACAGTTCTCAATAAAATATAACTTTTATTCCATATATCACATAAAAACAGACATGGAGTTTCATTGTCTTATTGACAACTTTCTCAAAGGCACAAAAAATAGGACAAATCATAACTAACACAGAACTGTACTATTACTCCTTTATGCGAAAAGACGTCGGACCAGACTAATGCACATTTTTAGTATATATATTGCCTGGGGATCCAACACAACGCTTTGGGTCCCTCCTTCTAGATTTGCTTGATGATGGAAAACATCAGGGGATCATTGACGACGAAACATTTGATTATTTAAATGTTCAGCATCCGATAGTACCAATATTCCATCACCTCCCCAAAGTACATAAATCTTTGGAGGAGGTGAAAGGACGCCCGATAGTCTCGGGAATAGGATCCCTCTTTGAGAATCTATCAAATTGGCTGGAATCCTTATTACAACCCCTTGTGTATGGATTGCCATCATACTTGAGGGATACTAAACATCTCTTGAGACTGATGCAAGAACACTCTTGGAATGACAAAATGGGATGGCTAACGGTTGATGTGGTTGGCCTCTATTCGGCCATTCCACATGCTAAAGGGATAGAAGCCACAAGATACATGCTGGATAACTTCAGCAACTATAATACTGACCTTAAAGTATATATAGTGAGAGTGTTAGATTTTCTGTTAACTCACAATTATTTTGAGTTCTCAGGAAGCTTTTTTCTCCAACAGAGAGGGACAGCTATGGGTGCGAAATTCGCACCAGCCTATGCTAACATTTTCATGGGCTGGTGGGAGTTGACGCACCTATACTCTGATCAGAACCCCTTCCTGTCATCAATCACTAGCTATAAACGCTATATTGATGACCTTCTAATTGTATGATCTGGCACACAAGGAGATTTAGCAAACTTCTGTGAATATATCAATGACAACACGGTGGGTTTAAGCTTTACCCACAGCTTTGATAGAGTCCAGGTACCATACTTGGATGTCATTCTGATAGGTAGGCCCTTGGAGAACAAAGTAAGCACCTCACTATATACCAAACCAATCACATCCAACACTTTCCTTCATGCTAGGAGCTGTCACCCTAGACATACAAGTTATGGGATTGCAAAAGGCCAATTTTTAAGATTAAGGCGCAATTGCTCAGAGCATGACAGCTACTTACGAGAGAGTCATTTCCTTACCCAAAAATTTCTTGAGAGAGGGTACAATAAAAAGACTATAACCAGGGCCTTCAATGATGCTTCGCATCAAGATAGGTCTACTTTACTTAAAGAGAAACAAAAACAAAAACCTTCTAGGAACAAACCTACTTTTGTAACTACGTATAGCTCCCAATATTACCAGGTCTGCAAAATCTTGCGGAGGAATCTTCCGATTCTGTTAGCTGATGACATCTTAAAAGATGAGATTAGGGAGGGTTGTTTCTGTGTCCCAAAGCGGAACATAACAATTGGGAACCGAGTTTCCCCCTCCTTACTCAAAAAGCAAAAACCGACAAGCAGCTGGTTATCTCAAAAAGGGCATTACAAATGTGGGAACAGCACTTGCAAAGCTTGTGGCCATGTGAGTGTTAACAGGACATTCCAATCTACAGTCACACAAAAGGTATACACACATTCCTACTGCACTAATTGCCGAACAGCATATATCATTTATATGATTACATGCTTGGCATGTGATAAGCAGTACGTAGGTTGTACCTCTCGAGAGGCGAGAGAGAGGATACGAGCCCATCTCAATGACATTGAGCGGGGTATCCCAACCACAGGAGCAGCCAAGCACTTCATAGAGGTACACCACAGAGATGTTAAGAATTTTACATGGTTAATTATAGATCATATTCCAAAGAAGCCACGGGGAGGTGATAGATCAAGGGACCTCCTTAGAAAGGAGGCCTTTTGGATCTTCACATTGGGAACCAGACAACCCCTAGGTCTCAATATAGAAACAGATCTTATTAACCATTGGCAATCCTAGAGCGACTTCCCACCAATCCAAGCCTGGGACACATTAGCACTTATCAATACCTGAAAAAGATATTGTTACTGCTATATCCTATTATATATACATCCTCTAACAAATTGGATTTATGGATATTATCTCCAAGCAATTCCTGAATAGTTGAAGTGATCAATTATGATCTAATGGACATTCAGTTTAAGGTCCACTGGTATTATTATACCACAGGGAGACACTAAGGACTAGGGACACCCAACATCTTATATCTTGGCACTTTGAGTGCAGTATTTTTTATCACAAATAAGTTATCATATTGAAAATATCACGTATGTGAACCATCTACCAAAATACATTAATTATTAGAAGTGCCATCACTAGGCCGTTTGATACTGTTGCAATAGAAGCAAAATTAATCAAGTATTACCATATATAACTTTGTTTATATGGCGTAAATCTTAAGATTAAGCTCTTTTTCAGTATCCAGTAACAGGCATTTGACACTGAGTTTATGCAATAGTACATGGGTATTCATGGGACGTGCAAGCAATTATTGCGCGTCTCATAAGCACATATGTGGGCTACATGCCGCTCAAACGAGATTGGCTATTAGATAACTAGCTTGGGCAGAATTAAGACTAAATATTATAAAAAACAAACATTTAGTGCCCTATAGCTCTAAACTTAATCTATACTCACACCAATCCAATTACAAATGTGTCATTACAAGGGTCTCCCCAAGCTGTAGTTGTTTGACATGCTGTGTGCTGCTTAACAACGCTATTGTTGTTGTTTTTTCCTCTCTATTACTTTTTTTCCTCCCTTGGAGGAGACAACATTAAGTTTTTGACCACTCCTAGGGAGATATTACCAAGAGTGGATATTAATGCAGCACACAACACATCATATAGCTTGCTTTCTAGTTAATCACACATCTCCCTATACTTCCCCCATTCAAGTGCACACACCTGTTACATGATTAGGGCGACATCACAACCAATAATAAGTTAGGTTAGCCTATTTAAAGCTGCATGTCAGTAGTGGGCATTATGCAGTCTATGAATAAGGCTCCATAGGAGCTGAAACGCGTAAGACATAGCCCACTATCTGTGCACCTAACAGCCCTCATCCATCTGGCCATGTTACCTCCTATGCCTGCAAGTTACTATTTTACAAGCTAATCCTTCATAGTTACCTGCAGAGCCGCTGTGTGCAAGCTTTTAAATGTTATTTTCTTCAATAAAGGAACCTGTTTTGAGAATATCTGTCCGGACACCTGTGTGTTTTTCTGTATATATATATATATATATATATATATATATATATATGTGTGTGTTTGCTTCTTTTGGAGTCCTTGCAGTGCAGGTTTTGATGTAGCAAAGTTAAATCCCATCTACTGTGAAATCATTAATACAGGCAACAAATGCTGACTTGTTCCGTGCAATCTTGATGTACTGGTTCTCTGCATGGGAACATTATTCACCCACATTTGGGCTTATATATGTTTACAATAAAATGTAGACTTTTTGTGTACCTTTACCATATACATTTGCATGCAATCTTTTATGGTTTAACCAACTGTTATTCCTGGCAGTTTCTTTAAATAATTTGCTGGCACAGACCATAAAGAAAAAAAAATCTATTATACACACAAAAAGTACTATATTTTAAAATATTTTTACAGAAAGCAAGGAAATACCTATATGATAATTACAGATATTTAGCAAGATATTGATGGAGGCCACTTTGGAATTAAAATATATATAATTATATACAGCTAGATTACGAGTTTTGAGCGCTATAGAGAAATTAACGAACGCCACAAAAGTTACATTATTTAATTTCCTATAGCACTGCTATTACAAGTTCTCAAACATACGCCTTTTGCGTGCAAAATAATTGCGTTGAGCTTCATACCGCAGACAATAAGAGCGCTGCTGAGACGTGCTCGTGCACGATTTCCCCATAGACATCAATGGGGTGAGCCGGCAAAAAAAAACCTAACACCTGCGATCGCGGAAACAAAAGTTCTGTAACGCAGCTCCATTAATGTCTATGGGGAAATAAAAATACAGTTTAAACCTAACACCCTAACATAATCCCTGAGTATAAACACCCCTAATCTGCTGCCCCCAACATCGCCGATGCCTGACTACAGTTATTAACCTCTAATCTGCCGCTCCGATATCGCTGCTACCTAAATAAAATTATTAACCCCTAATCTGCCGCTCCCGATATCGCCGCCACTATACTACATTTATTAACCCCTAAACCGCCAGTCCCCCACATAGAAACAAGCTAAATTAAACTATATTAATCCCTAAACTTAACCCTAACCCTAACGTAGCCCTAATGCTAAACCTACCCCCCCTAACTTTAATATAATTAAATTATATCTAAATTAAATGTACAATTATTAACTAAATAATACCTATTTAAAACTAAATACTTACCTGTGAAATAAAACCTAAGCTACCTACAATATAACATAGTTATATTGTAGCTAGCTTAGGTTTTATTTTTATTTCACAGGTAAGTTTATATTTATTTTAACTAGGTAGTCTAGTTATTAAATAGTTATTAACTATTTAATAACTACCTAGCTAAAAAAAATACAAACTTACCTGTGAAATAAAACCTAACCTGCCTTACACTAAAACCTAACATTACAAAAATAAAAAACCTACCATTACAAAAAATAAACAAAACGTACCATTACAAAAAAAAACAACAAAATTATCCCAAAAAATAAAGATTAATCCTATTCTAATACCCTTAAAAAAAACACCCCAAAATAAAAAATCCTACTCTCGAATAAACTACCAAGGGCCCTTAAAAAAGCCTTTTTGGGGGATAAACAGATTTTTTACTTTAAAAAGAATACAAACACCCCATAACACTATACAAACCCCCACCCCCCAAACTACCAAGGGCCCTTAAATGGGCCTTTTGGGGGTCCCTTAAAAGGGCCTTTTGTAGGGCATTGCCCTGAGATAAACAGCTCTTTTACTTTAAAAACCACCCCCTAAAAATATACATTACACAAAATAACAAACAAATTATCAAAAATAAAAAGAATTACACCTAATCTAATATTTCTTTGGGGCAATGTCCCACAAAAGGCCCTTTTAAGGGCCATTGGTAGTTTATTGCTAGGTTTTTTTTATTTTGTGTGGGCTTTTTTATTTTGATAGGGCTATTAGGTTAGGTGTAATTATTTTTTATTTTTGATAATTTGCTTGTTATTTTTGTAATTTAGTGTTTGTTTTTTTTTGTAATTTAGTTAGTTTTTATTTTTTGTAATTAGATACATTTTGTAATTTTTAGAGTAGTGTTAGGATTTTATATTGGTAGTTCAGTTTTATTTAATTGGTAGTTAGTTTAATTTTAGTTTAATAATGATAATAGTTTAATTGTTAGTTTAAAATTAATATTTTTAATTTGACAGGTAAGTTTTAGTTTAATTTAAGCTAGGGAAATTGTAATTTTAATATAAAGTTAGGGGGTCGTTAGGTTTAGGGGTTACTAGTTTAAATTAGTTTATTTTGTTGTGGGTGCTTTCGTTTTATGGGTTAATAGTTTATTTTAGTATATTTCGTTGTGGGGGGCTTGCGGTTTAGGGGTTAATAGGTTTATTATAGCGGCGGTGTGGGCAGCCGGCAGATTAGGGGTTAATAATATTTAAATACTGTTTGCGATGTGGGAGGGCGGCGGTTTAAGTGATAATAACTTTAGTATAGTGGTGACGATGTCGGGGAGCGGCGGAATAGGAGTTAATAAAATTTTTTAGTGGCGATGATATCAGGAGCGGCAGATTAGGGGTTAATACATTTATTGTAGTGTTTGCGATGCGGAAGGGCCTCGGTTTAGGGGTTAATAGGTAGTTTATGGGTGCTTAGTGTACTTTGTAGCAGTTTAGTTATGAGTTTTATGCTACAGCTTTGTAACGTAAAACTACTGACTTTAGATGGCGTTACAGATCTTGTAGTTTTAGGCTGTAACACTCACTTTTTAGCCTCACTGCAAAACTCGTAATACTGGCGCTATGGGAATCCCATGAAAAAACGTAATTTTTCCGTGTGCGGAACTGGTGTTGCGGTACAGGCTAAAAGGTGTGCGATACACCTATACCGACAACACTTGTAATAGCTGCGGTGCTGTTTTAACACTGAAAATGCCATATTTTCAGCGTTACAAGCCGCAAACCAAACCTTGTAATCTAGCTGAGTTATTATTATTATCGGTTATTTGTAGAGCGCTGACAGATTCCGCAGCGCTAATGTGAGTTAATTAAATATTGATTTGATGCCTTTGAACTTGAAAAGGTCCATGGAAGTATTATGAACCCTATCAAGCTTATATTTCAATTTCTTAAGATATAAATTTAATATCACATGTGAGCCTGCAGATATGCTATTAATTATTAAATATAGATAGGTATATATTTTTATGTTTGAACAAAGTTAGTACTCCCTTCTGTAAAATGGCTGCTAGGCACCCCTCTGTATCTGGGTTGAGTCGTGGAGTGTTCACTCAAATCACGATAACATATTACAACTTTAGATGTAAATATGGGACTCACTTTCCGCTGGTCACTGGTGCTCGGTCCTGGGGGAGATGAAACCTGTCTGCTTCCTGCAGCTATCCGGCTCCTCCGCTCTCTCCCCTCCTCAAGCTACCCGCCGTCTGCGGTCGTATCCGTGTGCGTGCGTCTGAGCTCAGCCGGGCGTGTGACGTTGCGCCCCTGTCACTGCTCGCTGCTCCTAGACTCTTCTGCGATATTCCGGTATTCCGGTTTGGTGCAGGTAAGGTTATTGTCACCGGAGCTCCTACCTGGTTTAAGGCAAATTCAAAAATAGAAGGAAAGAAGGAGTTCCGGTCTTTTTATGTTTTCATCAAACTTCCAGATTTATTTGAGTAAAACTTTGTACAACAACACTTCTGTTTACTGTCACAGAGGCTGCAGCACGGGTTGGTGGTCACTACTGCTGACGCGTTTCGGCTTCTCCCGCCGTAGTCATAGCATAGTGAGTGATCATCAACCTGTGTTTAAAAAGGAAGGTGTGCCTTCCTATTGGTCAAAACAAACACTCCCTGTGTGCAGCATATATCATCATGATATTTTCATTTGTTTTTTATCTTTATTTTCATTTTTCCATTTATTTCTAATTTTCTGTTCCATTACATCTATAACTCTAACCTTATTGCATGAATTTTTAATGCCTCCATTTAGTTTGTATTAAGTGTTTACTATTTGTATCACCTATTTGTATGTTTGATTGATACATGTAACCACATATAGAGCGTAATCTGCTTACATAATTGAGAATGCTGCACACAGGGAGTGTTTGTTTTGACCAATAGGAAGGCACACCTTCCTTTTTAAACACAGGTTGATGATCACTCGCTATGCTATGACTACGGCGGGAGAAGCCGAAACGCGTCAGCTGTAGTGACCACCAACCCGTGCTGCAGCCTCTGTGACAGTAAACAGAAGTGCAGCAAATAATGTATAATATTATACAAAGTAGTTATTTCCTTTTTTTCCAACTTTATATGCATTTAAATCCATGTTTATTGCATGTATTTGTTTTAGTTTTATTAGTAAGTAAACGACTGTGTTAACAATTTTTTCTTACATTGTTGTTGTTAATGAATTATTGCCCACCGTAAAGCAATCATTTTTCTCACGTAACATCCCTTTGCAATTTTTGTCCTGACTTTCTCCCTTTGTACTTCCGTGGTTTACTATTTGCGGCTCCATTTAAGTCAATGGGACAATGCTCATTTGCGTCACGTTTACACTGTACAATTTAATGTTTCACCTCTGACGAAATGCAACTAGATTTTAAGGTACAAAAAAAAAGAAAAATGTGTAGACAGATATAACAAAACACTGTGGTCTTTGTCTTGATCCCTTTGTATAGTGTTTAAAGAAAATAATCATTTACAGTGTAAAATTAACCTTTTGTAAACCAAATCCAACCTGATAAATGTTAAACAATATGAATCCAATTTGCATATAAGCATGATGGGTATACTGAGCACGTTTGCTCAATTATTATATGGTATAATGTTTAATATTTTGAAAGTTTTTTTTTAAAGAGTTATTAATCATTGATTGAGAAAACACCGATTTGGTGAGATTTCCATCTAAAATCAAAAACACTGTGGGAAAACAATTTCCATGAGAAGAAAATGGCCGCAACCAAAGTTCTCATACTGTAAATAGTGGCCTTAGGGGCCAAGTTGTGAAATACCATCCACTATACAGAACGAGGTTGTCTTTGTAGCATTTCTATTACTGTATAAACATAGAGACACAATGTTCTAGATATTGTAAATTGCAATTATTCAAAACATGATTTTTGAGACTTCTGTTCTTTTGTAAAAAAATCAGTGGAAATGAAAACAGTTGCAAACAAACATGCAGACAATAAAATACTGTTCACGGCACCACGATTACCAAGATCCCATTTAAAAATATTAAGTTACTGTAACTTATAAGAACAAAAATGCAAGTATGAAATACAAAGAAACATTATTAGAACGGAATTCCAAAATGGACATGTGTATTAAATACATATACATATGTGTATATGAGTCCCTTCCACTACTGATGGACTTAGGAACAGCATTATTGTCTTGGTTACTCTCATATATATGGAAAATGACTGTTTTGCAATTGTGTAAAACAAAAGCCAATGCACTATTTAGTGAAGAGCTTAATGAAATTATAATAGTTCCCTATGTCTGATTTTAGGACACTTAGCAGGAGTTTTAAATTGTCATGTTCAGCGATCTGGAGTAGATTTATTTTCTTGGGGCATAGCTGTACAACTGCAGCAATAAACAAACTTGATGGAAAGTATATTCTATTTACTTAAGGCTTAAACCCACCTGTTAACTGGCAGTTGCCTTTATGCTAATCAACACCACCCCCCCCCCCATAAACTACCCACACACAGTAAATTAAAACTCAACTCAGGAGCTGGATGTTAAGACCAACATGATCAGTTTATTAACAATAACTTAGTAACTTAAGGGATGACTAAACATTTATTTATTCCGACAGAATAAGGGAGGAGGCAATTGAGTTCCTATGAGTATAAAAACCTAAGCAATAGCAGGTCAGGACCCAAGTTAATCACACTGCAAAGTCAATCAGGGTTATGCTCTAAAAAATTGATTGCCGGGCAACCTCAGTAGTCTTGAGTCAACAGACCCATGGGGTAGGGGACCCAGGCTCCAAGGGCCCGATCCGATATGCAGTGTTGCCCGCAAAAGCCGGCGACGCCAGATTTTGCGCTGGTTTGGTATCACATATACGGCGTAGCATACAACTTACGCCCATATATTTCACCCGTCGCCCGCAAATTTTACTCCCATAGGCTAACATGGGACCGCGTCGTAAGTCAGTATCCAATATCCAGCGCAAGGCCTTACGTGGCGAAAATGGAGAAATCTTACTCCATTTTTACCTCGCCATAAAATGCACCCGTAGCAGGCCTTGCGCTGAGTATTGGAGCACCATAACTCCCTAAAATGCCTTCCAAAAAAAAACCTAACACCTAACGCATGCGCAACGTCTATCTACCTGTCAACCGCAATCCCTAATAAAGTGTATTAACCCCTAAACTGCCGCTCCCAGAGCCCACCGCCACCTACATTATATGCATTAACCGGGAGCGGCGGTTTAGGGGTTAATACATATAATGTAGGTGGCGGTGGGCTTCGGGAGCGGCAGTTTAGGGGTTAATACTAGAATAGGTTTATTGCGGTGTGGGTTATGGCGGTTTAGGGGTTAATAATTAGGCTTATTGCGTTGTGGGGGGTTGTCGGTCTAGGGGTTAATACATTTATTATAAGGAGTGAGAGGGGGGATTGCGGATACAGGGGTATACGTGTTGGGATGATGTTTGGGAGGCGTGTTAGACAGTTACGGGAGATTTCATATTTTAGTAAGTTTTTGTAGGCACAGGCAGTTTCTAAAGTGCCGTAAGTCACTGGCGACTCCAGAAATTTGTAGTTACACTCATTTCTGGACATCGCTAGTTTGTCCGACTTACGGCACTTTAGCAACTGCCGGCGGGGTATATGTAATACCCCGATGTGCGAGGTGAAACTATGGGCGGCGCGGGTTCCCTCGCTTGCACCAAAAACTACGCCGTATATCGGATCACGCCCCAACCTGGAGTATTGTGCTCCACCCATTAGCTCAGCCCTTGCTCCGTCTACACCCCTGCAGTAACAAATTGGGCCCTGCCACAAGAGACCACCTTCATAAAAGGTGAACACTTGCTGCCAACACTAACTATGAACTTGCAAAGACAATGCATTACACAAATTGTCCAAAAAAAAAGTCCAAACCTATATCATTAAGGTGGACACCATCAATTTTATAAAAGTGCCTCATATCCCCCAAAATGTTGTCGTGCCTGATGATGAATCCCCAGCAACCGCTATGACCTTACCCAGCTCCCTATTAATTATCTTCCTCATCCTATAAGCAGCGTAATGTCATTGTAAATTCTGCCACACTCTCCTTGCCACTATACAGGACCAGCCAATAAAATCCAGCCTGTAAAATAGAAAACAAAATGGATACCAGGATGCCCTAACCTCTAGAAAAACTACAACAATAATTAATGTAAATAAAAAATGTCAGGGAAAAATGACCTAACATGTCAGAAGGAGGTCTAAGGTAAGTCTGATACTCTTTGGAATGCCATTTCCCTAACCATTAAATTTCTTCCTTTGAACTCCCTTGAAACACAACGCTAGTGGCTGTTCCTATTCTAAAGGGGTGAGGCGCGATCTTACTGCAATCTAAACCCACTCTATCAGCAGTCAAAGCAAGTACCCACCTAAACTGAAACTTGTAAAGTGCTAAGGAATCCTCTTACACAAGGAATTGCTCAGACTTTAAAACCCTAAAATCCATATAAGCACTGATTAGCCTGACCAGACAAACTGATGCATCCGTGTGATCCTTCAAGGACAACCATGTACCCCTGCCATCCTGTTCAGCTTTAGATTTCGGAATAAAGAGCAGAACAACCCCATCCACTATACACACATGTCAAAGTTGAACCTTATGACCCACCACTGATTTAGATGTGGACACTAATTCCCCTATCCTCAGAGCACCATCAAACGCCACCCTAAACAATTAAACCTCATAACCAGACAAATTTGCTCCACCTCTATCATAAGCCAAGCCAATCTATCTAAAGTGATAGGTTCCCTAATATCCTGCACCACTGCAGGGCTTAGCACCCCCTTCCTGAGCCCTAGCCCAAGCAGGGGAAACCCCACCAGAGTGGGCCCTGGGTAGGCCACCAGTCACCACAGAGGCAGAAGAGTGTCCTGGAAGGGGCCCAATTCCCCTCGCTGGGGAGAAGGGGACACAACCTCACTACCAACAACATTACTCTGTAGCCTAGGTCTTCAAAGATAAGAAAAGGACATTAAAACTGTGTATGTGTACCTTTTTTTTAATCCATCTTTGAAAGGGTTACGTTATTGCATATAGAAATGTTTCCACTTGGATGAACTCTTTTTTTTTTTTTAAGACAATTTCAGTGGACATCCAATCAACGTGTATGTCATATGACAATCTTGAAGTCCCGCCCCTTTAAAGCCCATAGAAAGCCTATGTAGAGAGTGGATGTGACTGATCTATACATCACAACCCAGCCAAAAGAGGAAATTAAGGGGGCAGAGGAATACACAATACCAATTAGGATTATACATTTTTTATTATAAAATATATATATACTTTTAAAAAAAAATAATTTAGTGGTTTTACTAACTAATATATTTTCCATTGCAACCTTCTTATACTCTGAAATTTACCATCACTTTGAGCAATGCACACTACACAGTTTATTTCCGATAACTGCAGAAAGAAGACTGGAAAACCATTGACAGACAACTGTGTGCAAAGCTACTCAGCACCTTGTCTTTGCTATGTTTCCTGCTACCACGCAGTAATTCCAAACTGTGAGATTAATATTAACAACAAATGCTAATATAAAGAGCTGGTAAAACAAAATAATGTGAGCCTTCTGTACCAGTGGCTAAAATATATTGCAAATAGATAAAGTATAAGTTGCTAATGAATAATAATAAAAGAAAAAGACTTGAAAGCAAAGAACGGTAAAAAGGACTAAGCAAATTAATATACTTGCTTGGAGGGGCCCACTTGCATCCTCATCCACAATAAGCATACTAGTGACCCCTATGCTAATACAAGTGCCCCCCTTTACACCTCTTTTGCCTGTTAAAATTCCCCCACTTTAGGAACCACAACATTGTAAAGTAATATAACTCTGTAAAGTGTTTTTACAAATTAGATCACATAAGGTGGGGGGGGGGGGATCACAGCCTTCATTTATAATTATAAATAAATAAAGGCATTTAGCAAAGTTTGAGGGGAAAGTTGTGTATCTGGTCATGATTTTTTTCATGAGATGCAGGACACAGCATAGAAGGTACAACACTATTTTATTGCAGAGCATAGAAGTATACAGCTTGCACAACACATCTCATTTAGTAACTGCGACATAGACAATAACAGCCCTAAACCACACCCCCATCTGGTGACGTCACATCCCACTCTCATCACATCTTCCCCCTTTTCAAAGGACAAAGCATACATTTTTTTTTTCAATTGAATACATCAAATAACAAGGTATACAAGATACATACAAAAATAGTTTTGTTTAGTATACAACAAATAACAAGTTAAAGAGAATATCTGTATAAACAACATGAATTACATCCTGACTTGAACATTAGGGTAGTCCACAGTGACCATGGGATTATTCTGCCCATACATCCGGTCACTGCTCTAACTAGTGCTAATCCCGATATCGGGCTGGAAGTTTCACCACTCTTCCACTTTATGTCATTCTACATGAACTGTCCTCTGATACAGAAGAAGGTGATTGAGAGTCTGCTGGAGGCAAAGACGTATCCACGCTGTGATCTTGCTGAGGGGAAGGCACCCCTCTTAAAACAGGGGATCCCACCGGCGGTGGTACTGAGGCATCCAGTTCCAAACTCTCAGGTACAGGCTGAAGACGTTTTCGATTACGGCGTGTAACTGTCCCTCCATCAGTAAGGACTACATAAGACCTTGGTTCTGGAGAGCGTCCAATTACCGTAGCAGGCGTCTTCCATTTCTTCTCATCATCCAGTTTAATTCTGACACTTTGTCCCGCATTCAGCTCCTGCAAGGGCCTCACAGAGTATCTCCTGTCGTAGAAGAATTGATAGCCCCTTTTTGCCTCTTCATCCCTCCTAAGGACCTCATCCCGAGGAATAGAGCTAGTTGGCTGGAAAACACCCACAGAGGGTAAGGTGGTGCGAATCTGACGTCCTAGCATCAGCTGTGCCGGGATAAAACCCGTGGCTTGAATGGGAGTTGCCCTATAGGACAAGAGGGCTAGGTATGGCTCAGATTGCTTCAAAATTAACTTTGTTGTTTGAACTGCCCTTTCAGCCATTCCATTGGCCTGCGGGTAATGTGGACTTGACGTAGATTTGACAAAATTATATTCGCTTCTGAAAGAACTGAACTCTGTGGAAGCAAACTGCATTCCTTTATCACTCACTAACTCTATTGGTATGCCCCACCGGGCGAACAAGCTCTTGAGACGAGTGATAACGGCTTGACTTGTGATCTCATTCAAGGGTGCAATTTCCAAATGCAAAACAGAATGAGAAGCAGTCTGCCAGGAACGAACAGCAGCATCAATAGCTTGTTCTATGGCCCGGTTACCACCTGGTAGTAGCTTCTTTCTGCCCAATTGTGCTTTCACAGAGGAAAACTTTCCTGTAGTATATCAGTCTGATCCCGCCGACATGGTCAGTCCAGCCCCGAAATACCAGGCAATTCTCCTCTGAACAAGGAACATGACAACCCCAGACGATCGTTTCGGCCTCCTTTGGGCCTCGTCAGTGAGGTGCAGCCATATCCCTATAAGCACATTGGCTTCTTTCTGCCCAATTGTGCTTTCACAGAGGAAAACTTTCCTGTAGTATATCATTTTAGTCTCCCTAAGGGTGATGGGGGAAACCAGACGTGGACTCCTTGCCCAATGTGCTTAGAGGGATATGGCTGCACCTCACTGACGAGGCCCAAAGGAGGCCGAAACGATCATCTGGGGTTGTCATGTTCCTTGTTCAGAGGAGAATTGCCTGGTATTTCGGGGCTGAACTGACCATGTCGGCGGGATCAGACTGATATACTACAGGAAAGTTTTCCTCTGTGAAAAGCACAATTGGGCAGAAAGAAGCTACTACCAGGTGGCAACCGGGCCATAGAACAAGCTATTGATGCTGCTGTTCGTTCCTGGCAGACTGCTTCTCATTCTGTTTTGCATATGCAATTTCCAAATACCTGGAATAGTAGTCAATCACGACTAGGTACTTTTTCCCGTGCAGTTCGCACAAATCAGCAGCTATTTTCTGCCACTGGCCTGCAGGCAGCAGAGTAGAAATCAAGGGCTCCCTTCTCTGAGTAGGCCGACGTTCCCGACAAAAGGCACATTTTGACACATGGCTTGCAATGTTGGAACTGATCCCAGGCCACCATACTGCCATAGCTGCCCTTTCTCTGCACTTTGTAATGCCCAAGTGGCCATCATGAATGCTGCTTAACATCTCTATCCGCATGCTAACAGGAATAACAATGCGGTCCTGGAACAGCACCAACCCATCCAGCTCTGTGAGCTGTGACCTTTCTGACTGGTAAGAACTTAAAGACATCCAGGCTGCCCGGCTCTCAGGCCAACTCTCTTTTATGTACTTAATAACTTCTTGAAGGTCAGTATCTAAATATGTCTCCTTTCTTATTTGCTCTAGCTTCCCTGACGAAATGGATTTGGATGCCAGAACTGAATCTACATATACTTTCACATCTGATTCTGTTGAAGATTCTTCAGCAGCAGCCAGCGGGAGCCTGGAAAGTGTATCTGCCACTTTCAGTTGTTTCCCCAGCATATGCACTGCCTGAACGTTGAACCTGAGCAGCCTCATCAGAAGTCTCTGGCATCTTAGGGGTGTTTTGTCAATATCATAGGAGTTGATTAGAGGGACTAGCGCTTTATGGTCAGTCTCCAGACTAAATTTCTCTAAACCCACTAGGTAATGCTGGAAGTGCTCACAGGCCCAAACTGCAGCCAGACACTCTTTCTCCATTTGGGTGTATTTAAACTCAGCAGCCGTCAGTGTACAGGAACAGTAGGTGATGGGCTGTAGTTTGTTTTCATTCAACTGCAGGAGGGTGGCCCCTAACCCATAACTGCTCGCATCAGCACTAACCACAGTCTTTTTGGAAGGGTCATAGAACCCTAACACTGGGGCAAACCCCAGCAGGGACTTGACCTGCACAAAGGATTCTTCCTGTGAAGGTCCCCAGACCCAGGCAACATCTTTCTTTAGCAACTCTGTAATAGGGTGTAGTATTGTGGATAAATCTGGAAGGAACCTGCCCACATAATTCACAAGGCCCAATATTTGTCTCAGCTCATGTACATCAGAAGGACTTTTTATCTGTTCAATAGCAAGGATTTTATCAGTATCCACTTGATGCCTTCCCCATTGATGATATGCCCAAAGTAACATAACTCAGCCTTCCTAAAATGGCATTTCTCCTTATTCAATTTCAGCCCAGACTCTCTAATGGTCTGCAGCACACAGCTCAATCGCTGATCATGTTCTTCCAATGTAGACCCATGCACCAAGATGTCGTCCTTGACGACTGCCGTGCCCTTGTGGTCCCTTAGAAGAGAACTCATCTCTCTTTGAAAGATTTCAGGAGCAGAGGATATCCCGAAGGGGTGTCTGCAGAAGCAAAACCGTCCTACCGGTGTAATAAAGGTAGTCAGTTTGCGGCACTTTGGATCTAGAGGTATCTGGTAGAAGCTGCTGGAAGCATCGAGTGTGGAAAAGTACTTCGCCCCAGCCAATTTCAGGGCTATGTCTTCAAGTGTTGGCAGCACATATCTCTCTCTCTTCACCACCTCATTCAGCCTTTTCAAGTCTACGCAGATGCGTACCTTCCCGTTTTTCTTTGCAACAGGCCCAATGGGGGCACACCAGTCAGTTGCTTCAACAACCTCTTCAATGACTCCCATATTCTTCATGTGCAGAAGTTCCTTCTCCACTTGAGGCATGAGTGGGAATTCTACGAGGAGTGGAAATGCTGTATGGGACTGCATCACCTTTAAGTGATATTCAGACTGGGTTGCAATTCAGTAGGCCCAATTCACCAAACATGTCTTCTGAAATCTCATTCACTCTGGTGACCAGGCCCAAACCACAGGCTGCTTTTCTGATCAATAGGTTGTTAACACACTGACCTCTAATCACATGTACCCACATGGTGAATTTCCTCTGCTTGTACTCGCAGTTGGCAAGAAATTTCCCCGCACAATCGATGCGGCCACCTGGACTATGTACTTTAGTTGTAACTTTCGCCAGCTGAGGCTGTCGAGGCAGTTTTATGAATGCTGCAAGGGACATAACAGTGATATCAGTTCCTGTGTCAATCTTAAAGGCAACTTTGGCTCCCATTACAGTAAGAGTAACCCGCCAATCTTCATCTGAACCAGGCTATTCAACAACGGACCCCACAAAGGACACTTCTTGGTCCTCCTGTCACTAAACATCTGCATTTCCTTAATGTATTTAGTTTTGCACACCACTTCAAAATGGCCCATCCGGTTACATTTTCTACGTCTTTAGCAGGGCATACAACACTCTGATCATGGGTACGGTTACACCTCATGCAGCGAACATGCTGCGCCCATCTGCTTCTGGGCCTATCTGTTGCCCTTGGTCTACCGCTCACACTGTGCCTTTCGCTAGCAGCTCTCCTGAACTGATGCACTTCATCCACAATACTCTCAGACCTCAGATCAGCACTTTGCTTTTTCACCAGTTCACTCTGGCGGGCCATCATAATAGCCCCATATAACATGAATTCAACCTCCAACTGTAGCTTCAGTGAGACTTCAGCATCTGCAATTCCTATGACTATTCTGTCTCTGATTTGCTCCTCTTTAGCAACACCAAACTCACAGAATTCAGCTAGTTCATACAGGCTGTGCACAAAGGACTCCACAGATTCTCCCACACGCTGAGCACGTTTGTGAAAACAAGCCCTCTCATGAATCACATTTCTTTTGGGCACATAGTGGGCACTGAGTTTATTCATAACTATTTCAAAGTCAAATTCTTCCCCTTCTTGGAAAGTAAAAGCATTGAACACTTGCTCCACATCTTTCTCCATAGAATATAAAAGAGAATTAACTTGTTCTTTACCACTCTCCTTGTCCAGCTTTGAAGCAATCCTGAAGCGTTGAAACCGCTGACGCCATGTGGGCCAAGCTGCAGGCTGAGAGAATTTAAAAGGCTCAGGTGGGGTAAACTTCGACATTGTCATTAATCAGTAAACAGAAGCGCAGGCAAGCAATTCTGACACCATGTCATGAGATGCAGGACACAGTATAGAATGTATAACGCTATTTTATTGCAGAGCATAGAAGTTTACAGCTTGTACAACACATCTAACTTAGTAACTGTGACATAGACAATAACGGCCCTAAACCACGCCCCCATCCGGTGACATCACTTCCCACTCTCATCACAATTTTACAAAGCAGTCAGGTGAAACCACACAGGAAAAGCCCTATGTAAGTGTTAATTCATTGTGATGTCCTTCCAGTAGATATAAAAAAGAGAAAATACAGCAACCTAGTTTAAGAACTCCTGAGATCTGCAGAAGTCTATACTGATGGTTTATTGGCCTTCTTTCCTGCATTGTACAAAGGTGTTGACTTGGCATGTTTGCCTGTGGGATTTGGTATTTTCTTGTTCTTGTGTATATTTGTTTTTATAACGTAGCATCTGAGTCACTTGCATTTTACATTAGAAAAGTAGAACAATAAAATACCTAATTTGATAAATTGTCATCTGTGAATATGCTGCAGTTAAAGGGACAGTATACTGTAAAATAGTTTTTCCCTTAATATATTTCCAGTGACATGTTATACTAGCTGTAGAGTATAAAATTTATAAGAAATTGCATTTTTAGGTTTATTTGTGTATATGAAATTAAAGTGAGTTGAACTTGCAGGTAAAGTACGATCTCAATATGTTATCACTTTGTGTACACACACATTCTTCCTTATCTTATATCTGTCGGTAAATCAAATCCCAAAACTCTGAGAGAACAATGGAAAATTAACATTTTATTATATATCTCTGCTATACCCAACTGGGAGTATAATTTCTTCTGCTGGCTGTGTTTACATAGCTTGCCTATATAAACTTGAAGTATAGGTAAGGATACCACAGGCTATTTCAAATGCTGAAATAATGGTAAAGCAGCTAATTGTAACCAACTTAATACACTCAGGCAGGCTTTGGCTTGAGCATTAACCCAGAAGGTGCGCTAAAGCTTCACTCAGAGCAAAATTTTATTTTTTTAAACACACACACACACACACATATATATATATATATATATATATATATATATATATATATACAGTATATATATATATATATAAATATAAAAATAGAAGGGGAGAGATAATATATATACACTTATGTTTACAATAGTATAAATAAATCGATGCAGTCACATCAATTGGTGCAGACCCTTATAAATTTCAATTTATCAAACCTTTGTAAGAGAGATATAATTATGAATTTCGACAAATATCATAAAGAAAGTAAGGGATATCAGCACTCTTTTGTTGAGAAAAAGTCATATAAATTTATTCATTTCAGAAAAAGATCCAACAAGCAGCGGACCTCTGTCCCATTAATGAGCAGAAACCTGCACATAATGAAAACACATTTAAAATAGATGCCTAACACATAAAAATGACTGGCCAGTCAATCTAATGTTAACTCAAACAGATACAGTACCTCATATAGCAGACAGCTGTATAGAGAAAATGCAAAAACGTCTGCTCCTAAGATAGTAATAAAATGAAAGCAGAAATATGTAAATACATAGTAGCAGATTTACACAGATATCTCTATAGCATAATCGCATAAAACAACAACATACAGCTGCCGCTGACTTTCTCAGCTTTGTTAGCAAGATATAGCAGTCCCAAAGATGTATAGCAAGAGTTAACTGTGAAAGTCTGTTTAAACTTCCCTTGCTAGCTTGGCAGATATCTGCACACATATAGCACCATTGTAGAAACAAACATGTCCCGTGTTAGTGAAACAGCAAACAAATATCTTCAGTATTTTATTCCATATTGCTCTCAACTTAAAAGTTACTGGCAGGTCGATATACTGTAAAAATCTTATATTTTAGGTTACCGTTTCTTCAGGTGAGTCCCCTGTTATATCTCCTGGTATACATACACTGCGCTTAGTCCAGCGCTACTCCGCCTCTTCAAGGCTGTATGTCTTCTTCCAGGGCAGGCTACACAAAGCAGAGGTGCTCACATCCAGGCTGTGAGAGGTCGCTTCCAGTCCCTTTATCTTTCACTTGTGCATATTCTCATACACAGGCAGGGATCTTTTCGGGTCCAGCAAACAAACGGCTCATTTTTCCTCCGCCATCTCTGGAGTGCTTGTGAACAGGTGTTTCTCTTTCGCTGTTTCAGGTATTTTGTTATCTTGGTGCAAAGCACCAATGGACAATTTCTTAGATTGAAATGAAATTGTTCTTCCAAAAGGAAATATAAAAAACATGCTGATCTGATGAAAAATAGATTCCTAGACAGAGGGTACTCAAAAAAAGTTGTCAATAGAGCTATATCTAAAGTTGAAAAATTGGATAGAGACGAGGTGCTCTATAGAAGTAAGGATAAAGTAAACCAAAAGGAGAATATAAGATTTGTTTCAAACTATAATTGCCAATGGGACACCACCCAGTCAATTCTGCAAAAACACTGGCATCTTCTAACATATGAGGATAAAATCAAGGATAAGGTGGGGAATTTCCCCCAGATGGTAGCACGAAAATCACCAAATTTAAAAGACCATCTAGTGAAAAGTATGTACAATAGAAGTCCATCAAGTGCAGATTGGCTGAGAAAGGACAGAGGGGTGAAAGGGAATTACCCTTGTGGCCAATCTGTTTACTGCCCCTTTATGGAAAAGGCAAAAAAGTTTTCAGCAGGTAACAGTAGAGAATATGAGGTTAAATATTTCTTTAACTGTAATTCAGTGGGTGTAGTGTATTTAATACACTGCTCCTGCCCCAAATTCTATGTAGGAAAAACGAAAAGGTTTTTGAAAGACCGAATCCAAGAACATAGAGATGACATCTCACACAATAGAGATACTACCATAGCTAGACATTTCACACAGTGCCATCAATCTGATGCATCGCAGCTAAAAATAATGGGGATTGATAAAGGTATTGTGAATAATAGAGGTGGTGATAATGATACAATATTATTACAGAAAGAGACTCGTTGGATTTATATGCTAAAAACTAGATATCCTAGAGGCTTAAATGAGAGGTTGGAGTTCGCTTCATTTCTCTAGGTATGTTAAGAACAAGAAAATAATAAAATCTGGCATGGTGTTTGCCAAATCCTGTGTGTTTTGGTGATACATTGAAGGGTACAATTATGTATATACCATAATCCTATCTAGATCAGGTATTATGGTACCTGTGATCACAAAAAGGTTCTAGGTATGCCTTTTCCATTATGATGTAATGAATAGAGGAGGAGTTTTGGGTATTAAAGGAAGCACCTAAGCCTGAACAAATCAGCCCTGATGAAGCCCCGATATGTTTGAAGCAATATAGGGGTGAAACATACGTAGGCATGCTCCCTGTGATGCCACACAGATTGACCATTGGCATGAGAAATCCCACAGATTGCTTTGCACCAAGATAACAAAATACCTGAAGCAGCAAAAGAGAAACACCTGTTCACAAGCGTGAGTCAGCTCTTGATTGTACGCAGTGCACACCTGAGCACTCCAGAGATGGAGGAGGAAAAATGAGCCGTTTGTTTGCTGGACCCGAAAAGATCCCTGCCTTTGTATGAGAATATGCACGAGTGAAAGATAAAGGGACTGGAAGCGACCTCTCACAGCTTGGATGTGAGCACCTCTGCTTTGTGTAGCCTGCCCTGGAAGAAGACATACAGCCTTGAAGAGGCGGAGTAGCGCTGGACTAAGCGCAGTGTATGTATACCGGGAGATATAACAGGGGACTCACCTGAAGAAACGGTAACCTAAAATATAAGATTTTTACAGTATATCGACCTGCCAGTAACTTTTAAGTTGAGAGCAATATGGAATAAAATACTGAAGATATTTGTTTGCTGTTTCACTAACACGGGACATGTTTGTTTCTACAATGGTGCTATATGTGTGCAGATATCTGCCAAGCTAGCAAGGGAAGTTTAAACAGACTTTCACAGTTAACTCTTGCTATACATCTTTGGGACTGCTATATCTTGCTAACAAAGCTGAGAAAGTCAGCGGCAGCTGTATGTTGTTGTTTTATGCGATTATGCTATAGAGATATCTGTGTAAATCTGCTACTATGTATTTACATATTTCTGCTTTCATTTTCTCTATACAGCTGTCTGCTATATGAGGTACTTTATCTGTTTGAGTTAACATTAGATAGACTGACCAGTCATTTTTATGTGTTAGGCATCTATTTTAAATGTGTTTTCATTATGTGCAGGTTTCTGCTCATTAATGGGACAGAGGTCCGCTGCTTGTTGGATCTTTTTCTGAAATGAATAAATTTATATGACTTTTTCTCAACAAAAGAGTGCTGATATCCCTCACTTTCTTTATGATATTTGTCGAAATTCATAATTATATCTCTCTTAAAAAGGTTTGATATATATATATATATATATATATATATATATATATATATATATATATATATATAAAAACACAATCCAAGTCACAGTGTTACCCTCCTGCAGTCGTCGGCCTGTGTGCAAAAATGTAATGAATATTCCTCCTGACAAATGCACTCACAGGACTTCTTTAAAGTGAACAAAAACTTGTTTTTATTGGAACGTTTTCGGGGAGAGGTTCCCCTTTATCAGCACAACAACATGTCAAACATACACGCTTAATATACACATATGTGAATTACCAAATTATGAATACCTGTGTACACTCAGTGAAGGTGCTAACCTGCCGTATTGGAACGCACGCCATGCGTTCCAGTCTCAGTGAACCGTAAGTATTTCTATGAGGGTCACTTCCGGAATAAACAAACATATGTTTTGTCTATATTTTAAATATTAATAACGTTATTCCACATAAGGCTTATCTCTAGCCTAAAGGTGTGATTAACAACAATCTACAATGACAGCTTGTAGAGCTGTGTGTGCCACCGAATATTAACACAACGTGTATCAAATGTGAAATAAATGTAAAATACAGCCCACTGTGTAATGCTGGTCTGCACATAATCATGTTCTCCTACTATGTAACATATGTGCCTATTCAAACAAATCATTATGGTGCCGCACACTGTGCTTACAATGACTCCAGTCACTGTCAATATCTGGAAATGACGTGTCATCATTTTAGCACATTACTTAAACTCTATGGTACGAGTGGAGTCTATGTGTAAACAGCATTGTGTAGTATTTCCCTAGAGACTAACTTTCAATCAAAACTCCACACATGATAAAATAACATATATATTCTCAAAAAAATGTAATAATATTTAGCTCTTAGCCAATATATATATCCTTTCACAAAAATTATATCTAATATCATGACACTGACATCAGACAGAAACAGCATTCATGCTGCAGCTAGATCCCTCTAAGGGGATATCATTAAATAAGTACCCTATATACGGTTTTGCCCTCTAGTAATCCTATTATCTTATCCTTTAATGCCCAAGGTATGTTAGATGATAGTCTTATAGTTACAGATTACATAGCTCACTCAGGTTGTCATGGGAGATATGAGTAACCATCCCCATTTTATGGCAGAGCTATACACTCCTCACAACCTATTCTTGTACCCATTATGGGTGTTGAAGCCAAGGGGTATTGTCCCATTTAAATGTCCTAGAGTCCAAACCAGACATGAGTCCGATAGACACAAGACCCAATGATTTGATGTAACACATCTCCCATGTCTCCGGGACATCGCTGTAAGGTCCCTACGGATTCTGGTCTCCCAGTGAGGGTGCTTCACCTGGCATCTCTCATCCTTAGATTCTGGAGAAAGAGTAATGGTAACCCACCCGGTTTGTGTCTTGCCCCCCGAAAGGCGTGGAGCCCCAATGGGTCCCACTCCTATTCAGGACACGGATATGTGGTGGAAGATCCACCCCTCAAGAGGCAAGACCTCCAACAGACCCTGTGTCATGGTGCTCAACACCCGTGGTAGTACCCCAGGTATGTATCTCCAATCTAGATAAGTGCCCTGAAATCCGGAGGTGAATTTAAACCCCCTGGGTATACCGTCCCCAGCCGGTACATCCATTCTGCCTCGCGCCTAAGTAAGGCCTTGTTGCGGTCTCCTCCACTGTTCAGACGGGGAATGTGATCAATTAAAATGTATCTGATCGATGAAACCTGATGTGTCATCTGAGCGCAATGCCTTGCAATGGGCTGATCTGACTCCCTCTTGTCTAGTGCAAGCCGTATTGCTCGTCTGTGATTGGCCATCCTCTCGCAGAGTGTGCCAGTGGTTTTACCCACATAGAACCGGGCATACGGGCAAAACAACAAATATACCACAAATGTGGTATTGCAGGAGAGTGAGTGGTTGATGGTATATACCCTATTGGTGTGTGGATGATGAAAGGTTTTGGTGGCAATAAGACCATTACAAGTGGTGCAGCCAAGGCATCGATATGATCCCTTAATGTTGATCTTGGTTATGTTTCCAGGCCCGATTAATTATTTCATGTTCCAAATCTTGTGAGATTAGTCTCACAAAAGTTTTAGTGCTAGCACTACTATATTGGGGTTCGAATGTACTGGGTTTTTTACACCTCTGTACAGGACTCGGGTGATCCAATTCACTATGAGAGTGTTGAAAATATTCTTTAATTTTCATAGTCCTGTTCAGTTTGTAAATGTCCAGTTTAAGGTCAAGTTCCGAAACAGTATGGCTAGGCACAAAAGAAAAGCCTCTATTAAGGACCTGTCATTCTGCTGTGGTCAATATATGTGTACTTAAGTTTACCACTATATCCTCTGTCGGCTGCGACGTGAGGATCTGTACTTGCCTCCTCACCCTCCTGATATGTGGTCTGTGGTTCCTCCCCCTCCCCGTGATCTCGTGGTCACCCCTAAATGATGACTGGGTGTGGAGTGACCCCTGTGTGTATGCGGGAAGTTACGTGTGGGCTGTGGTGTGAACACAGATGGTGATGACTGTGTAATGTTCAAATTGCTTCTTTCGGTGTCACAAGACTCAGCTCCATTCATGTCAACTGTACTGAAATGTACTCTTCTCGGTCTATATGATCTCCTTGCTCGCCCCTCTGAGGTGTTAGTAAGCCATTTGTAGACCCTCCCATGGGTGTAATCCAAATTTACTGCATCAAGTTTTCTATTCTTAAAGACTATTAAGTCAGTTCTATACTTCTCAATCTGTTGGTTAAGTTTAAGTAGCCAGTTTTCTTGTTGATCATTAGTTAAAGTGTCACTATGTGTTTGTTCAAATCAATTTCTATCCTAACCTTAGCTAGGATAGCTGTTACTTCCTCCACTACCAACAATACCAAATCAAGAGAACATTTATTAAGAATATGGCACCATTTCTTTCTAAATTCCTGGTTATCCCTTCCTATTATGGGGATATTTTTAACTCTAAACCCTCTAGGGATATGCCTAAGTCTGTAATATTCAGATAAATAACTCCCATGTAATGTTAAATATATTTCACGTATTTTCAACTTTAATAGATTATGATAAAAGTTCACAGGGGTCTCACTGATAGCTCTGCTGATGGGGGCGAAGAGGATCCTGGCAGCATCATCTTGCGTATACGACACAGTTCCAATCTGGGCTCCTCTGGCCTGAGTATCCAGATCATCTTCCGTATGTATTGTAGTCACCTCCTGATTGGGAAACTCCAAGGGTGGTTGATTTACAGGATCCATAATAATCAGTATGATAATGTCACTCCTGACACCTTGTAAAAAATAGAACAATCTTGAAAGAATAGAGTAAAGTAATAGAAGCAGCTGCAGCCTAGAAATTACTGAGTGTGATAAGTCCTTCTGTGGGGTAGACATGTATACAAATACTTAACACAATCCATGTCACAGTGATACCCTACTGGAGTTGTCTGCCTGGGTGCAAAAATGTAATGAATATTCCTCCTGACAAATGCATGGGTGGGTTACCATTACTCTTTCTCCATATTGCGTATCCCACTAGCAGTCAAATATAACCCTGCTGTAGAAGGAATACGAAAAATCATAAAAGACTTACAGCCACTACTCTTACGGGTCTATTTATCAAGCTCCGAACAGAGCTTGATGACCCGTGTTTCTGGCTAGCCTTCAGGCCCCCGTGTTGCCTGTTTTGAGGCCCCCATGTTGCCACTCTTCAGAGGAGAGTCAAAGAGAACAACAACTTGCAATTGGCCACCTTAAATACTCTTCTCATGATTGGATGCACCTGTCTATGAAGTTCAAGGCTTAATGGGCTCACCAAACCAATTGTGTGTTCCAATTAATCAGTGCTAGGTAGTTACAGGTATTCATATCAACAAAATGAAAAAAAGGGTTAAAGTGTAATAAAGCTAAACAAACACTGAAAAGGATGATATATGTAGGCAGGGTAATGGGCTTGACACTAAGGTGAATGAGTTACACAGCACCCGTTTATTATCACTTATCACTAGCAACAAATGGCCAGGGGTTTGACTGCAGTTAATCTTAGTCTGAAGATTTAAGGGAAGAGCTATCTGAGAGTTGTGCTGTCCCATCACCCATAATGTTTTAAGAGCCATTACATGCTGCAAGGGAGGTCAGATGCAGGGCACAATGCTTTCACAGAGCACCGGGGTGGTGTCGAAACTAGTAATTGTTGAAACTGGTGATCAGCAATTTCTGTAACTCCACCCACTAATGTAAACACTGCACTTTATATAGTAAATAATAAACTTCTAAATACACTGCCTCTCGGTATAAACAGCTAACCGCTAAATAATGTAAACACTGTACTTTATATAGTAAATAATAAACTTCTAAATACACTGCCACTCAAAGCTGTTAGCTGTTTATACCGAGAGGCAGTGTATTTAGAAGTTTATTATTTACTATATAAAGTGCAGTGTTTACATTAGTGGGCGGAGTTACAGAAATTGCCAATCACCAGTTTCAACAATCACCAGTTGCGACACAACACCGGAGCACTTAGAGGCAAATTTTTATCACCCATTCTCTCCTAGCAGCAGTAAAACAGTTACCTCCAAACAACCTGCAGCTGGTGCACACCATGCGACAGACACTGTATATGAAGCGGTTCTCCAGGATGTATACACTGCAAACAGGGGAGTAGTAAACATGTCATCCTTGCACCTCTCATATTGGAAAGTAGCATCAAAGCAGTTTTGTGGACATAGCTTTCTAAAAACAACTAGTGCCGGGATAATTTAACATTGTCATACAAGTTTAAAGTGCTGATCACCTACCCCGGACAGCTTTATCCTGCTGCTCTCACAAATCAGACGGTCCCACAGTGCCTTCATTCTCTTCTTACTAATACTACTCTGACTACTTTACAACCCCTCCCCCAATAGCTCAGCCATAGGGCAATCAATGTAACTAATATAGAGCTTTGAGCTCTGCACACTGCAAAGACGCAGAGGAGCAACTAAAATGTGTTTAGGATTTTCAGACTCCCTCACTGTCTGCTGTTATGCATGGCCTGTCTTTATCTGTGCGCGGTCCTACACAGATCACTGCACGCCCACGCTGCCGTGCACGTTACAGGGAACATTGCATCTCATACAAAAACAAACTCAAGCATCTTCATTTTTCCAGATACTACTGGAACTTCAAATGGGATCGGGTTCTATGGTCACATGAGACCAAAATAGAACTTTTTGGCAATAAACACCAGAGGTGGGTTTGGCGCACACAGAGAGGTAGCCAAATTAAAAAGTACCTCATGTCCATGGCTAAATATGGTGGTGGTTCTTTAATATTTTGGGACTGTTTTTCTGCCAGAGGACCTGGACATGTTGTTAGGATACATGGCATCATGGACTCTAACAAATATCAACAGATATTAAATGAACACCTGACAGCCTCTGCCAGAAAGCTTAAAATTGGCCATGGTGGATCATCCAGAAGGACAATGATCCAAAACATACATCAAAATCAACTTGGCACCTCTTTTACAGGGTTAAGATTCTGAGCGAGTTGCTGGAAGACAGTCACAGCTAGGCTAGGGAAATGATCATTGAGAGGAGCTGCTATATCTTTTTTTTTTCAAGCGTATCATGTGTTCTCCATATCTTCCTTTGGGTCGCAGCAACAGGCCCACAGAAATAGGTTAGATATTGTGTATTGAAAAACAAATAAGAACAAAATTAACTTGGTGCAAAAATAGAAATACAATAAAAAGTGAAAAATAAATACAAATATAAGGATATATATCCTCCACAGAATATTTCCAATTGTGGTTGATTCAGGTGATTTCTTGCCTTAAATTAAAAAAAAAAAAAAAAAAAAAAAAAGAACATAGTGAGTTATGTTTGAACTAGTGCTAATTGAAACAGTGGTCCCGCCAAGGGGTTACTCACACTTTGCAGAGCCACCCAGGCTCTGGTATAGACGCACCCCCATTTTTTTACTGCCAGTTTTCCAGTATCTCACCAAACGCAGGCCACTGCTTTAGAAAGATAACATTTGTTTTAAAAACATTTATAACATATAAAAAGCCACAAATAAGCCCCTTCACATAATGTAACTCGGGTATCTGTCCACCTAAGTAGCTGGGTGGGAGCGAAATCACACCTTTCCTAGATGGAAGCCGAAGGCATGCTGAAATGCTATGACAACGAGATCGCTTTGGTAAGTGATACACTCGATACCTGTCCTGGTGACTAACAGTGGAGGCGTGGCTCTGACATTCCGACGTTCCTTTTTTTTGTGAAAAAGCCAAACATTTGCGGCAAAACATACGTCGGAACGTCAGAGCCACTCCTCCACTGTTAGTCACCAGGACAGATATCGAGGGTATCACTTTCCAAGCATTTCAGCATGACATCCGCTTCCATCTAGGAAAGGTGTTGTGATTTCGCTTCCACCCGGCTACTTAGGTGGACAGATACCTGAGTGACATTGTGTGAAGGGGCTTATTTGTGGCTTTTTATATGTTTTAAATGTTTTTAAAATAAATGTTATCTTTCTGAAGCAGCGGCCTGTGTTTGGTGATATACTGGAAACCTGGCAGTATAAAACTGCGTGTGTGTCTATACCAGAGCCTGGGTGGCACTGCAAAGTGTCAGTATCCCCTTGGCGGGACCACTGTGTGAATTAGCACTAGTTCAAACATACTTCACTATGTTCTTTTGTTTTTGTTTTATTTAAGGCAAGAAATCACCTGAATCAACCACAATTGGAAATATTCTGTGGAGGATATATATCCTTATATTTGTATATGTTTTTCATATTTTATTGTATAGATATTGTATATTGGATGAGCAAGGATATACTAAGGGAAACTAGGTAAGGGAAAATGCAGCGAGATAGTGCTCACTCAGGGCTAGATTACACATGGCACACTAACTGTAACGCACAAGCAATATGTCTTTTTGTGTACAATGCAAGTAGTGTATATATAATTATTATTTTTTTTCCTATGGATTATTTAGAATATTTTAAAGTATGTATAATAAAACTATATTTTCTACAATTTTTTTTCACATAGAAGAAAATTTGCTTTTCAATCATGTTGGCCATTTCATAATTATCTAAAAAAGCGGATTTTCTTGTGCATTTGTTTACAATGTAGTATGAGATCCTTTCTAAAGAAAAATAAAAAAATAATTTACAATGGATTAACATGCATAATTGTCATCAATGCAATTCTGCTGCCATCAAAAAGCAACATGTTTATGTAGGTCAATTGCCTAAAGATTTTGAGTAAAGAGAGGAACAGTGAATTGTGAATTACCTGTTACAATCCAGTTATCCAGACTGTAAGCAAGATTAATCTATAGAACATTTTTCTGTTATGGGAAGAACAATCTATAGCTTTTCAGAATATTGATCCTGTCTGCACCCATTGTCCCTTCTACTGCAGATGGTTTGTGATATCATGTCAGGCACGGACTGCACCAAGACAAGCTTTTCACATTAACAATGAAATTTAGTAAAGAGTTAATCCCTTACACTATTGAACTGATCACAGTAAACTCAGTACAGAGTAATAACAGCAGTGACATTTTCAGAGAACCATAGTTAAATTAAATAACATAAGATGTTCCACAACACAAAGGACTGGATCATGGGTGTCTGTGGGGGGTGGATCAAGAGTAGGGATTGGCAAATGTTTCGCAACATTCTAAAAATGAAACTAATTTTAACACATTTGTTTGTTCGAATCACATTTTCAATGTTTGTACAAGATTGTAACATTAGTTTAATTTAATAGTATTTCTAATACCTTCTTTAAATGTAATATTCTTATTGCTTTTTTTGGAATAATTAGATTGGAATTATGCAATATTAAAATTCGAAAAATTTGAATTTATATATTTGTATCTATAATGTATCAATTTACTAAATTCCCTACCACATGAACTATTGAACTTCTGAATAGTATTTGTTAAATTGAATGTTAAATTTAAAATGTTAAATGTGGACATTCAATCTAATTATGAACATTCATAATCGAAAGGGACATTCAAAAACTGTAAATAGCATTTGATTACAGATTTTTTTTTTTTCAAGAATATTCATTCTTATCAACATTTTATTATGTGAATTGAATTTCTACAATAACATTCGTTTTAACATTCGAATTTGAATATAAACACATTTGCCCATCCCTAATCAAGAGGGGGCAACTGCGCCCTCTGGATTTTTCTGTCTCCCAACTTGCTATTTTTAAAACAAGTTAAATTGTTAAATTGAATGTTAAATTTAAAATGTTAAATGTGGACATTCAATCTAATTATGAACATTCATAATCGAAAGGGACATTCAAAAACTGTAAATAGCATTCGATTACAGATAAAAAAAAATTTAAGAATATTCATTCTTATCAACATTTTATTATGTGAATTGAATTTCTACAATAACATTCATTTTAACATTTGAATTTGAATATAAACACATTTGCCCATCCCTAATCAAGAGGGGGCAACTGCGCCCTCTGGATTTTTCTGTCTCCCAACTTGCTATTTTTAAAACAAGTGTGCCCACCCCCCTATAATTTGCCACTGTTTCTGCAGCTTCTGGTCCCAGACACAGATGTCTTCTATTCATCCTCTTAAGTGTCCTAAGCCAATTACAGCTTCAGAATTCTGTGTGCACACACCTTGGGTCTGGGTACAGTGACAGACTTGCAGAGAGGAGAGATGGGGCTTGTGTGGCAACAGAGGGATCTGGTGCTGTGTGGGACAGCAGGCTGTGTTGTGAAGCTTTGGGCTTTGTCTCCACCTATGATCCAGCCCCCACAGTGAGTCAGTATTCTACTGCAGGGAAAATAGACGAACCTCAGAAGTAAGTGTAATTTACTTCTATTATCAAATTTGCTTAGTTCCCAGGATATTCTGTGTAGGCATCTGCAACACTACATGGTAGGAAATAGTGCTGCCCTCTAATGCTCTTGCAAATGGATAACGTTCTTGCAAAACCGCTGCCATATAGTTCTCCAGAAATGGGCCGGCACAAGAGAAAAAAAAAATTTGATCATCAAAATCAATTGAAAACTTTTTTTAAACTGTAAGCCCTATCTCAGTTTAACCATTTGTTTCACATCTATTAATCCTTAATTCACTCCATTCATTTTCTTATAGAGCATTTTAATGTGTGAAGTGGTATTACATAATACCAGGTTTTCATAAGTAGATAATATAAAGGTGTTATTTTGGATATTGCACAAGTGCAAAACTTAGCAAACAACTATTGCAACTACTTTACTGCTACTATCACATCCCATTGAAAGTACACGTCATGCTATATAAGCAGGGCCACCACTAAAAATGTTGGGGCCCTTACTAAATCATTTAAATCCACACCCCGTGAAATTTTCGGTTAGGTAAGTGACGAAAATGTGTGCACACTTTATTCTTAAGTGTAATCAAACTCAAAAATGTTGTAGAGGTAATAACACACATACTTAAAGGGCCATAATACCCAAATGTTTAAACACTTGAAAGTGATGCAGCATAGCTGTAAAAAGCTGACTAGAAAATATCTCCTGAACATCTCTATGTAAAAAAGAAAGATATTTTACCTCAAAAGTTCCTCAGTAGCCACCTCCCATTGTAAAGAATTTCTAAGCAGCATTTTAGTGTGTCTGTTCTAGGACAGCTTAGGGGATGAGCCTCGTGCTCTCTCATATTATTTCACCAATCAGGTAAAGGAAGCTTACTATGAAATCTCATGAGAGTTAAGTCAAATCTCATGAGATCACAGTAAGAGTTCATGACCTCAGCACTGCTGATGCTGATTGGCTACTGTTCATTTCTTCATTTTTTTAAATTTTTACCTGCAGCTGGGAGCAGGTGAAGTATAACTTTTTACACAGAACTTACTCTGCTAAGCTGAGGAAATTGTGAGGTAAAATATCTTCCTTTTTTACATAGAGATGCTCAGGTGATATTTTCCTGTCAGCTTTTTACAGTTATACTGCATCAGTTTTAAGTGATTTAGCATATGAGTATTATGTCCCTTTAAACTTGCACATATACATATACACACACTCTTACACACTCTCAGCCACCCTTATACACACCATCACTCAATTTATGCCAAACTGAAAACTTCCACTAAATAGAAAATAAATATGCAACATAGCTATTGCTTCTGCTTACAAAGTGCCCAGTTTTCATATTTACTACATGTCCTCCAGTGATGGCTAGTTTTGAACTCATAGTTAATTTATCTTATTGCTGGAGCATGCAGTGGCCTAACACATATTTAAAAGGAGATGGCCCCTTCAGCAGAATGTCTGAGCAGATTCCTATTTCTTTTGCAAAATAATAAACTTACTCAGTTCTCAATACTTTAATGTTCTTTACTAAAAGCTTGTAGGTTTTGTTTTAATATTTATTTGATTTTTTTTATTATCAGTCATTTATTTATACAGTCGTGCGGGTTTGGTTACAGACCACCACAATAAAGCGAATATAGCAATGAAGTGAGTCACAATAATATTTTGTTTCACAGTGCATATAAAAGTTATGTTTACACTATATTTTAGTCTATTGCATTATGTCTAAAAAAACAATGCATTATGTCTAAAAAAACAAGGCACATACCTTAATTAAAAATACTATAAAATGCTAAACATCATCTGAGCCTTCAGTGAGTCATAAAAATTTTGCTGCTGGTGTGTATAAATATATTTGAATATATGTGTATTTATATGTTTATTTGAGTATATATATATGTTGGACAAATGGCGCTGATAGACTTGCTTGACACAGGGTTGCCACAAACCTTCAGTTTGTAAAAAGAGTAATATCTGCAATAAAGCAAAGCGCAATAAAACGAGGTATGCCTGTATATTAAAATGATGACCAGTTTCTTTAAAATTATTAAAGGTGCAGGAAACCTAATTTTTATTTCTATCATCTAGGGCCGGACTGGGAATAAAAAGCAGCCCTGGAAAATGTGGAGACCAGCCCTATTTTCCGTTAACTCAGTATAATGTGCACACCCCATTTTTCTCAAAGGAGATTATTGGGATACTCCTTCCCCCAATATTTTGTTTCAGAATTATATTATATTAGTTTGTAATATAAAAAGTGCCAGATTGTTGTTATATGCACTCTAAAGCCCAATTGCATCTATAAATCACCCCTTTAAATTGTAGCTTTCCAGCCCCAGCTGCTGCAGCCCACCGGGAAATTTCCTGGTATCCTGGTAGGCCAATCCGGCCTTGCTATCATCTATATATCTATCTATCCCCCCACAAACACACACATTTGGGATGCATACATTTGAATTATGCTTTCACAATTCTGCATACAGAAGATTTGTGTGCTTTCAACTCATGTAAAATAAAGCAAAATGCTGTGCCTAATGATTTGGTGTCTGCATAAATCACTAGGCTGTTCAGTCAATTGTTGCCCCTTTAAATCACACTGCCCTGCTAATATCATAGTCAAACTGTCACAAGCAATGCTAACAGACAGCCTTCCCTTGCCTTGTCTACCTTTTAGCTGACACTATACAAGCTGACTCACAAGGCTCTCCTCTCACGTAGCAAAATGGCAGCAATTGTCCCACCCAAATCCCACCTTTTGATAGCACTGATCTAAAGTGGTTCTAGGTTCCCAAGCATTTTGTTCTATGTGTTTCTGGTCACAGCCCTGCCAGCACTATACGAATGCATTAAAAAATGTCAGCGAGCAGAAGCACATGGTGGAAAATGCTTGGGAATTCTGGACCATATTGTTTAGTTCAGAGGTGAAAAATCATAAACATGTGCAGGGGTCCAAAAGCCAAAATGTAAGCTCCCATGAAAATCAAATAGTTTAGTAGCCAGTCACCAAGCTCACTGCTGCTCTTACTTAGATGCAGTCCCTTGGCACACCACTCAGACACAAGTGCAGACGCTGTGAGATGAGGATTTCCTGCCACCTGACTCTCCCGCTCTAAACATTTAGCACCAATTAGCACTCATTCCCTGGACCATCACCTTGCCATTGAAAAAAAAAAAAGAACAAATATTTTTTATGGGCATTCCTGGGCCATCCATTTTTTTTGGAAAAAAGATGTGCGCACAGTGGTCCCATGTCTCGGTGCACTACTGAATGAGGGCTGAAGTGCACTAAAGTTACCAAAGCAAGGGACCCTCTGTAGTAGCACACTTTGCTCTAATTGGGAAAAAAGGGTGCCCCAGGACCACGGCTGCATAGCAGCTTCATTAGTGTGGCTCTGGGTCCTGTGCCTCCTGCCCTGGCTGTGTTCGGTTGTATTGTGCACTGCATTATTTATTAACGTGCACTGCCTGGCCACAATAAACAAAAAAAATCCCATACTCCAGGAAAAAAGTAACTGTGTTAGCACACCTAGGCTCCACTCAGGCCCCTGATGCCAGCCACGCCTTTCACCCACTGATGGTAACCCTGTAAATAAGTGTAAGGCGCCTTAACAATGTCTGATTAAACATTTTAACAAACAACTGATAATACAAGTATTATTGTATTTGTAGTGTTAAGCTCAAAGTAGTTAGCAATTTGCAATTGACTGGTAATGTTGGCCTATGAGTTTAAAAACAGGTTAAAGGGACATGAAACCCACAATTTTCCCTTCATGATTCCAATGGAGCATACACTTTTAAAAACCTTTAGATTTTCAATTATCTAATTTGTTGAGTTCTCCTAGTATCCTTTATTGAAAAACATACTTAAGGATGCTCAGGAGCTGGGAACTAGTTGCTTATTGGTGGCTGCACATATATGTCTCTGGTTATTGGCTTACCAATTGTTCAGCTAGATCCCAGTAGTGCATTGCTCCTCCTTCAACAAAGAATACCAAGAGAAAGAAGCAAAATGCATAATAGAAGAAAAATGAGTTGTTTAAAAATGTTTGTTCTATCTGAATCATAAAAGAAAAATTTGGGGTTTCATGTTACTTTATACAACTCTCGAGCAGAAGGCAGCGAATCAGGAGAAGATGCCTCTTTAAACAAAGTTTAATAAAGCAAAAGATTTATATTAGAGCATAGAAAAAAAATTTAGTATGAAAATGCTAATTTATTTTATTACTGGAATATTTTTTTATGTAAATAGTTTTAAGCACTTACTATTTAAAAAATATATCAAACATACCTTTGTTTTTGGATATGTTGCTCTATTTTCCTTCACTTTCATTAGTTTTTGTTATCCTTAAACCAGACAATACAGGAACAAATTTGAAAGAAAGGATTATGACTCGTGCAGTGACGGTAAAACAACAGCAGAAAAAGATCAAAATCATTATACAGCTAGTGATGCTCAAGTGTTGAGATAACAATTTTTTTATACTAGGGGTAGATTATAATCCAAGTGACAGGATTCTAACACCTGTGGGGAATTTTGGAACAACATGTTCTGAAAAAGCCTTTCAACTGGGACTGAATCTTCTTTGAAATCTTTAGAACTTGTTAATATGTCTATAATTCAGATTGTATACAGAGGCATAGAACATATTGTTATGCCAAATGCAAAGACATATCTGAAGTCCGATTTTAGGGAAAAAAATAACCACTAAAATAGAAATTAAGATAAAGCAGAAATAGTTACAGAGAATGGGGAGTAAAATGCTACCTTTGGGAAATTCACAGTGGTGGCACTGTCTTTTATTAAATGCATTGTGCTAAAATGCCTTCTATTGTGTATTAGCCACTCTTTGGGCTAGATTACAAGTGGAACGCTAATATATAGCGCCCCCAAAAATGGGCAAAATTGCAAGTTACAAGTGGCTGGTTATTTCTACTGCGTGCTTGCTGCAGCAATTAGCCCTTATAAAATTAACCAGAGATCAGATCTCTGGTTAATTTTATACATATGCCACAAATGCCCCCAAAATACAGTGTAGTGTATTATATTAAAAAATAAATTTGGACCATTTTTATTTTTTAATAAAATATCTGCACTAGACATACTACGCATATAAACACATAATTTTGGAACAACATGTTCTGAAAAAGCCTTACAACTGGGACTGAATCTTCTTTGAAATTTTCAGAACTTGTTAATATGTCTATAATTCAGATTGTATACAGAGGCATAGAACATATTGTTATGCCAAATGCAAAGACATATCTGAAGTCAGATCTTAGGGAAAAAAATAACCACTAAAATAGAAATTAAGATAAAGCAGAAATAGTTACAGAGAATGGGGAGTAAAATGCTACCTTTGGGAAATTCACAGTGGTGGCACTGTCTGCTATTAAATGCATTGTGCTAAAATGCCTTCTATTGTGTATTAGCCACTCTTTGGGCTAGATTACAAGTGGAACGCTAATTTATAGTGCACCCAAAAATTGTCAAAATTGCCCATTTTTGGGCACGCAATAAATAACCAGCCATTACAAGTGGCTGGTTATTTCTACCACGTGCTTGCTGCAGCAATTAGCCCTTGTAAAATTAACCTGAGATTATGTTTTTCCTTATTATGGGACACCAGTCTTGGAAAAAAGCAGCAGCAACACCCAGCCAGTGACATCACGAATTGGAGTCGGACACACAGTCAGTGTGCTTTGGAAAAAGTAGGTCCTGGCATAAGGGGTAAAAAAATTGGCATATTAACATATACCAAGTCAGACCTGGTGGTCCGGTGAGCTTGGTCTATAGGAGGACCGCTGGTCTGTTTACATGCTGCAGTGATTTATACTGTGAATTCCCTGTCACTAAGAAGAGAAGCTTACGTAGCCCTGTTTTGTTACACTTATATGAACGGCATCGGCAACATGTTGTGGATATATTGTTCACTATTCCAGGTGGAACTTTAACAGATTGCTGATTGTTGTGCCACTTTACATGATATATTTTAAGTTGCAACATTTATACCGGTAACATTTATTTAGGGATCCCTGATATAGGCTCAGTTGAATTTACTTTTATTGCCCTAATAAATATTAATTTGATTTATCTCAATATGAGTGTGATGTATACGCTGATTTGTTCTTAAAGGGACGGTGTCTGTACTTTTGTATTTGATTGACTTAACAGGGGGTTGCAGGATTAGGTTTACTGTTAGTGCTCTCTTTGATCAATATATATATATATATATATATATATATATATATATATATATATATATATATATATATATATATATATATATATATATATATATAATCATGTGTAGCACAGGGTACCTATTTTAAACCCACAAAGGGAAGATTGTGGGGGTGCTTATAATAATATTATATGAGGCAAAGAAAGAGAAGCACCAGTTAAAGCACTCACTTTAGAACAATATGCATATAAGGATAGGCAAAAAACTAAGAGTTAAAATTTTACTTTTATTTGCTCAAAATGGTAAAAATTCCGTAAATAACGGAAACAAGTACACACCAAACATAACATACACAAAAATTCATTAAAAATGGCACAGATCAGACCTGTGTGAGTCTGCAACGCATGAGCAGTCACTATAATAACAAAGAAGTGGTGCTAAAAATATTGGGTGACCCTCTATATAGTAAACAAAATACGGAGTCACAAATCCGGCAGGGACACAGTCCCAAGTATAGTATAACTATAGAAATATAAACCTGAAGAGGAGTCCCCTAATAGCACTCCGGTAGCTAGTAAAAGATAAATGTGGAACAATTTTCACATATTAGGAGGACACTCTAAATAATGTATACATAACATACAGGTAGATTACAAGTTATGGGTGCAATGGGGTGCGAAACGAACGCAATAATAGTTGCGTTATTTAACACTCCATTGCGCTGCCATTACAAGTTTTCAAACAGCTGGCTTCTGCATGCGATATGGTTGCGTTGAGCTCCATACCGCACAAAATACAAGCTCTTTTTTGACGTGCTCGTGCACACTTTCCCCATAGACATCAATGGGCATAGCGGGTTAGAAAAAAACCTAACACCTGCGATCACGGAATGAAAGCTCTATAACACCGCTCTATGGGGGGGAAAAAATTTACGTTTAAACCTAACACCCTAACATAAACCACATGTCTAAACACCCCTAATCTGCTGCCCCAGACATCACTGACACCTACAATAAAGTGATTAACCCCTAATCTTCTGCTCCCAATATCGCCGCCACCAAAATAAATCTATTAACCCCTAATCTGCTGCTCCCGATATTGCCACCACTATACTAAAGTTATTAACCCCTATTCCCCTGCACCCCAACATTGCCCCCAAACTATAATAAGGATATTAACCCCTATTCCGCTGCTCCCTGACATCATTGCTACTAAATAACGTTATTAACTCCTAAACCTCTGGCCTCCCACATCACTACCACTAAATAAACCTATTAACCCCTAAACCGCCTGCCCCCACATCGCAACAATCTAAATTAAACTATATTAACCCCTAAACCTAACCGTAACCCTAACCGTAACCCTAACTGTAACCCTAACACCCCCAAACTTTAACATAATTAAAATAGAGCTAAATTAAAGTTACAATTATTAACTAAATAATACCTATTTAAAACTAAATACATACTTACCTGTGAAATAAAACCTAAGATAGCTACAATATAACTAATAGTTATATTGTAGCTAGCTTAGGTTTTATTTTTATTTCACAGGTAAGTTTGTATTTATTTTAACTAGGTATACTAGTTAGTAAATAGTTATTAACTATTTACAAACTACCTAGTTAAAATAAATACAAACTTACATGTGAAATAAAACCTAAGCTACCTTACACTAAAACCTAACACTACAAAAAATAAAAAACACTAAAATTACAAAAAATAAAAAACCTAGCATTACAAAAAAATAACAAATGAAATTATCCAAAACAATAACAATTATTCCTATTCTAATTCCCTTTTGTATTAGGGCCTTTTTAGGGCATTGACAAATTCTATTGGCTATTCAAATCAACCAATAGGATTTCAGTAGCTCTCATCCTATTTGCTGGTTTGAATTTCGAAAATCAAATCAGCCAATAGGAATGCAAGGGACGCCATTTTGAAAAGGCTCCCTTGCATTGATGATTCAGTATACGGCGGCGACCATATGAAGAACATGCTCCGTGCCGGATGTCTTCAGGATGGACCCGCTCCGCGCCGCTCCGCGCCGCTGGGATGAAGATAGAAGATGCCACCGGGATGAAGATAGAAGACGCCGCCTGGATGGATGAAGACCTTGCCGCCTGGATGAAGACTTCTTGCCGCCCAGATGTCCGGAATTCAGAAACTGTCAGTGGATCTTCGGGGGATAGTGTTAGGATTTTTTAAACTTTTTTGGGTGGTTTTTTTTTAGTTTAGGCTTTTCTTTCAGGGCAATGCAAAAGAGCTAAATGCCCATACAAATGACCTTTTTAGGGCAATGGGTAGCTTAGGTTATTGTTAGAGTTAGTTTTTTTATTTTGGGGGGTTGGTTGGGTGGTGGGTTTTTCTGTTGGCTATTTGTATTTTTTTTACAGATATAAGAGCTGTTTAACTATTGGTAGTTTATTCTAGGCTAGGGGTTTTTTTTATTTTGGGTGGGCTTTTTTATTTTTATAGGGCTATTAGATTAGGTGTAATTCTTTTTTATTTTTGATAATTTCGTTTGCTATTTTTCGTAATTTAGTATTTTTTATTTTTTGTAATTATATACTTTGTAATTTTTATAGTAGTATTAGGATTTTTTTAATGTGTATTTTAGTTTTCTTTAATTGGTAGTTAGTTTAATTTTAGTTTAATAGTTATATTAGTTTAATTGTTAGTTTAATCTTAGTTTTTTTAATTTGACAGGTAAGTTTTAATTTAATTTATGATAGGGAAATTGTAATTTTAATATAAAGTTAGGGGGGCGTTAGGTTTAGGGGTTACTAGTTTAAATTAGTTTATTGCGGTGTGGGGGGCTTTGGGTTTAGGGGTTAATAGTTTAATTTAGTATATTTTGTTGTGGGGGGCTGGCGGTTTAGGGATTAATAGGTTTACTATAGTGGCGGCGGTGTCAGGGAGCGGCAGAATAGGTGTTAATAACTTTAGTATAGTGGGGGGCGACGTGGGCAGACGGCAGATTAGAGGTTAATAATATTTAAATAGTGTTTGCGATGTGGGAGGGTGGCGGTTTAGGAGTTAATCATTTTATTATAGTGGTGACGATGTCAGGGAGCAATGGAATAGGGGTTAATACGTTTTATTAGTGGCGGAGATGTCGGGAGCGGCAGATTAGGGGTTAATAACTTTAATATAGAATTTGCGATGCGGGAGAGCCTCAGTTTAGGGGTTAATAGGTAGTTTATGGGTGTTAGTGTACGTTGTAACAGTTTAGTTATGAGTTTTATGTAATAGTTTTGTTTCGTAAAACTCATAACTACTGCTCTCAGATGGCAGTACGGCTCTTGTCGTTATAGGATGTAACGCAAGCTTTTTTGCCTTACTGCAAAACTCGTAATGGCAGCGCTATGGGAATCTCATGAAAAAACGTAATTTTTACGAGTGCCGGACTGATGTTGCGTTCCAGGCTAAAAGGCTTGCGGTACAGCTATACCAACAAGACTCGTAATGGCTGCGTTGCTGTTTTAACGCTGAAATGACATTTTTTTCAGTGTTAAAACACTGAATGCAAAACTCGTAGTCTAGGTGATAGAAAAGTACCATATTAAAGTTGGGATGGAATAAATTTCACACATATTTTGTTTAACAGCTCACAACAGGTAGAAGTCGCCTTAGGAGTGAAATTTGTTTCACATATGCATTGCAGCTAGTTTTTTATACTTAGCAGGGCACTTCTTCTAAAGTATTATAACTTATTATAGATTATATGGGAATATATCCCGACTTTAATATGGTAACTTTCATCACCCAAGTGCATGACCTTTGGTGGGATTTAAACAACTGAGTGGACGCATATATATGTTGTGCGGTACGATAGCCAAAGTACCTCACATACGCCTAGATTACGAGTTATGCGCACTATAGGGAAATGAACAAATGCAAGAAAAGTTGCGTTATTTAATCCCCTATAGCGCAACCATTACAAATTTTTCAAAACCACTTGTGCGTGTGATATGGGGTTTTTAAGCTCCATACCGCACACAAAACAAGCACTGTTTTGACGTGCTCGTGCACGCTTTCCCCATATACATCAATGGGGAGAGCGGGTCAGAAAAAAGTCTAACACCTGCGATTGCGGAAAGAAAAGCTCCGTAACGCAGCCCCATTGATGTCTATAGGGAAAAAGAAACTAACGTTTAAACCTAATACCCTGACATAAACCCAAAGTCTAAACACCCCTAATCTGCTGCCCCCGACATCGCCAACACCTACCTGCAGTTATTAACCCCTAATCTGCTGCTCCCCGACATCGCTGCAACTAAATAAAGTTATTAACCCTTAAACCTCTGGCCTCCCACATCACTACCACTAAATAAACCTGTTAACCCCTAACCGCCAGCCCCCCACATTGCAACAACCTAAATTAAACTATTAACCCCTACACCTACCCCTAAACCTAACCCGAACCTGAAGCCAAACCCTAACCCTAAACCGAACCGTCACCCTAACACCCCTTAACTTTAACATAATTAAAATAGATCTAAATTAAAATTACAATTATTAACTAAATAATACCTATTTAAAACTAAATACATACTTACCTGTGAAATAAAACCTAAGCTAGCTACAATATAACTAATAGTTATATTGTAGCTAGCTTAGGTTTTATATTTATTTCACAGGTAAGTTTGTATTTATTTTACCTGGGTAGACTAGTTAGTAAATAGTAATTAACTATTTACTAACTACCTAGTTAAAATAAATACAAACTTACCTGTGAAATAAAACCTAAGCCGCCTTACACTAAAACCTACCATTACAAAAAATAAAAAACACTAAAATCACAAAAAAGAAAAAAAACCTACCATTACAAAAAAGATAGAAATCTACCATTACAAAAAAAAAACGACATTATCCAAAAAAATAAAAATTATTCCTATTCAATGCCCTTTAAAAAAAAAAAAAACACTTCAAAATAAAAAGCCTAATCTAGAATAAACTACCAAGGGCCCTTACAAGGGCCTTTTGGGGGCCCTTAAAAAGGCCTTTTGTAGGGCATTGCCCTAAGTTAAACAGCTCTTTTGCTACAAAAAAAACAATCACCCCCTAAAAAATATACATTACACAAAATAATAAACAAATTATCCAAAATAATAAAAATTATTCCTATTCTAATACCCATTAAAAAAAAAAACACCCCAAAATAAAAAACCTAATCTAGAATAAACTGCCAATGGCCCTTAAAAGGGCCTTTTGTAGGGCATTGCCTTAAAGATATCAGCTCTTTTCGTTAAATAAACATACAAATATCCACTAACATTACAAACCCCCACCCCCCCAAACGCACAAAATAAAAAAAACTATCTAAAAACCTAAGCTAGCCATTGCTCTGAAATGGATGGGCATTACCCTTAAAAGGGCATTTAGCTCTTTTGCTGCCCAAACCCTAATCTAAAATAAAAACCAACCCCAAAAAAATTAAAAAAAGCCTAACACTAACCCCCGACGATCCACTTACAGTTTTTGAAGTCCCGCTTGAACGATCTTCATCACTGCGGCGAAGTCCTCATCCAGGCAGCGAGAAGTCTTCATCCAGGTGGCCTCTTCAATCTTCATCCCGGCGGTGAAGCCTCATCCAAGCAGCGAGAAGTTTTCATCCAGGCGGACTCTTCAATCTTCATCCAGGCGGCATCTTCTATCTTGATCCTGGCGGCGCAGAGCGGGTCCATCCTTAAGACATCCGGTGCAGAGCATCCTCTTCATACAGTCGCCGCCGTACACTGAATCTTCAATGCAAGGTACGCGATCTAAGATGGTGTCCCTTGCATTCCTATTGGCTGAAAAATTTGAATCAGCCAATAGGAATTAGAGCTGCTAAAATCCTATTGGCTGTTCAAATCAGCCAATAGGATTTAAGCAGCTCTCATTCTATTGGATGATTGGATGAATAGGGGTTAATAAAAATCTTTAGTGGCGGCGATGTCGAGAGCGGCAGATTAGGGGTTAATAAATTTAATATAGTATTTACAATGCGGGAGGGCCTCGGTTTAGGGGTTAATAGGTAGTTTATGGTTGTTTAGTGTACTTTGTAGCAGTTTAGTTATGAGTTTTATGTTACAGATTTGTAGCGTAAAACTCATAACTACTGCTTTTAGATGGCGTTACGGATCTTGACGTTTTAGGCTGTAACACCGTTTTTTTAGCCAGAACGCAAAACTCGTAATGGCAGCGCTATGGGAATCCCCATTAAAAAACTTCATTTTTACGAGTGCGGTGCTAACGTTGCGTTACAGGCTAAGAGGCTTGAGGTACACCTATACCGACAAGACTTGTAATGGCTGCTGTGCTGTTTTAATGCTTAAAAGACAAACACACAACTTGTAATCTAGCTGATTGCATATATGTCTTTTCTGCTGTATAGGGGTTAAACCATTGTATTCATTTTCTGTTGTTGACTTAGAACTCATAGTCGTAATTGATCAGCATTTCTTTTGTAGGTTTTTCCATTCTTCTTGCACACTTTAAATTCTTCTTCCTTCTACATGTGATTCCAGCTGCCCAATTTCCATTTTTATAATGGATGTAAATTATTTAATATCCCCTAGATGGTGAAATAATGTTTTATTTCCTTACTGGTAAAACATTTACTAATGTGCATTGGATAAAATTTTGGTTTGGAAGAATCATTTGTTCCTAAATTTTAAACCCCTTCGGGTTGCCCAGCTTTACTTTACAAATAACCTCTAAACAACCACAACACCCCCGACCTAAGACACCCTAAGTTAAAAAGAACTATACATTTTAAATACTGTTAAGAAGAGGCCCCTAAAAAATAAAAAAACCCTAAAAACCCTATACTAAAAATAAAAAACCTAATAAATAAAAGCACCCCTTAAAACCCTATCCTAAAACTAATGTACCCTAACAAATAAAAAGCCCCACTAAAACCCCCATCCTAAATATAAAGTCCCTCTAAAAAAAAAGCCGCCTAAAACCCCTAATCCTAAAACGCAAGTACCCTAAGAAATAAAAAATGCCCCTCCAAAAAACACATATACTATAACTAAAATAAAAAATAAAACACTTATATTAAAGCTAAAGCCCCCCCAAAAAAATAACCCTATCCTAAAACTAAAGCACTTTAATGAATAAAAAGCCCCCTAAAAACCCCTATCCTAAAACTTAAGTACCTTAAGAAATAAAAAGCCCCCCCCCAAAAAAAACACCTATACTAAAACTAAAATAAAAAACAAAAGACATATAGTAAAGCTAAAGCCCCCTTTTTGACTCCATTGAATTCCATGGGGGGAAGTTTGGCTCCACATTTTGGAAATTTTCCCTGGGAGCCAGATTCTCTAGAAACTGTCCTGCTAACTGCTGTTAAAATCCAAGTACAGACTTGGGGGGTCAATTTATCAAGCTCCGTACGGAAGTTAAAGACCGCTGCTCCATAACCTGTCCGCCTGCTCTGAGGTGGCGGACAGAAATAAACCCGATATTATTATTAACCCCTAATCTGCCGCCCCTAACATTGCCGCCACATACCTACATTTATTAATCCCTAATCTGCCGCCCCCAACATCGCCACCACTGTACTAAATTTATTAACTCCTAAACCTAAGTCGATCCCTAACCCTAACACCCCCTAAGTTAAATATAATTAAAATAAATCTAAATAAAACTACTATTAATAACTAAATAATTCCTATTTAAAACGAAATACTTACCTGTAAAATAAACCCTAAGCTTACTACAATATGACTAATAGTTACATAGTAGCAAGCTTAGGTTTTATTTTTATTTCACAAGTAAGTTTGTATTTATTTTAACTAGGTAGACTAGTTAGTAAATAGTTATTAACTATTTACTAACTACGTAGCTAAAATAAATACAACTTTACCTGTAAAATAAAACCTAACCTGTCTTACACTAACACCTAACCTTACACTACAATTAAATCAATTACCTAAATTAAATACAATTACCTAAATTACACACAAAAAAACCCACTAAATTAAACAAAATTAAAAAAAATTATCAGATATTTAAACTAATTACACCTAATCTAATAGCCCTATCAAAATAAAAAAGCCCCCCAAAATAAAAAAACCCTAGCCTAAACTAAACTACCAATAGCCCTTAAAATGACCTTTTGTGGGGCATTGCCCCAAAGAAATCAGCTCTTTTACCTGTAAAAAAAAATACAAACAACCCCCCAACAGTAAAACCCACCACCCACACAACCAACCCCCCAAATAAAATCCTAACTAAAAAAACCTAAGCTCCCCATTGCCCTGAAAAGGGCATTTGGATGGGCATTGCCCTTAAAAGGGCATTTAGCTCTTTTTCAAGTGCCCAAATCCCTAATCTAAAAATAAAACCCAACCAATAAACCCTTAAAAAAGCCTAACACTAACCCCCGAAGATCCACTTACAGTTTTTGAAGACCCGACATCCATCCTCAACGAAGTGGCAGAAGTCCTCATAGAAGCCGGCAGAAGTCTTCATCCAAGCGGCCGAAGTCTTCATCCAAGTCCGCAGAAGTCTTCATCCAGACGGCATCTTCTATCTACATCCATCTGGCGTGGAGCGGCTCCATCTTAAAGACATCCGGCACGGAGCATCCTCTTCAACCGAAGTCTTTTTGCAGAATGAAGGTTCCTTTAAGTGACGTCATCCAAGATGGCGTCCCTTGAATTCCGATTGGCTGATAGAGTTCTATCAGCCAATCGGAATTAAAGGTGAAAAAATCCTATTGGCTGATGCAATCAGCCAATAGGATTGAGCTTCAATCCTATTGGCAGATCCAATCAGCCAATAGGATTGAGCTCGCATTCTATTGGCTATTAGATTAGGTGTAATTAGTTTAAATATCTGATAATTTATTTTTTTATTTTGTGTAATTTACAGGGGTTTTTTTTGTAATTTAGGTAATTGTATTTAATTTAGGTAATTGATTTAATTGTAGTGTAAGGTTAGGTGTTAGTGTAAGACAGATTATGTTTTATTTTACAGGTAAATTTGTATTTATTTTAACTAGGTAGCTAGTAAATAGTTAATAACTATTTACTAACTAGTCTACCTAGTTAAAATAAATACAAACTTACCTGTGAAATAAAAATAAAACCTAAGTTAGATATAATGTAACTATTAGTTATATTGTAGCTAGCTTAGGGTTTATTTTAAAGGTATTTAGTTTTAAATAGGAATTATTTAGTTATTAATAGTAGCTTTTATTTATATTTATTTTAATTATATTTAAGTTAGGGGGTGTTAGGGTTAGGGTTAGACTTAGGTTTAGGGGTTAATAAATTTAGTATAGTGGCGGCGATGTTGGGAGCGGCAGATTAGGGGTTAATAAATGTAGGTTGGTGGCGGCGATGTTAGGGGCGGCAGATTAGGGGTTAATAATATTTAACTAGTGTTTGTGATGCGGGGGTACGGCGGTTTAGGGGTTAATATGTTTATTATAGTGGCGGCGACATTGGGGGCGGCAGATTAGGGGTTAATAAGTGTAGGTAGGTTGCGGCGACATTGGGGGCGGGAGATTAGGGGTTCATAAATATAATGTAGGTGTCGGCGATGTTGGGGGCAGCAGATTAGGGGTTAATAAGTATAATGTAGGTGTTGGTGATGTCTGGGGCGGCAGATTAGGGGTTAATAAGTATAATGTAGGTGTCGGAGATGTCAGGGGCGGCAGATTAGGGGTTAATTAGTGTAAGATTAGGGGTAATAGACTCGGGGTTCATGTTAGGGTGTTAGGTGTAAACATAAATTTTGTTTCCCCATAGGAATCAATGGGGCTGCGTTACGGAGCTTTACGCTGCTTTTTTGCAGGTGTTAGACTTTTTTTCTGCCAGCTCTCCCCATTGATGTCTATGGGGAAATTGTGCATGAGCACGTAAAACCAGCTCACTGCAGCTTTCAGCAACGCTGGTATTGGAGTGCGGTATGGAGCTCAATTTTGCTTTACGCTCACTTCTTGCCTGATAACGCCGGGTTTTATAAACCTGTAATACCAGCGCTGTAGGGAAATGAGCAGTGACAATAACTTGCAAGTTAGCACCGCACCGCTGATAACGCAAAACTCGTAATCTAGCCGAAAGTGATTAATCCCTAATCCACCAACCCCCACATTGCAAAGTACTTAATAAATGTATTAACCCTAATCCACCATCCCCCTACATAGCAAAGTACCTAATAAAAGTATTAACCCCTAATCCGTCGTCGTCCCACATTGCAAAGTATCTAATTACACTATTAACCCCTAATCCACCAACCTTCACAGCGCAATCTACCTAATAACACTAACGCAATCTACATATTAACTTTTTTAACCCCTAAACCGCCAGCCCCCCACAACATAATCTACCTAATTAACCTATTAACCCCTAAACTGCCATCCCCTCACAATGTAAAGTATTAATCTAATCACTAAGCCCCCTAACCTAACACCCCTTAAATTAACCCCAATCATATAAAATAAAAAGACTATCGGCTAGATTATGAGTTTTGCGTTACGGGTGAAAAAGCAGCGTTATGGCTCTTTTTCACTACCGCTGATATTACGAGTTTTGCAGGTATAGGTGCACCGCACACTTTTTTGGCCGTAACGCAACGTAACTACCGCAGCTTTCAAAAAGTCCTTTTTCAATGGGACTTCGATAGCGCCGGTATTACGAGTTTGCCTGGGACACCAAAAAGTGAGCGGTACACCCTGTACCGTCAAGATCCATAACGTAAACTGAAAGTCAGTAGTTATGGGTTTTACGCTACAAAGCTGTAACATAAAACTCAACTAAAGTGCTTAAAAGTACACTAACACCCATAAACTACCTATTAACACCTAAACCGAGGCCCTCCCGCATTGCAAACACTAAAATAAAATTATTAACCCCTAATCTGCCACTCTGGACAGTGGCCCCGCTATAATAAACATATTAACCCCTAAACCGCCGTACTCCCGCATCGCAAACACTAGTTAAATATTATTAACCTCTAATCTGCTGTCCCTAACATCGACACAACCTACATTACTGTTATTAACCCCTAATCTGCTGCCCCCAAGATCTCTGCCACTATACTAAAATTATAAACCCCTAAACCTAACCCTAAGTGTAACCCTAACCGTAACACCAACTAACTTTAACAAAATTAAAAAAATATAAATAAAAATTACTATCATTAACTAAATAATTCCTATTTAAAACTAAAAATACCTATAAAATAAACCCTAAGATAGCTACAATATAACTAATAGTTACATTGTAGCTATGTTAGGTTTTATTTTTATTTCACAGGTAAGTTTGTATTTATTTTAACTAGGTAGACTAGTTAGTAAATAGTTATTAACTATTTACTAGCTACCTAGCTAAAATAAATACAAATTTACCTGTAAAATAAAATCTAACCTGAGTTAAACTAACACCTAACATTACACTACAGTTAAATAAATTACATTAATTAAATACAATTAACTAAATTAGAATAAAAACAAATACTAAATTACACAAAATAAAAAAGAGATTATCAAGTATTTAAACTAATTACACCTAATCTAATAGCCCTATCAAAATAAAAAGCCCCCCCCCAAAATAAAAAAACCCTAGCTAGTTATTAACTATTTACTAACTACCTAGCTAAAATAAATACAAATTTACCTGTAAAATAAAACGTAACCTGCCTTACACTAACACCTAACCTTACACTACAATTAAATCAATTACCTAAATTAAATACAATTACCTAAATTACAAACAAAAAACCCCCCACTAAATTACACAAAATAAAAAAATAAATTATCAGATATTTAAACTAATTACACCTAATCTAATAGCCCTATCAAAATAAAAAAGCCCCCCCCCCAAAATAAAATAAAAAACCCTAGCCTAAACTAAACTATCAATAGCCCTTAAAAGAATCTTTTGCGGGGCATTGCCCCAAAGAAATAAGCTCTTTTACCTGTAAAAAAAAATACAAACAACCCCCCAACAGTAAAACCCACCACCCACACAACCAACCCCCCAAATAAAATCATATCTAAAAAACCTAAGCTCCCCATTGCCCTGAAAAGGGCATTTGGATGGGCATTGCCCTTAAAAGGGCATTTAGCTCTTTTGCAGCCCAAACCCTAAGCTAAAAATAAAACCCACCCAATAAACCCTTATAAAAACCTAGCACTAACCCCCGAAGATCCACTTACAGTTTTTGAAGACCGGACATCCATGCTCAACAAAGTGGCAGAAGTCCACAGCGAGGCCAGCAGAAGTCTTCATCTAAGCGGGCCGAAGTCTTCATCCAAGCCGGCAGAAGTCTTCATCCAGACGGCATCTTCTATCTTCATCCATCTGGCGCGGAGCGGTTCCATCTTCAAGACATCCGGCGCAGAGCATCCTCTTCTGACGATGGCTAACAAGGAATGAAGGCTCCCTTAAGGGACATCATCCAAGATAGCGTCCCTTGAATTCTGATTGGCTGATAGAATTCTATCAGCCAATCAGAATTAAAGGTGAAAAAATCCTATTGGCTGATACAATCAGACAATAGGATTGAGCTTGCATTCTATTGGCTGTTGCAATCAGCCAATAGGATTGAGCTTCAATCCTATTGGCTGATCCAATCAGCCAATAGGATTGAGCTTGCTTTCTATTGGCTGTTCCAATCAGCCAATAGAATGCAAGCTCAATCCTATTGACTGATTGGATCAGCCAATAGGATTGAAGCTCAATCCTATTGGCTGATTGCATCACCCAATAAGATTTTTTCACCTTTAATTCCGATTGGCTGATAGAATTCTATCAGCCAATTGGAATTCAAGGGACGCCATCTTGGATGACGTCCCTTAAAGGAACCTTCATTCTTCGTTAGTCGTCGTCAGAAGAGGATGCGCTGCATCGGATGTCTTGAAGTTGGAGCCGCTCCACGTCGGATGGATGAGATAGAAGATGCCGTCTGGATGAAGAATTCTGCCGGCTTGTATGAAGACTTCGGCCCGCTTGGATGAAGAATTCTGCCGGCTTCGCCGAGGACTTCTGCCGCTTCGTTGAGGAGGGATGTCCGGTCTTCAAAAACTGTAAGTTGATCTTCGGGGGTTAGTGTTAGGGTTTTTTAAGGGTTTATTGGGTGGGTTTTATTTTTATCTTAGGGTTTGGGCTGAAAAAGCGCTAAATGCCCTTTTAAGGGCAATGCCCATCCAAATGCCCTTTTCAGGGCAATTGGGAGGTTAGGTTTTTTTAGATAGGATTTTATTTGGGGGGTTTGGTTGTGTGGGTAGTGGGTTTTACTGTTGGGGGGTTGTTTGTATTTTTTTTTTACAGGTAAAAGAGCTGATTTCTTTGGGGCAATGCCCTGCAAATGACCCTTTTAAGGGCTATTTGTAGTTTAGGCTAGGGTTTTTTTTTGGGGGGGGTTGTTTTGATAGGGCTATTGGATTAAGTGGAATTAGTTTAAATATTTGATCATTTCTTTTTTATTTTGTATAATTTAATGTTTGTTTTTTGTAATTTAGTTAATTGTATTTAATTAATGAAATTTATTTAATTTTAGTGTAAGGTTAGGTGTTAGTGTAACTCAGGTTAGGTTTTATTTTACAGGTAACTTTGTATTTATTTTAACTAGGTAGCTAGTAAATAGTTAATAACTATTTACTAACTAGTCTACCTAGTTAAAATAAATACAAAGTTACCTGTAAAATAAAAATAAAACCTAAGATAGATGCAATGTAACTATTAGTTATATTGTAGCTATCTTAGGGTTTATTTTACAGGTAAGTATTTAGTCTTAAATAGGTATTATTTAGTTATTAATTTTAATTTTTATTTAGATTTATTTAATTATGTTCAAGTTAGTGGGTGTTAGGGTTAGACTCAGGGTTAGGTTTAGGGGTTAAAAACTTTAGTATAGTGGCGGCAACATTGGGGGCGGCAGATTAGGGGTAAATAAATGTAGGTAGGTGGCGGCGATGTTAGGGGCGGCAGATTAGGGGTTGATAAGTGTAGGTAGGTGGCGGCGATGTCGGGGGCAGCAGATTAGGGGTTAATAAGTGTAATGTAGGTGTCAGCGATGTCGGGGCGGCAGATTAGGGGTGTTTAGACTCGGGGTTTATGTTAGGGTGTTAGTTGTAAACATAAATTTTGTTTCCCCATAGGAATCAATGGGGCTGCGTTACAGAGCTTTACGCTCCTTTATTGCAGGTGTTAGGCTTTTTTTCAGCCGGCTCTCCCCATTGATGTCTATGGGGAAATCGTACACCTGCACGTAAAACCAGCTCAAAGCAGCGCTGGTATTTGAGTGCGGTATGGAGCTCAATTTTGCTCAATGCTCACATATTGCCTGCTAACGCCGGGTTTATGAAAACCTGTAATAGCAGCGCTATAGGGAGGTGAGCGGTGGCAATAACTTGCAAGTTGGCACCGAGCCGCTCATAACGCAAAACTCGTAATCTAGCCGTATCTTACTAATAAATTTAATATAAATTACCAAAATAATAAAATTCTAACTTAAAAGTAAAATAAAAAAACCCTAACATTGCATAAAAAAACCTAAGATTAAATTAAATTAAAAAAAATCTAATATTACAAAAAATAAAAAAGTCTAAAACTACAGAAAAAAAAATGAAGCCTAATCTAATACCCCTATAAAAACATAAAAGCCACCCCAAAAGAAAAATACCCCTAATCTAAAAATAATCAGCTTTTGTTACCTACAAAACTACAAATTAACCCCTATAAGTAATAGTAGCATATACCTTTAAAAGAGTTCCTGGCATCACTCTGTGATGTCAGTTTAGTCTTTGCCAGTATGATATCAGGCATCAATAGCTCTCTGATTGCTTAAAATGCAGGTGCACATGGCATACCTAGATATGCACCACCTGCCTGTGCACCGAAAAGGCTTACATTGTTTAAAATGCAGGTGTGTGAGGCATACCTAAATATGCACCATGTGTCTGTGCACAGTAAAAGCTGTCACTGAGACAGTGATGCATTTTATTAGATGAATTTTTGCAAATACATGTTCAGACATCCCAACCTGCAAAAACTAATTTCAGGGAGGTGGCTTCTCCCGCTACTGTGCCGCTCCCCCCCTTCCCCTCCCAGTTATATATTGGACACCTTGAAACCCTAAATAAGATCGAGACTTATCATTAAAGTAGCTTCCCACTAAAGTCAAATTTAAAAAAGTAGCTTTATTTCAAAACTACATACAACAAACCTATTTTCCAGTGATCGTACGCTTGTTGAATGGCTAAATATTTTAGAATACGTGCAGTAAATAAGGTAGTATTTGTGTTTTATTTTATTAAAATCAGTAGGGGTATTTTGGTTACTGATGCATGCTTTCATTGCTTTGAGGGTTCTATAACGTCCCAGCAACTAAAGGCATTTCTTAAAGAAACACTTTTCCGGATTTGGGCCACATTGGATCATAGTACTTGGAGTTTCAGGGAGATTGCACTCCATTTGCTGGCATCAGGGAGCCGCTATTACAATCAGGGAGACTCCCTGAACTTTAGGGAGACTTGGGATGCCTGCATGTTTATTGTAAAAATGCTTCTTTTAAAAAATGGTAACTCTGGAATTTGCATTCCAGTTTTGTCTGGAATGCCCCTTTAAAGAACTGACACTCCAGCAGTAAACACAAAAATAAAATGGTATAATGATATATATAATATAGCTGTAAGCCAAAAAACTAAATAAGACAGATTCTGAGGGACACTTCATGCTGCAACCAGAGGCAAAACATTAAATTATAAGACAGACACGTGTAAATTAATATTTAATGATCACTTTGAACCAAAAGTGAAATGAGTCAATGAAATGTCCTCTGCTTTCTACCCTGCAGCATCAGGCCACGAGAGGAGTAAGTGATAATCTCAGCACCTATACTATTATATTCCACATCCTTTTTCTCTGCTTGTTTCCATCAATGATTAGTTTACGACAGAGGCACAAAGATCAGGCATTGCACAGACAGAATTAATTAGAAGCTTGATTCTGAGCTGTCATTTTTTGTGTGATGAGCAGATCTATGCTATGATCCCTATGAATGTCAAGGACCTGTCCCACAGTTACATTAGTGAAATTGAAAACAACAAAAAAAGAGTTAATAGTGTATCTATTAATAGCAGCACAAACAAAACAACATCTACGTTTCTATAAATGTATAATTTATCCTTGTAACTTCAGAGAGAGAATACAAATGCAGTTTCTGTCCATTTTTAAAGGGACATTCAATTGAAAAAGTTACATGTTCCAGTTCTTAAGACCATGGGGCTGAATTATCAAGCTCCGAATGGAGCTTGATGCCCTTGTTTCTGCGGAAACAGCAGTTATGAAGCAGCTGTCTTAAGACCGCTGCTCCATAACTGGTCTGCCTTCTCTGAGGCTGCAGACATCAATTTGCCCGATCCTATACGATTGGGCTGATTGACAGCCCCTGCTAGCGGCCGGTTAGCCACAAATCTGCAAGGGGCGGCATTGCACAAGCAGTTTACAAGAACTGCTTGTGCAATGATAAATGCTGACAGCGTATGCTGTTGGCATTCATTGATGTCTGTTGGACATGATCTGCTGAGCGGATCATGTAGGACAGACCGATGATAAATCGGCCCCCATATCATTTTTATATTAATATACTCATCTTACTGTGCATTTAAAGGGACAGTAAACACCAAAGATGATATTGTGTGAAAAAATAGATAATCCCTTTATTACCCATTGCCCAGTTTTACATAACCAACACTGTTATATTAATACACGTTTTACCTCTGTAAATACCTTGTATCTAAGCTTCTACAGTCTTCCCCCTTATCACAGATCTTTTGACTCCTAAATAACTTCACCAGCATGAGCAAAATGTTATCTATATGGCACACATGAACTAATACCCTCTAGCTGTAAAAACCTGTCAAATGCTTTCAGATATGAGGCAGCCTTCAAGGGCTTAGAAATTAGCATACAAGCCTACCTAGGTTTAACTTTCAACTATGAATACCAAGAAAACAAAGCACATTTGATGAGAAAAGTAAATTGGAAAGTTGTTTAAAATGACATGCCCTATCAAAAGTTTAATTTGGACTTTACTGTCCCTTTAACTCATGTAAATGAGCAGTGAATCTCCAGTGATTTGTGGCTATGTGTTGCTGCTGCTTATTTTTTTTATTTTTTTTGGCTCTTCAGCTGTGTGTTCTGTGGCTCCAAAGGGAGACTTTACATTTGTGCTTAACCCCTCTTGCAGGAGCTAAACATATAGAGGTTGATCCCAACCTTTTGTCTGATAATTATTGGTACATTAGTGGCTGCAGATGAGCCCTTTTTCAATGTTAACCTGATCCTAGATTCCTAATCAGCTATTTTCATTGTTCATTGGCAGCACTTTTTACATTATCAGTTTGTTGAATTCGCAAACGCAAAATTGTCCCACAGACTTCATAAAAGCCGAAAAGTTGAAAAAAAAACACAAGTCGTGCAAACACAATTGCGGTTATTTAAAAGCACAACATAAGAAGATAATATTGCATACTTTATAATCCAATGTTCTGCACATATCAGAATATGTTCTATTTATTGTTAAAGATATATTTAAATATATATCTGATGGATATGTATTTATACCTGTATATACTTGATTATATAAAGGTATAGATATATACAGATATATATGTATATTTATATATATACAGTATATATAGGAAGTGGGCATTGAAAATTATCACCCTCCTTAAAAATAATCACATTTTAATGCTTTGCAGCCTGAAATAAAGACAGATACAGTTTTTGTTTATCCAGTTGTAATTACTCAGTGCAACTTATAACATCCAAGTGAAAGCTATAACACCAACATATCAGGCAAAAATAAAGAAAATACAAAAACAGACTCACTGAGTTGGAAAAAAGGATCATCCCTTTGTGTCAGTATTTTGTTGAACCACCTTTTGCTTTAATTACAGCCTTTAGTCTGTTGGGATATGTCTCTACTAACTTTATACATCTAGACTTTGCAATATTCATCCACTCTTCTTTGCAGAACTGCTTCAGTTCCGTTACATTTGATGGTGACCATTTGTGGACTGTCATCAAGTCATGCCACAGATATTCAATGGGGTTTATGTCTGGGCTCTGGCTAGGCCATGCAAGGACATTCACCTTTTTCTCCTTCAACCACTGTGTGGTCATTTTTGCTGTGTGCTTTGGGTCACTGTCATGTTGGAAGGTAAACTTTCTTCCCATTGACAACTTCCTGGCAGAGGGCAGCAGATTTTCCTTAAGAATTTGACAGTATTTTGCCCCATCCATTATTCCTTCTATTCTGACAAGTGCTCCATGCGTAATGATTAAACAGAGCTCTGAAGTCACGGTTCTCATTCTAGCATAAATTGCAGTTTTTGCTCACGCATTCGCAATTGCTTTCAACTTGTAATACGAGTGAAATTTAACTTGCGTGCAAATGGGCGTGAAAACCGGATATTGCTCGCGTAAAAAAGGATTGCGCTCCACTCGTAATCTAGCCCCATGCTACCTACTCAATCAATTAAAGTTAAAAATTAATAAGAAGCACCTTTACTCTAATAAGAGTTAGGAAAATCAATAACGCAACAAATACACATACCGATACGGCCTCTGTCCAAATCCCTCAGAGAGACATAAATACATCTCTATGGTTTTGGCATACAACAGGTTAATTTCACACTTGTTATCTATTAGCATCTCTACACAGTTTTAAAATAACAATCAACACACATGCCATTCATCCTTTAATCAATAAACCCACAATATCGCCACTTTGTTTGTCTTTAATTGTTTACATTTTTGTGAGGATTGGAAAAGGAGGTATGGGTGGATTAACCCTTTGGCTGCAGGAGTGGGCTACAATACATTGCTCTGCAATGAACTGCAGCCCTTTATAGACTATAAGAGCAGGAGGGAAATTATATGAGGACAAGCAAGTTTTCATTCTTTGCAGAGTATGATTAAAGAGTAAGGAGCTGAGTCGATGGGTGTATGCAGGTCACTGTATGTAACAGCTTGCTATTAAATAAGAATTAGAGATGCAGGAGTCAATAATAGTGAAATTGGACAGTTCAGACCCCTAGTGCCTGCCCAATAGATTTAAAAGACTATGGGGCCGAATTATCATGCTCTGAATGGAGCTTGATGTCCCTGTTTCCGTGCGAGCCTTCAGGCTCACCGGAAACAGCAGTTATGAAGCAGCGGTCTAAAGACTGCTGCTCCATAACTTGTCTGCCTGCTCTGAGACTGCAGACATCAATCTGCCTGATCCCATACGATCGGGCTGATTGACACCCCCTGCTAGCGGGCGATTGGCTGTGGATTTACAGGGTCGGCATTGCACAAGCAGTTTACAAGAACTGTTTGTGCAATGACAAATGCTGACAGCGTATGTGCGACAGACATGATACTTTACATTGTATCATGTCTGCTCAAACTTTAGTAAATTGGCCCCATTGTCTTGTTAAAAGCATCAGATGAGGCACCTCATAGGAAGTTTTTTTTTAATATAAAACTAAGCTCAGTGAGGGGTTTGTTGTAGCTTGCTCAGCACCGCACGTGGGAATTGAGACGGAGGGAGGATGTGTGAAGAAAGAGAGCCTGGCTATCCCCTATCACGGAAGCTTTTAGGAAAGCTTAGAAAGGGAGGGGGCAGAGTTACACCCAATGGTAGATGTGATACTATCATTTTAGCGACTTTGCTGCCACAGGTTAAGCAAAATGGGGCTGTCTGTTCACCAGTGAGGGAAAAGTTACAACATTTTAGGAACTAGCTTGCGAGAAACTGCTATGAACGAGCTGAGTAGAACCCTATTCTCTACAGTGTAAACTTTTGGTGAAATTATAGTAGCCCCATTGTTTTAGTGGAACAATAACAAACTTTTCATAACAGATCTTTTTTTTTTTTTAAGTAAAATTTTTTATTGAGGAAAGTAGGAGAATAACAAAAACAAAACCCTTAAGAACATATGGTGTGATAGTTGGTAAATACAAACAATATGCAAACAATTTTGAAAAGGGTAGGTAAAGGATAGTACAAAGTTGGACCGGGTGTAAGCACCTACACCCGACCAGCCTAAATGAAGTTAGACAGTGGGCTATAAGGTGAAATAAAAGAGCCTCTTTTTAAGGGGATGCATAGATTATGGATGGCTAATGGGTAGTTATATCTGCTATAGGAATCAGTGTAGATAGTTTTGCTAGTGGACCTATATAATGAAGAGGGAGGCGGGGCCCAGGAAACGGAGGAGAGAAAAAAAAAGGAGGGAGGGTGGGTTTCAGTAATGGGGAGGGTGGGAGGTATACGAAGGGGAAAGGAAAGAGTACTCGGTAGGAGGAGGAAGATCTAAGAGGGAGGTTTGAGATTGGGAGTCAGTTCCCAGCTTGGGAATTTAGAAAGCCAGGGAGACCAAATCTCATAAAAGGAATCGACCTTGTCTAGAACCTTGTATGAATATTATTCCATTTGTCCTATGTAATGGGCAATAGATAGTAACTGCGAGAGGGGTGGTGGTCTCTCTTCTTTCCAGGATCTAGCCATCGCTAGTTACGCGGCCATGAAGATGTAAATTGTGAGGGCTTCATTGGGAGGGTTAAGATTGGACATCTGCATGTGGAGAAGAGATACTTCTGGGGAGTATAGTGGGGTGAGTCCGAGTGAGCGTAGGAGTGTATATACTTTCCTCAAAAGTGGTTGGATATTCGGGCAGGACCACCAGATGTGCAGTGCCGTGCCATTAACGCCACATTTCCTCCAACAGTTGGGGGATTGTGTTGAAAATCTTGTGTAATGCGGTCGGTACAAGATGCCATCGAACTAGGATTTTATAGTGTAATTCCCATAAGGTGGCGCAATGTAGTAGTTTTTTGGTTATCAGAATCCTAGTGTACCAAGTGTCGATGTCAGCAGTAAAACACATTTCTCTCTCCCAAGCACAGTGTTGTGGGATTTTGTGTGAGGAGTGTGTGTTGATGAGGAGGTTGTAATGGAAGGAAAGGAGATGTTTAATGTTATGAGCATTTCACCAAGCGTTCTCCCAGGCCGATAACAACCTGAGAGACTTTTTGGGGTAGCCCCATGTGCGTATTTGTGTGCTCATTCAATATGCCTCAAATGTGAGTCTCGGGGGGAGCCGAAATTTTGCGCATAGGTCGGGATGAGAAAGCCATGTATCATTTTCATAGAGATCTGTCACTAAAAGGATCTGTTGCTGAGACCATTTGTCAGGGTGGGAGTCAGGCAAACAAAAGAGTGCAACAGAAATAGTGGGTGCCCGTGATGGGTGAGAAGATATTGTTGGGTTATATCTTATCTGATCCCAGAACTGAAAGCCGTGTTTGAGTATTGGGTGTATACAACTCAGGTCTCGTCTGTGATGGTTAGGGATCCAGAGAAGGTCAGAGAGGGTTATGGTAGGGGGTAGTATTGATGATTCTACTAAGAAACATCCTGGTTGTCATTCCTTGTTGTTCCATCTCATTAAATGCGAGAGTCTAGCCACGTTATAGTATGAGATGAGATTTGGCAGAGCAAGTACACCCTGTGCAATAGGTCTCTCCAAAGTACGTCCGGAGGTTCTGGGTCTATTATCTTTCCACAAATAGGTGGTGATCAGACTTTGCAGTCTGTTTAGAACAGGTCTGGGGATGTTATATGGAATGGATCTGAACAGATACGACACCTTGGGGAGGAAGGACATCTTAATCGCAGTAATACGTCCTATCCAGGAAATTTCCCTAAACTCCCATGATTCGAGTAGTTTCCCAAACTCTGAGAGTCTGTCCACATAGTTCTTTGCTACTGTGATGGAGGGATTCCGGCTAAGGAAGACTCCTAGTACCTTAATGGAGGTCACGTTCCACTGGAAGTGGTATGTTCTCTGCAAGAGATTGAGGTCTTTGGCTGAGATGTTTATAGGGAGGGCCTCAGTTTTTGAAATATTAAGTTTATAGAAACTCAGATTACTAAGTTCTTTAGTATTGTGTAAACTACAGGTATTGACTCTTTGGGCGACGTCAAGAAGAGGGTGATATCATCTGCGTATAAGGAGATTTTATGGGTAAAATCCCAAGAGTGAGGCCTTTAGTCCATGGATTGTGTCTGATACATTGGGCTAGGGGTTTGATAGCTAGAGCGAACAGAAGAGGTGACAATGGGCAACCATGTCTGGTATCGTTAGCTATACTAAACATAGGTGACTGAAATCCAACTCCCCGCACTCTAGCAGAGGGGGACACATAGAGGGCTCTGACTGCAAGGATAAAATCGTTAGGGATTCTGAAAGTCCTCATAGTCTCCCATAAATAGTCCCATCTGACCCTGTCAAACGCCTTTTCAGCATCTAGAGACAGGGCCAGAAGTGGGGCATCTTTCCTGGATGCAAAACTAAGGAGATCAAGTATTTGCCTGGTCGCATCAGGGCCTTCTCTATCTGGGATAAAACTTACTTGGTCATTTACTATAACAGGTGAGATAATTCTTGAGAGTCTGTTAGCCAAAAGCTTGGCATAGATCTTGGTGTCGAGGTTGAGTAATGAGATAGGGCGGTAGCTGCTGCAGAGATCTGGGGGTTTACCTGGTTTTAGGATTGACTACCATGGCCTTCAAGAATTCCGCATTGAGAGAGCCTCCAGAAATTATCTCTTGAAAGACAGAGAATGGGAGCTAGGAAGTGATGAAAAGTTTTGTAGAATCTAGCTGTAAAGCAATCAGAGTCGGTGATTTCCCTAGTTTCATGGATTGAATGATTTTCATAATTTCTTCTATCGTTACTGGGGCTGTTAGTATGGAAGCATTCTATGGGTTCAGCATGGGGAGAGATAGGGAGTTAAGGAAAGAGGAAATTTCCTCTAAGGTATTAGGGGGGGATTCTAAGCCAACTTCAATGTTGTATAGGGTTTGGTAATACTGCTTAAAAGTGTCTCCGACGTCTGCGGGGGTGTAGACTAGTTTCCCATTTGAGTTTTGTAAGGACATTATTCGGGATTGGACAGTGCGATGTTTGAGTTTCGATGCCAAGAGAGTAGAGGCATTATTACCTTGGTGATAATAAATCCTTTTGAATTTTTCTAGCATGTTATGTACCTTTTTAATTTCTAGGACTTGAATTTGTTTAGATATTTCAATGATTTCATCATTTACTGCGATAGAATACGCGAGGGTGAGTTTAGTTTTTAATTTCCTTAATTGAATAACTAGGGCCGCCAAAGTAACTCTACTTCGTAAATGTACCTCTGCTTCTGTCTGAATAAGGTGTCCCCTCATTACAGCCTTGAGGGTGGCCCATAGATTGTGTCGTGATCTGGTTGTCATCATTTAAGCTGAGGAAGTTGATGATCTTAGTTTAAAGTTCAGTCTTAAGAATGGGATCTGTGACAGTCCAATCTTGCAGGCGCCACGGGGGAGGGCAATTGGATGTTAAAAGGACAGTCTACACCAGAATTGTTATTGTTTTAAAAGATAGATAATCCCTTTATTACCCATTCCCTAGTTTTGCACAGCCAATATGGTTATATTAATATACTTTTTACCTCTGTGATTACCTTGTAGCCAAGCCTCTACAGACTGCCCCCTTATTTCAGTTCTTTTGACAGACTTGCATTTTAGTCAATCAGTTCTTACTCCTAAGTAACTCCACGTGCGTGAGCACAGTGTTATCTATATGATTCACATGAACTAACACCATCTAGTGGTGAAAAATTGTCAAAATGCATTTAGGTTAGAGGTGGCCTTCAAGGTCTAAGAAATTAGCATATGAACCTCCTAGGTTTAGCTTTCAACTAAGAATACCAAGAAAACAAAGCAAAACTGTTGATAAAAGTAAATTGGAAAATTGTTTATAATCTCATGCCCTATCTGAATCATGAAAGTTTATTTTGGACTAGACTGTCCCTTTAAGTAGGGGCCTAAATGGAGATGTAGGGCGTCATGGTCAGACCAGGAAATTGGGGGGATTTTGATGTAGGATATGTTGTCTAAGAGTTTAGCACTGGTGAAGAAATAGTCAATGCGAGTGTGTGACTTGTGTGGGGAAGAATAGAATGTGTAGTCTCTCTCCTATGGATGAAACGCCCACCAGGCATCGTATAAATCATATTGGGAAATGAGTGATTGAAAGGCCTTGGAGAGGGAGTGAGTGGCTCTATTGTGTCGAGAGAGTGGGGGTCCCATTCTGTCGAGTGTTGCGTCCCAAATTAGATTGAACTCACCCCCTAAAATTAGTTCCCCTTGTTTCACCACTGACAGCGAGCTAAGGAGTGTCCTGAGGAATTTTAACTGTTTTTAGTTAGGTGCATATATATTAAGTAATGTAACTAAATGTTTATTAATTGTGCATATCACGATGATGAATCTGGCTTGGGAGTCAGTCTCTACATAAATAGGGTCATAGGAGACATTTTTGCTAATATATATGGCCACACCTATAGATTTGAAAGGGAACGTGGCTTCGATAAGTGTGGGAAACCAGCGAGAGGTGCGTATGGTCGCGGGGGTCAGAGTCCAGTGGGTCTCCTGGATAAGAGCGATGTCCGTTCTACTTTTGTGTAGGTAAGTGAGGAGTAGACTGCGCTTGGTTGGGGAGTTGAGTACCTGGGTATTTAGTGTGAGTAAGCATAGTCCTTCCATAGTTATAGGGAGGAAGGTCGGTGTAAGGGAGAAGAATAAGGGAGGGGGAGGGAAGAAAAGAGAGGGAGAAGGGAAACACGCAAAGAGAAAAAAAGGGGGCGGAAGATCTATAGGAGGGTGGTTTCCTGGGTCGCTAAGCTATAAGAGAGCGTGGTCATGGTCAACTAAGTTTATGTAAAGTAGAGTCCAGAGGTATAGCTAGATATAACTAAGTCATAAATATTTTAAGGGGGTATGGGTGTTCAGCGGCCAGGAGCCGCTTTGATTAAAAAAAAAGGGGAGGGGGAAAAGGGGGAGCGGAGAAAGATATGTCTAATCTATAGTAGGTCAAAAGTTTCAGCATATATTGTATATTTTATATTATATTTGAGCGGTATGACAGGAGGGTATCTGGTGAGATGAAAGTTGAGGGTAAGGTTATGCAGAAGTGTGGGGGAGGGCCAAATATTAAAGGTAAGAAGTGTAGGGAGGGGATGGAAAGGTGTTCGGACATGAGGCACCTCCCAGCTCATGTAAGGTGGAGTGGGTATGTCAGGAAGGTTGGAAGTGTAGGGGTTCTAGATGAATCTGCAGGGGAATTAGGATGGTTTGGGGTTCTGACGGGTTCTATTCGTTGTGGGCCAGGGGGGACAGGGTAGGGAGAGAGTTGTGTGTTGCTTCAGATATGGGTACATGGGAGGGAGCTGGGTGTTGGATGCATATCTAAATGAAAGGGATCGGTTCAAATTGGAACATGGGTGCAGGGCATATCACCTTTGAGAAAGAGGGGGTTTGTTTAGGGGGGGGATCAGGTGAGGTCTATGAAGAGTCTAGTCAGGGGGATGATTGGTCATAGAGCTGTATGGTGGACACATTGAGCAAGAATACAGATAAGATGTGTGTGAAACCAAGTTAACAATATAAAAACTGAGCCGTGCATAACTAGTCATAGAAAAAGTGTTAGCTAAATGTAACACAACATTTTGAAACATATATATGTAGGTCTGGATAAATAGTGTCACTAAGTGATATTGCCTATATGGGTCTTAGCTAGAGTCCATTAGATGTCTTTCATGATGATTGTCCAGCATCATACAACAAGGAGATGGGGATGTTTCCCTGGGTGAGTGTGATGTGTGATAACAGAACTACATATAGGCAAGGGGTAAAAAAAAAAGAAAAGAGAGAGAAAAGAGCCAAGAGCTGATGGAGGGTAAGGTATGCACCCGTATGTGAGCTCTAGGCTTACCTGAGTGATGATCTTCCATCAAGGGAGTCTTCCCCATAGGGGCCGGTAGCTATGGAGCAGTGTAGGAGTAAGGTATGTACCAGTATGTCAGCTCAGCTAGGTATTTAAGAGTCCTGTTCTAATGAGTGGGAAGCAACATCGCTAGAAGTCTCTAGAAGTATCTGGCCTCTGATCATCGTTAGTCTTCATCCTCCTGATGGAGGATTCGGTCGTCACCAATCTGGGGCTGTCGTGTTGAGTCCTTTGGAGTTTTCTTTATACCTCTTAGGATCAGGAGGGACAGTAAGTCCCAGAGTGTGGAGTAGTTTCAAACCTTGATCCAGGGATGAGATTATATATGGATGGTCTTGATGCTGTAGGAGAATCTTCACCAGGAACCCCCATCTGTATTTTACTTTGTGATGTCTCAGAGCATGTGTGACTTGTTGGAATGTTCTCCTTTTGGCTAAGGTGTGCGGAGACAAATCCGGGAAGATTTGTAATTTGTGATAGGATTCTTTGAGTGGCTTTTTGTTGAAGGATGCTCTCAGTATCTTCTCTTTAGTTGTATAGCAGTGAAGATGGAGAATTACATCTCTCGGGTGTCGGTGATAGAGTTGTGAGGCCGCTGTGCCCTATGGACTCTGTCAATCAAAAAGGTCTTGTTCCGTAGCTGTGCCTAGGAGATCTTTGAAGAGGGTAGTCAAATAATTATGGCGTTCTGCTAGAGAGACTTCCTCAAATATGCATCTAATCCGAAGGTTATTCTGGCGGGATCTATCTTCTAGATCTGCCAGCTTGGTTTCTAAGTCTGAGATTTGTTCCGTGAGATTCTGGGAATAGGAGAGTAGATTGGAGTGATCTATTGCTAGGTCCTCATGTTCCCTCTCTAGTGTCTCAGTCCATTCCCCTAGTGAGGAGATGTCTTGTTTGAGTTCGCTAACAAATTGACGGAGGTATTGCCGCAAGGATGTGTAGTGGGTGTCCATCTTATCAGATAGGATTTTGATGGAGTCTAGGAAGGTAGATTGTGAGAGTGCAGCTCTGTCTTTACGTGGGTTATCTACTTTAGGTTTTCCGGTGATGAAGGCAGTGGAGTCTCTGGAATCCTCTTTTGACAGGTCTGGGTCAGATAAATTCTTACTATGGAAATGGTCAGTTAGAGTCCTTTTAGGGTTCTCCTGGTCTTTAGGTTTTCTCTTCACAGAGTGTGCCATATTTTGGGGGATTATTCTCGGGACCTCTAGGACCTGGTAGAATAAACGGCTTTCTTCTAAGAATTGAGAGCTGGGGGGATCAAGCCGACACCTCTACCATTTGGGCCTTAGCCCTCCATTCTCTCCTCCAACTTTTATGAAGAAGTAGCCAGGGTCAGCAGCTATCAGTTGGGGTTAAGTGTACAGGGTTTAAATTAAAGGTCTTGAGATGAGGTCTGCAGTCAGGCACGTTAATGTGCGTTTACTCTGGGGTGTGAGCCGTTTAAGAGTAACCCCTCTTCAGGGGATGTGCCACCTCTGGGTGAGCTTTGGAAAAGGAGTGAGGGTATGATCCACAGACCAGGGGGACTGCGGGAAAGGGAGGAGAGGGACCTCTGCGTAGCAGGTATATGGTGTTGAACTTGAGAGGTTTAGTTTATCGGTTGAGAGAGTGGCGTGTGGGTAAGCCACCTATGTGAATAAACTGCGGCCCCCTTATTATTGGCAGGTTAGGGGGATGTTTTGTGCCTCCGTTAGGGTAATGGGAGAGGAATATTAAAGTGTCCAAACTGTCTCCTGAAGTGACGTCTTTGGATGACCTGTTAGTCCTCTTATTAAGTTATACCCTTCTGCAGTGGTATTTGTCAGTTGTACTGCTGTTGAGTGTTAGGAGGATATGAGATTAGAAAATGATGCAGGCTCTATCTTAATAAACCAGTTGTCCCTATGAAGTTTCCCTTGCAGATTATGAAGATGGTGCTATAATGTAGTGATAGCAGTGAGGTTCTGGAAGGGGGAGCTTGATAACTCTTTCCCCTATTGTGGTGTTGAATACTTGGTCAGGAATATCCCAGAGCTCCCTTGCAGCACTAAATATGGCATCTGTTGGCACCAAAAATAAAGCTCTGAGTCTGGACTGAGCTCACATCGTGTGATGGTATCCCAGCCTTCCGCTATGCTGATGAATGGTAATCTGTAGGTGGGTAAGTAGCAGAAGGCTCCTTATGTTAGAGGGAAGGTTTGTGGGGCTGTATGTAGCTCCGTAAATTGTGTCGATTGGTATAGTTAGGAGACCTAGCGTAGGGTCTGTGGCTGGCTCTCACCTTTACCGATGACCAAGCGAGCGGCATCTGACAGATCCCCAGACCTGGAGGTAGGTTGATGTGGGTGCCTGTTAGACCGGAGCGGGAGATCACGCTGTTGAAGCTGCCGGCTGCGTAGTAGCTGAGTGATGTAAGGTATCCGTCATTAAAGGCGCTCCTGAGGGGTGTAAGGCTTCTATTTCAGGCTATGTTTGTTAGGTGAGACAATAGGGGTAATGAGATAAGTAAATTAGGGGTATTAATCTCAATTTAAAGCGGTTATAGGAGAATATGAAGGGAGAGCTCCTGCTTCATGCAACCGCTCAGTATGGCTTTAGGCTCCGCCCCCCTCATAACAGATCTTCTTGATTGTAGATCAGAATGCTTTCTTCTCTATCAGTAAGATTTAAAAAGTATATTAAGCTTTTTTAAAGTTTAATCAATATAATAATATATATCAATATAATAATAATAATAATGTCATCCACAGGAACAGAATTAGAGGCTGAAGCCTTCATTACTTACCTTAATATTAATGACCTTAATCTCCAATTTACATCAAGCTATGACAAAGTAAAGGTACCATACCTTTATCTCTATTTGAGAGGTGATCCTTACAATCTTAGGGTGGAGACTACATTATATAGAAAGTCCATTACATCCAACACGATCTTGCATGCCAGATCGAGCCATCCCAAACATACTGGTTTTGAGGTGGCCAAAGGCCAATTCATACGGCTTAAGAGAAACTGTTCATCAGACAATGATTTCCAGAAAAAAGCAAATACACTTAAGAAACAACTCCAAGACAGAGGTTATCACTTTAAGATAATTAAGAGAGATTTTTTAGAAGTGGAAAGAATGGATAGGAAGACAATGCTTCAACAAATCAAGGTTTATCCAAATAGAAACTTTGATAGCCTTAAACCCAATTTTATCACTACTTTTAGTCCTCAGTTTACAGAAATTTGTAGCATTATAGGTAAACATCTTCCGGTTTTGACAGGAGAAGACAGCCTCAAAAACTTAGTTTCAGAAGGCTGCAATTATGTCTCTAGAAAAGGCCATACTCTGGGTAACATTTTGGCACCCAGTATGCTAAAGAAAGCCACTTCGAGTGGAATCAGTTGGCTAACAGTTAAGGGTCACTTTAGGTGCCACTTCTCTGGCTGCATTGCTTGCAGCCATACTAGTGTCACTAACAGGTTCCAATCAAAATTACCCTAAAGGGTGTTTCTTTTGTCAGGCTATACTAATTGTTGGACCAGTAATGCTATCTATTTAGTAGAATGTACAGACTGCAATAAGCAGTATGTAGGATGTACCACACGCGAGGTGCGTTCACAAATCAGAGAACATCTCAACAATATAGACAAAGATATTGATGTCTCTGATTTGGTACACCATTTCTTAACGGTTCACAATAAAATGGTTAAAACATTCAAATGACAAGTGATTAAAACCATTACGAAAGCCCCCAAGGGGAGGAGATAAAACCCTAAAACTTTTTCACAGAGAGGCCTTTTGGATTTTTACCCTACGGACTAGACATCCAAAAGGCTTCAATGCATCTGTTCATATTATCAATCACTGGCAACTCTAATGCATTACATTTGGACTGCAATTTCTGATTACTCTTGGTGCTTGGAGGGCTAGCTCAATCATTCCAACATGAATGTTTAGTATTATATGACTAAATGCGAGTTTAGAATATATCAGAGTTTGCACTGTCCAAATAATAGGTATATGGAAACATAGGATTTATATTACATAATAACAATCTACACCTATTAAGGGTTCTCCTTTACTGAATAGAGTTCTCTATCACTACCCTGTGGATTATATGCAGAGTACTTCAAATTTACCAATTGTCTATTATGATAGCTTATAAGATTAGACTTAAAATGAACATATAACACTTTTTTCTTAAAAATTAAAAGTGTATAGGACTCAGGTTATTGTTGTTTCCTATCTAGGGGAATATGATTAGCTCCCTACAGGATTATAGTCTACTGCTTCCATAGGGATATATATGTCATTCAGAGTATTCGCACATAGTTAGCTATTCTTTATTTCTTTGTGTATATATGTAAGAATTGTTATTCTCCGGTTGGTGTTATGTCAGACTTTTCAGTGGTGTATTGATACCCTATTACTCACAGCTGCTAACCCTTATGGGGCCTTGATGGCTTTTAAAATGGTGTTTACTGGATATTGCAGTATGGTCTATGATTAAGGCTTTTCTATACAGTCGGAACAGGTAAGACCGGCAGGAGCTTTGAGCCATAGCGATTTATTTTATTTATTTTCTTAATATTTTTACCCCTTATTTACCTTGTTTTTTGTGTGTACCTGTAATGTATCAATTTCAGCTCTTGATAAGTTTACAAGATGTGTCAGTTTGGTACTTGGAAATTAGTAACTAAGTATTTTATTTAGAAATAAATGTGATGTTTCACAATGCTAACCCGAAATAGGAGTTTCCTAAGTTAACAAAATGAATTAATATTGCCAGAGATTAACCCGCTGTACTCCGGAATGCTAGGAGTTCAGAGTGGTTATTAGTGGCTCAAGTTATGGAATACAAAGTTCATACCTTCCTTAGGTGGAGATGGAAAGAGTTAGTGTTACCGGGGGTTTGTTGGAGCAGGTAAGTAACACTTAACGGCAAACCGCATCAACCGCTTCTCAGGGGGAGAGAGACGCTGCTGACAGGAGCGGGCGGTAGCTGATGACGTAACCACAGCTCCGGCGTCTGTGTCCCAAGGTGTGAGAGCAGGAGCTGACAGGAACAAACTGAGCTGAAGGAAAAGGTATAAGTTTGCTAATTTTGTCAGTGGGGATATCCAAGTTAGATGGCTAGTAGTAACGAAGCTTCTAGTAGAGAAGTCTGCTTCAATAATCCAGCAACTAACTATGCAAGTTATGCTAATTTATAGTGAAGAGGAGGAGTGTTCTTAAAGGGACAGTATGAGAGAAACGGTATTCCTTACAGTACCTCATGCATTAAATCCTCATTTCTTGAATGAGAGCTCGCTGGATTTGTGTTTTTTGTTTTCATCGCCATCCACCACACTTGGCAGCTATAGCCATAATGCCCTTGTTCAAATGGCTATATCACTTTTCTGGGCCAGTGCTAGGATTTATAGAGGGAATTGATATCTGTTATTTTATTAATCTGATTTATCTAAAATGATAGAGGAAATTGGTATCTGTTATCTCATCAATCTGATGTATTATTACTGTAATAGCAATAATGTTTAATTTCAGTATTACATAATGTGCCAAAGCTCTGCACAACATAGCAGGTAACTAAATGCTGTAAGAGAATAGGAAACAGCAACCACAGTTCACAGAACACGGAGAAGGATTACCCTGCCTGTCAAAATGTCCGCAAAAGAAAGAATCTCTCTAGCTGTGATATATTTGAAAATACCTTTATATATCACACAGGGTCCACAGAAAAACAGCAACATTTCGGGGTGACATTAAGCCCTTACTCATGCTTAGGTAACAAAATGTACCTGCACACACACATTTATACATACACACACACAACCACATACATTTATACACACATTTACACACACACATACACATTTATACACATACATACACATACATACACATACAGGCACATACACATTTAATCCTCTTAAAAGCAGATATGTAGATAAGAAAAAAATAAAACTTTTCTAAAGGGAAATAAAGTTAAAATAAAATGTTAAAGGTACATGAAACACAAACATTTTCTTTGATAACTCAGTAGGGATGGGCGAATGTGTTTATATTCGAATTTGAATGGTAGAACAAATATTGTAGAAATTAAATTTACATAATAGAATGTTGAATGAATATTCTTAAAATATTCTTAAAAATTCTATGATCGAATGCTATTTACAGTTTTCGAATGTCACTTTAGAATTTGAATGTTCAGAATTAGATCAAATGTCCACATTCGAAATTTCGAATGTAACATTCGATTTAACAAATACTATTCAGAAGTTCAATAGTTCATGTGGTTGGGAATTTAGTCAATTGAAACATAATAGATACAAATATATCAATTCAAATTTTTCTATTTTGAATATTGCATAATTTGAATATTACTTTTTAAAAAAGCATTAGAAATACTATTACAAATATATAAATTTGAATTTTTCGAATTCAAATATTGCATAATTCGAATGCATTAAATGAATGTTAGCATGTTGTACAAACATTCGAAATTTGAAACAAATGAATGTGTTAAAATTAATTTCATTTTTCGAATTATTGCAAAACATTCACCCATCCCTATAACTCAGATAGATAATACTATTTTCCAATTTACTAGTTTGCTTCATCATTTTAGTATCCTTTGTTGAAGGAGCAGTAATAAACCACTGGTAAATAGCTGAAAGCCAATGAGAAGAGGAATATATGTGCAGCCAACAATCAGCAGCTTCTGAGCCTACCTAGGTATAATTTTCAACAAAGGATACAAAGAGAAGAAACAAAATAGATCACAGAAATAAATTGTAAAGTTATTTAAAACTGTATGCTCTTTCTGAATCATGAAAGAAAAAAACTGAGCTTCATGTCCCTTTAATGATTCAGAAAGAGCATGCAGTTTTAACAGTATTTTCAGTTTACTTCTATCAAAGATGTTCTTTGTTGAAATGTAAGAAGCAACAATGCACTACTGAGAGCTAGCTGGTGATTGGTGGACTAGCTACACACATATGCTTCTTGTCATTGGCTCATCTAGCTCCCAGTAGTACAGGGGGCAGAATTGCACAAGCAGTTCACAAACACTGCTTGTGCAATGATAAATGCTGACATCGTATGCTGTCGGCATTTATCGATGTGCGGCGGACATGATACGCTACATCATATCATGTCCGCTCGCACTTTAGTAAATCAGCCTCATTGTCTTGTTAAAAGCATCAGGTGAGGCATCTCATAGGAAGCTTTTTTAATATAAAACTAAGCTCAGTGGCTGAATCTATTTTAGATTGCGATCTTTCTAAAACCATGATGAGAATATCGTCCAGAACTTCAAATATCAGTATCAAGCCAAAATATAGGATTGTAATCGACCTCTAAAGGTTTAAACCCTGCAAAAGGGTCATATTTACAGTTTAACTTTAGCTCAGAAATCACAGTGTATTTCCACTCTTAGGGCTAAATTACAAGTGGAGCGCTTTTAATAAACTGTTATACTGATTATTTAATGTAAATATATCACATTTCAATGTTCTGCACATAGGGGAATATGTTCTATGTATTTCGAAAGAGATATTTATATCCTATGTAAAAAAGGCCAAGTGTGTTTGTCCGAAGCTGTCATGCGCAGTAGAGACTGCGCGCGAGGACAAACACACCCGGTCTTAATCTAACTGACCTCACCTGGCATCTGGGGTGAAGTGGGTGTGGGCGGGGCCTGGTGTGGTGTGAGCAGGGCCGGGTGTGACACGGGCAGGGCGTGGGTAGGACCAGGTGCCGTGGCTGACTGGCCGTGAGAGACAGAGAGCTCTAAAGAGGGGGGATAGAGAGCAGAAAAGGGGGGATAAAGAGAGGGAGAGAGACAGCAAAAGAGAGGGAGAGAGACAGCAAAAGAGAGGGGGGAAGAGAGAGAGCAAAGGAAAGGGGCGAAGAGAGAGAGCAAACGATAGGAAGAGAGACAGCAAAAATGAGAGGAGAGAGAGCAGAAGAGGGAGAGAGAGAGCAGAAGAGGGAGAGAGAGAGCAAAAGAAAGGGAAGAGAGACAGCAAAAGAGAGAGGAGAGAGCGAGAGCAAAAGAGGGGGAGAGAGAGCAAAAGAGGGGGAGAGAGAGCAAAAGAGGGGGAGAGAGAGCAAAAGAGGGGGAGAGAGAGCAAAAGAGGGGGAGAGAGAGCAAAAGAGGGGGAGAGAGAGCAAAAGAGGGGGAGAGAGAGCAAAAGAGGGGGAGAGAGAGCAAAAGAGGGGGAGAGAGAGCAAAAGAGGGGGAGAGAGAGCGAAAGAGGGGGAGAGAGAGCAAAAGAGGGGGAGAGAGAGCAAAAGAGGGGGAGAGAGAGCAAAAGAGGGGGAGAGAGAGCAAAAGAGGGGGAGAGAGAGCAAAAGAGGGGGAGAGAGAGCAAAAGAGGGGGAGAGAGAGCAAAAGAGGGGGAGAGAGAGCAAAAGAGGGGGAGAGAGAGCAAAAGAGGGGGAGAGAGAGCAAAAGAGGGGGAGAGAGAGCAAAAGAGGGGGAGAGAGAGCAAAAGAGGGGGAGAGAGAGCGCAAAAGAGAAGGGGGAGAGAGTGCAAAAAAGGGTGAGATAGAGAGCAAAAGAGGTGGGAGATAGAGAGCAAAAGAGGTGGGAGAGAGAGAGCAAAAGAGGTGGGAGAGAGAGAGCAAAAGTGGGGGAGAGAGAGAGCAAAAGTGGGGGAGAGAGAGAGCAAAAGGGGGGGAGAGCAAAAGGGGGGGAGAGCAAAAGGGGGGGAGAGCAAAAGGGGGGGAGAGCAAAAGGGGGGGAGAGCAAAAGGGGGGGAGAGCAAAAGGGGGGGAGAGCAAAAGAGGGGGAGAGCAAAAGAGGGGGAGAGCAAAAGAGGGGGAGAGCAAAAGAGGGGGAGTGAGAGAGAGCAAAAGAGGGGGGAGAGAGCAGAAGAGGGGGAGAGAGCAGAAGAGGGGAGAAGAGAGAGCGCAAAAGAGAGGGGGGAGAGAGAGGGAGCAAAGGTTGGAACCACGGAACTTAAAAAAATTGTCCTGTGTACACAGCCTTTAGGACTAGTATAATAATAAATAGCTATGTGCAGAACATTGGATTATGAAATATGCAATATTATCTCCTTATATTGTGCTTTTAAATAAACGCAATTGTGTTTGTGCAACTTGTGGGTATTAGTTTTTTTTTTAAAAAAAACTTTTTCGGCTTCATTGAAGTTAGTGGGGAAATGCAATTTTGTGATCGTAACTTATCAAAGTCTATTTGTTAGCACGATTTTACGAACGCAATAGCGCAAACTTAAATCAGGAAAAAATATTGAGCTAAAAAGGAGCTGCATACACACCAACACACTAAATTGCCGGCGATGGGTGGTAGTTATCAAGCCGTCTACTTTTCTGGCTTCGCCGGCCCAATACGCCCGCCTAAGCTCGCCTCACATCGCCGCCGCGGACCTGAAAAAATACGCCTAAGTTATCAAATAAAGCTGTCAAAAAGCCGCGGGGCGATGAGCAGCTGACTGTGACAGTTATCACTCATCCGATCTTGCTGCCCTTCGGCTTTTTCCCAGCTTTATTGCTAGCCTGTCACTAAGCACTCACACTAAACTACACTATTCTACCCCCTATACCGGCGCCCCCGGAGCCCCCACAACTCACTAAAGTTACTAACCCCTAAACCGCCGCTCCTAGACCCTGCCGCAACTCTTATAAATGTATTAACCCCTAAACCGCCACTCCTAGACCCTGCCGCAACTCTTATAAATGTATTAACCCCTAAACAGCCGCTCCCGGACACCTAGTTACCCCTATCCTGCCCCCCCTATACCGTCGCCCTCTATTATAAAGTTATTAACCCCTATGCTGCTGATCCCGCACCTCTCCGCAACTAAATAAATAGTTTAACCCCTAAACCGCTGCTCCCTGAACCCGCCGCAACCTATATTAAACCTATTAACCCCTATCCTGCCCCCCTACACCGTTGTCACCTATAATAAATGTATTAACCCCTAATCTGCCTCCCCTACATCATATCATGTCCGCTCGCACTTTAGTAAATCAGCCTCATTGTCTTGTTAAAAGCATCAGGTGAGGCATCTCATAGGAAGCTTTTTTAATATAAAACTAAGCTCAGTGGCTGAATCTATTTTAGATTGTGATCTTTCTAAAACCATGATGAGAATATCGTCCAGAACTTCAAATATCAGTATCAAGCCAAAATATAGGATTGTAATCGACCTCTAAAGGTTTAAACCCTGCAAAAGGGTCATATTTACAGTTTAACTTTAGCTCAGAAATCACAGTGTATTTCCACTCTTAGGGCTATATTACAAGTGGAGCGCTTTTAATAAACTGTTATACTGATTATTTAAAGTAAATATATCACATTTCAATGTTCTGCACATAGGGGAATATGTTCTATGTATTTCGAAAGAGATATTTATATCCTATGTAAAAAAGGCCAAGTGTGTTTGTCCGAAGCTGTCATGCGCAGTAGAGACTGTGCGCGAGGACAAACACACCCGGTCTTAATCTAACTGACCTCACCTGGCATCTGGGGTGAAGTGGGTGTGGGCGGGGCCTGGTGTGGTGTGAGCAGGGCCGGGTGTGACACGGGCAGGGCGTGGGTAGGACCAGGTGCCGTGGCTGACTGGCCGTGAGAGACAGAGAGCTCTAAAGAGGGGGGATAGAGAGCAGAAAAGGGGGGATAAAGAGAGGGAGAGAGACAGCAAAAGAGAGGGAGAGAGACAGCAAAAGAGAGGGAGAGAGACAGCAAAAGAGAGGGGGGAAGAGAGAGAGCAAAAGAAAGGGGGGAAGAGAGACAGCAAAAATGAGAGGAGAGAGAGCAGAAGAGGGAGAGAGAGATCAAAAGAGAGGTGGAAGAGAGAGCAAAAGAAAGGGAAGAGAGACAGCAAAAGAGAGAGGAGAGAGCGAGAGCAAAAGAGGAGAGAGCGAGAGCAAAAGAGGGGGAGAGAGAGCAAAAGAGGGGGAGAGAGAGCAAAAGAGGGGGAGAGAGAGCAAAAGAGGGGGAGAGAGAGCAAAAGAGGGGGAGAGAGAGCAAAAGAGGGGGAGAGAGAGCAAAAGAGGGGGAGAGAGAGCAAAAGAGGGGGAGAGAGAGCAAAAGAGGGGGAGAGAGAGCAAAAGAGGGGGAGAGAGAGCAAAAGAGGGGGAGAGAGAGCAAAAGAGGGGGAGAGAGAGCAAAAGAGGGGGAGAGAGAGCAAAAGAGGGGGAGAGAGAGCAAAAGAGGGGGAGAGAGAGCAAAAGAGGGGGAGAGAGAGCAAAAGAGGGGGAGAGAGAGCAAAAGAGGGGGAGAGAGAGCAAAAGAGGGGGAGAGAGAGCAAAAGAGGGGGAGAGAGAGCAAAAGAGGGGGAGAGAGCAAAAGAGGGGGAGAGAGAGCGCAAAAGAGAAGGGGGAGAGAGTGCAAAAAAGGGTGAGAGAGAGAGCAAAAGAGGTGGGAGAGAGAGAGCAAAAGTGGGGGAGAGAGAGAGCAAAAGTGGGGGGAGAGAGAGGGAGAGCAAAAGGGGGGGAGAGCAAAAGGGGGGGAGAGCAAAAGGGGGGGAGAGCAAAAGGGGGGGAGAGCAAAAGGGGGGGGAGAGCAAAAGGGGGGGGAGAGCAAAAGGGGGGGAGAGCAAAAGGGGGGGAGAGCAAAAGGGGGGGAGAGCAAAAGGGGGGGAGAGCAAAAGGGGGGGAGAGCAAAAGGGGGGGAGAGCAAAAGAGGGGGAGAGCAAAAGAGGGGGAGAGCAAAAGAGGGGGAGAGCAAAAGAGGGGGAGAGCAAAAGAGGGGGAGAGCAAAAGAGGGGGAGAGCAAAAGAGGGGGAGTGAGAGAGAGCAAAAGAGGGGGGAGAGAGCAGAAGAGGGGGAGAGAGCAGAAGAGGGGAGAAGAGAGAGCGCAAAAGAGAGGGGGGAGAGAGAGGGAGCAAAGGTTGGAACCACGGAACTTAAAAAAATTGTCCTGTGTACACAGCCTTTAGGACTAGTATAATAATAAATAGCTATGTGCAGAACATTGGATTATGAAATATGCAATATTATCTCCTTATATTGTGCTTTTAAATAAACGCAATTGTGTTTGTGCAACTTGTGGGTATTAGTTTTTTTTTAAAAAAAACTTTTTCGGCTTCATTGAAGTTAGTGGGGAAATGCAATTTTGTGATCGTAACTTATCAAAGTCTATTTGTTAGCACGATTTTACGAACGCAATAGCGCAAACTTAAATCAGGAAAAAATATTGAGCTAAAAAGGAGCTGCATACACACCAACACACTAAATTGCCGGCGATGGGTGGTAGTTATCAAGCCGTCTACTTTTCTGGCTTCGCCGGCCCAATACGCCCGCCTAAGCTCACCTCACATCGCCGCCGCGGACCTGAAAAAATACGCCTAAGTTATCAAATAAAGCTGTCAAAAAGCCGCGGGGCGATGAGCAGCTGACTGTGACAGTTATCACTCATCCGATCTTGCTGCCCTTCGGCTTTTTCCCAGCTTTATTGCTAGCCTGTCACTAAGCACTCACACTAAACTACACTATTCTACCCCCTATACCGGCGCCCCCGGAGCCCCCACAACTCACTAAAGTTACTAACCCCTAAACCGCCGCTCCTAGACCCTGCCGCAACTCTTATAAATGTATTAACCCCTAAACCGCCACTCCTAGACCCTGCCGCAACTCTTATAAATGTATTAACCCCTAAACAGCCGCTCCCGGACACCTAGTTACCCCTATCCTGCCCCCCCTATACCGTCGCCCTCTATTATAAAGTTATTAACCCCTATGCTGCTGATCCCGCACCTCTCCGCAACTAAATAAATAGTTTAACCCCTAAACCGCTGCTCCCTGAACCCGCCGCAACCTATATTAAACCTATTAACCCCTATCCTGCCCCCCTACACCGTTGTCACCTATAATAAATTTATTAACCCCTAATCTGCCTCCCCTACACCGTCGCCCCCTATAATAAATTTATTAACCCCTATCCTGCCCCCCACTACGCCGCCGCCACTGTAATAAAATTATTAACCCCTAAACCTAAGTCTAACCCTAACGCCCCCCTAACTTAAATATTAATTAAATAAATCTAAATAATATTTTTATTATTAACTAAATGAATCCTATTTAAAACTAAATACTTACCTATAAAATAAACCCTAATATAGCTACAATATAAATAATAATTATATTCTAGCTATCTTAGGATTTATTTTTATTTTACAGGCATCTTTCAATTTATTTTAACTAGGTACAATAGCTATTAAATAGTTATTAACTATTTAATAGCTTACCTAGCTAAAATAAAGAGAAATTTACCTGTAAAATAAAAACTAACCTAAGTTACAATTACACCTAACACTACACTATACTTTAATAAATTATTCCTATTTAAAACTAAATACTTACCTGTAAAATAAACCCTAAGATAGCTACAATATAATTAATAATTATATTGTAGCTATCTTAGGATTTATATTTATTTTACAGGTAACTTTGTATTTATTTCAGCTAGTTAGAATAGTTATTAAATAGTTATTAACTATTTAATAACTACCTAGCTAAAAGAAATACAAAATTACCTGTAAAATAAATCCTAACCTAAGTTACAATAAAACCTAACACTACACTATCATTAAATTACATAGTAACATAGTAACATAGTAGATAAGGTTGAAAAAAGACTGAAGTCCATCGAGTTCAACCTATACAAATCTAAAATACTTACAAAAAGCTCCAGTTAAGCTTAAATAACCCCATTAAAATGTGACCCATTTAATACTAGCAATCATATCCATGAATTTTGTTTATATACAGAAATTTATCCAGACTATTTTTAAATGTATCTATGGTATTGGCATTCACTACCTCCTTTGGTAATGAGTTCCACAATTTTATTGCTCTTACAGTGAAAAAACGTTTCCGTTGCAGGAGATTAAATCTCCTTTCCTCCAACCTTAAATTATGACCTCTTGTCAGAACCAATTTTCTTGGAATAAAAAGAGCTTCTGCCATCTCTGTATATGGGCCTTGAATATATTTATATAAAGTAATCATGTCACCTCTCAAGCGCCTTTTTTCTAAAGAGAACAGACCCAGTTTGGCTAGCCTCTCCTCATAGGATAATTTCTCCAATCCCCTTATTAGCTTTGTGGCCCTTCTCTGAACTTTTTCTAGTTCTGCAATATCTTTTTTAGCAATCGGTCCCCAGAACTGCACTCCAAACTCAAGGTGAGGTCTTACCAGGGCTTTATATAATGACAGAATTATGCTTTCCTCCCTTGAATCAATGCCTCTTTTAATACATGCTAGTATCTTATTAGCCTTTGAAGCCGCTGCCCTGCATTGTGCACTCATCTTTAGCTTGTTATCTATTACTACTCCCAAATCCCTTTCCTCCTGTGTTTGGCTAAGTCTTGTCCCATTTAAAAAATACATAGCCTGCTTATTTTTACTTCCAAAATGTAGAACCTTACATTTTTCCGTATTAAATCTCATTTTCCATTCACTTGCCCATAGTTCTAATTTTAGCAAATCCCTTTGCAAAGAGAGTTCATCCTGCTCTGACCTAATGACCTTACTTAACTTAGTATCATCTGCAAAAATAGAGATGTCGCTATTTAATCCTTGCTCCAAGTCATTTATAAAAATATTAAAAAGAACAGGGCCCAGTACTGATCCCTGGGGGACGCCACTGATTACCTTTGTCCAATCTGAGTATGATCCATTTACTGCTACTCGTTGCTCCCTATCTTTTATCCAGTTATTTATCCATGAGCTAACATTTTCAGCTATTCCCAGTCCCTTAATTTTGTGCATTAATCTCTCATGTGGCACTGTATCAAATGCCTTTGCAAAATCTAAGTATATCACATCAACTGATTCCCCTTTATCTATATTTTTACTTCCTTCCTCGTAGAATCTAATTAGATTAGTTTGACATGATCTATTTCTCCTAAAGCCATGCTGATTAGAACTCATAATCTTGTTTACACGAATATGCTCATCAATATAATCCCTTATAATCCCTTCAAATATCTTCCCCACTATTGATGTCAGACTAACTGGTCTATAGCTTCCTGGATCATCCCTGCTTCCCTTTTTGAAGAGTGGCACCACATCAGCTTTACGCCAATCCTGGGGTACCATGCCTGAGGATAATGAGTCTTGAAAAATTAAGAGTAAAGGTTTGTCTATAACAGTGCTAAGTTCACTTAACACCCTTGGGTGTATTCCATCTGGGCCTGTAGTTTTATTTACCTTAATATTTTTTAGTTTTTTCCTGATATCCTCTAAACAAAACCCAGTTAGTGGTATGGACTTGCATGTTCTATTCTGTTCCAAAGTATCATTCAATGGTTCCTCTCTTGTGTATACTGAAGAAAAAAAACTGGTTTAGTACCTCAGCCTTCTCCCTGTCATTATTTATCATGCTACCCTCCACACATTTTAATGTACCTATATTATCCTTCTTAGATTTTTTGCTATTTATGTACTTAAAGAACCTTTTAGGGTTAGACTTAGAATCCTTGGCAATTAATTTTTCATATTCAATTTTGGCTAATTTGATTGCTTTTTTGCATGCTTTGTTACATTCCTTATAAATATTGTATGCTGAGTCTGTACTATTTTCTTTTAATAATTTAAATGCCCTACGTTTTTTCCTAATTTCTTTTAACACATTTATATTTAGCCATAACGGCTTATTTTTTTTATTTTTATTTTTATAACCATATGGTATGTATTGATATGTATATTTATTTAACAAATTTTTAAATATTATCCATTTATCCTCTGTATTTTTATTAGAAAATACATTGTCCCAATTTATATTATTTAATGATTTCCTTAAATCGTTGAATTTTGCTTTCTTGAAATTAAAAGTCTTAGTTAAGCCTTTAAAACACTGCATATGAAAAGAGATTTCAAATGTGACCATGTTATGATCACTGTTACCCAAATGTTCTTTGACTTCTATGTTTGATATTATATCTGTATTGTTTGATAGCACTAAATCCAATATAGCTTTACTCCTAGTTGGCTCTTCTATTAATTGTGACAAGAAGTTATCCCTGAGAACATTTAAAAATCTATCCCCCTTAGCTGAATTACTAGTTTCATTGGCCCAGTTTATATCAGGGTAGTTAAAATCTCCCATAATTACAGCACTGTTATTAGCAGCCTTACCTATTTGCATTAGTAGTTGAGTTTCCTCTGGGTCACTAATGTTGGGAGGCTTGTAGCATGTTCCTAGTAATATTTTTTTAGGATTTTTCCCCCCACTCTTTATTTCAACCCACAGGGTCTCTACATTGTCACTTGTATCATAAATATCTTCCCTTATTGTAGGTTTAAGGTCAGGTTTAATATACATGCAGATTCCTCCACCCCTTTTATTATTCCTGTCCCTCCTAAATAATGTATACCCCTCTAAGTTAACTGCCCAGTCATGTGAATCATCCCACCAAGTTTCAGTTATACTGATAACATCATAGTCCTCTTCTGCAACTAAGAGCGTCAGCTCCCCCATTTTACCTGTCATGCTTCTTGCATTTGTTGTCATACATTTAATTTTCATGTGCTTTCTGCTGCTACTTGGTGTACTTTCCTCTATACTTTCTAATGTGACATTTCTTAAGTCATCCCTTCCTTGAGATATTAATGGAGAGACATATTCAGACACTGATCTCTCTGTTCTATTTTGTTCAAATTGACCCTCCCCCCCTTTGCCTAGTTTAAAAGGTTCTCTAAACGTGCTACCATCCTTTCCCCCAACACACCTGCACCCATGTCATTCAGGTGCAATCCATCCTTACTGTACAATTTGTACCCTAGTGAAAAATCAGCCCAGTGTTCTAAAAAGTCAAACCCCTCATTTTTACACCATGTTTTTAGCCATGAATTAACAGACCTTAGCTCCTTCTGCCTTACTGAGTTAACACACGGCACTGGTAATATCTCAGAAAATATTACTTTGGATGTCCTTGCTTTAAGCTTGCTACCTAACTCCCTGAAGTCATTTTTTAGGACTCTCCATCTCCCACTGATTTCTTCATTAGTACCAATATGCACCATGACTGCAGGATCAGACCCGCATCCCTCTAACAATCTATCAATACGCTCCACAATATGTCTAACACGAGCCCCTGGAAGACAGCAAACTGTTCTATGTAAAGGGTCTGGATGACAAATTACCCTATCAACCTTCCTTATAATAGAGTCTCCTACCACCAACATCTGCCTCTGGCCCTGACTTGTATGCCCCTCTTCCATGACTGAAGGACTGCCCACCATAGTATGCTCCTCTTCCACAGCTAAAGGACTGTTCACTATACTAGGCAACACGGCCCTCTCTGACACTGCCACCCCTGAACTGATATCCCCAACATCTTCACTTAATCTTGCAAATCTATTGGGGTGTACCAACTCAGAACTGGCCTGTCTCTTCCGCTTACTTCGCCCTCTAACTGTGACCCAGCTACATCCTGGAGTCTCCTCATCTGAATCCTCCCCATTCCCACTGCTGGAACCATTAACAACCAGCTCAGTCCTATCCATTTCCCTTTCAAGTGTCTGAATTTCATGTAGTGTTGCAATTCGTTCCTCCAGATCCCCAATACGAGTTTCTAAAGAGACAATATGCTCGCACTTGCCACAAACATATAATCCCAGAAGCGGCTGCTCCAGTGATGCAAACATGTGGCAAACTGTACACTGAATGAGATTCTCACACATTCTTAATAAAAGGTTTAACTTAAAAGTATTAAATAAATATATTTCCCCTTGGTTACCCCAAAACCTTGTTTGCCTAACTACCTTGGTTAGCTAACTATTATACTTAAACAGACAATGTTATTTTAACAGAGAATCAATACAGCAAGCCTAAAAGAGCAAGCTCACAGAGTAAATGTGCTAAATTTATAGGCTTCCAAGGCCCAAACAGGTGAAAATAATCCCACCCCTAATTACCCACACAGACAGAAAAACAAAAAAAAAACAAAATGGAATGCTAGAAATAAAGTTTAGTTATTTCCTTTTTTTAAAATAAAAATGCAACCCTTGCAAAGCAAATAATTTAGAAAATAGCTTGGTTAGCTATTATACTTAAACAGACAATGTTACTTTAACAGAGAATCAATACAGCAAGCCTAAAAGAGCAAGCTCACAGAGTAAATGTGCTAAATTTATAGGCTTCCAAGGCCCAAACAGGTGAAAATAATCCCACCCCTAATTACCCACACAGACAGAAAAACAAAAAAAAACAAAATGGAATGCTAGAAATAAAGTTATTTAGTTATTTCCTTTTTTTAAAATAAAAATGCAACCCTTGCAAAGCAAATAATTTAGAAAATAGCTTGGTTAGCTATTATACTTAACAGACAATGTTACTTTAACAGAGAATCAATACAGCAAGCCTAAAAGAGCAAGCTCACAGAGTAAATGTGCTAAATTTATAGGCTTCCAAGGCCCAAACAGGTGAAAATAATCCCACCCCTAATTACCCACACAGACAGAAAAACAAAAAAAAAAAAATGGAATGCTAGAAATAAAGTTATTTAGTTATTTCCTTTTTTTAAAATAAAAATGCAACCCTTGCAAAGCAAATAATTTAGAAAATAGCTTGGTTAGCTATTATACTTAAACAGACAATGTTATTTTAACAGAGAATCAATACAGCAAGCCTAAAAGAGCAAGCTCACAGAGTAAATGTGCTAAATTTATAGGCTTCCAAGGCCCAAACAGGTGAAAATAATCCCACCCCTAATTACCCACACAGACAGAAAAACAAAAAAAAAAACAAAATGGAATGCTAGAAATAAAGTTATTTAGTTATTTCCTTTTTTTAAAATAAAAATGCAACCCTTGCAAAGCAAATAATTTAGAAAATAGCTTGGTTAGCTATTATACTTAAACAGACAATGTTACTTTAACAGAAAATCAATACAGCAAGCCTAAAAGAGCAAGCTCACAGAGTAAATGTGCTAAATTTATAGGCTTCCAAGGCCCAAACAGGTGAAAATAATCCCACCCCTAATTACCCACACAGACAGAAAAACAAAAACAAAAAATGGAATGCTAGAAATAAAGTTATTTAGTTATTTCCTTTTTTTTTAAATAAAAATGCAACCCTTGCAAAGCAAATAATTTAGAAAATAGCTTGGTTAGCTATTATACTTAAACAGACAATGTTACTTTAACAGATTATCAATACAGCAAGCCTAAAAGAGCAAGCTCACAGAGTAAATGTGCTAAATTTATAGGCTTCCAAGGCCCAAACAGGTGAAAATAATCCCACCCCTAATTACCCACACAGACAGAAAAACAAAAAAAAATGGAATGCTAGAAATAAAGTTATTTAGTTATTTCCTTTTTTTAAAATAAAAATGCAACCCTTGCAAAGCAAATAATTTAGAAAATAGCTTGGTTAGCTATTATACTTAAACAGACAATGTTACTTTAACAGAGAATCAATACAGCAAGCCTAAAAGAGCAAGCTCACAGAGTAAATGTGCTAAATTTATAGGCTTCCAAGGCCCAAACAGGTGAAAATAATCCCACCCCTAATTACCCACACAGACAGAAAAACAAAAAAAAACAAAATGGAATGCTAGAAATAAAGTTATTTAGTTATTTCCTTTTTTTAAAATAAAAATGCAACCCTTGCAAAGCAAATAATTTAGAAAATAGCTTGGTTAGCTATTATACTTAGACAATGTTACTTTAACAGAGAATCAATACAGCAAGCCTAAAAGAGCAAGCTCACAGAGTAAATGTGCTAAATTTATAGGCTTCCAAGGCCCAAACAGGTGAAAATAATCCCACCCCTAATTACCCACACATACAGAAAAACAAAAAAAAATGGAATGCTAGAAATAAAGTTATTTAGTTATTTCCTTTTTTTAAAATAAAAATGCAACCCTTGCAAAGCAAATAATTTAGAAAATAGCTTGGTTAGCTATTATACTTAAACAGACAATGTTACTTTAACAGAGAATCAATACAGCAAGCCTAAAAGAGCAAGCTCACAGAGTAAATGTGCTAAATTTATAGGCTTCCAAGGCCCAAACAGGTGAAAATAATCCCACCCCTAATTACCCACACAGACAGAAAAACAAAAAAAAAATGGAATGCTAGAAATAAAGTTATTTAGTTATTTCCTTTTTTAAAATAAAAATGCAACCCTTGCAAAGCAAATAATTTAGAAAATAGCTTGGTTAGCTATTATACTTAAACAGACAATGTTACTTTAACAGAGAATCAATACAGCAAGCCTAAAAGAGCAAGCTCACAGAGTAAATGTGCTAAATTTATAGGCTTCCAAGGCCCAAACAGGTGAAAATAATCCCACCCCTAATTACCCACACAGACAGAAAAACAAAAAAAAAATGGAATGCTAGAAATAAAGTTATTTAGTTATTTCCTTTTTTTAAAATAAAAATGCAACCCTTGCAAAGCAAATAATTTAGAAAATAGCTTGGTTAGCTATTATACTTAAACAGACAATGTTACTTTAACAGAGAATCAATACAGCAAGCCTAAAAGAGCAAGCTCACAGAGTAAATGTGCTAAATTTATAGGCTTCCAAGGCCCAAACAGGTGAAAATAATCCCACCCCTAATTACCCACACAGACAGAAAAACAAAACAAAACAAAAAAAATGGAATGCTAGAAATAAAGTTAATTAAATAAACTACCTACAAATAACTACAATTAAATACAATTACATAAACTAACTAAAGTACAAAAAATAAAAAAAGCTAAGTTACAAAAAATTTAAAAATAAGTTACAAACATGTTAAAAATATTGCAACAATATTAAGCTACTTACACCTAATCTAAGCCCCCTAATAAAATAACAAACCCCCCCAAAATAAAAAAATGCCCTACCCTATTCTAAATTAAATAAAGTTCAAAGCTCTTTTACCTTACCAGCCCTTAAAAGGGACATTTGTGGGGGCATGCCCCAAAGAAAACAGTTCTTTTGCCTGTAAAAGAAAAATACAACCCCCCCAACATTAAAACCCACCACCCACATACCCCTAATCTAACCCAAACCCCCCTTACAAAAACCTAACACTAATCCCCTGAAGATCATCCTACCTTGTCTTCACTCAGCCGAGCAGCGATGGAACCGAAGTGGACATCCGGAGCGGAAGAAGTTAATCCTCCAAGCGGCGCTGAAGAAATCTTCCATCCGATGAAGTCATCATCCAGGTGGCGCTGAAGAAAAGTCTTCGATCCGGCCGATGTCATCTTCAAAGAGGCGCTGAAGAGGTCTTCTATCCGGGCGAAGTCATCTTCCAAGCCGGGTCTTGAATCTTCCTTCCGCCGACGCGGAACCTCCTTTTTCACCGACGGACTACGACGAATGAAGGCTCCTTTAAGGGACGTCATCCAAGATGGCGTCCCCTCAATTCCGATTGGCTGATAGGATTCTATCAGCCAATCGGAATTTCATCAGCCAATCAGATTTTTCCTACCTTAATTCCGATTGGCTGATAGAATCCTATCAGCCAATCGGAATTGAGGGGACGCCATCTTGGATGACGTCCCTTAAAGGAGCCTTCATTCGTCGTAGTCCGTCGGTGAAGAAGGAGGTTCCGCGTCGGCGGAAGGAAGATTCAAGACCCGGCTTGGAAGATGACATTGCCCAGATAGAAGACCTCTTCAGCGCCTCTTTGAAGATGACATCGGCCGGATCGAAGACTTTTCTTCAGCGCCGCCTGGATGATGACTTCATCGGATGGAAGATTTCTTCAGCACCGCTTGCAGGATTAACTTCTTCCGCTCCGGATGTCCACTTCGGTTCCATCACTGCTCGGCTGAGTGAAGACAAGGTAGGATGATCTTCAGGGGATTAGTGTTAGGTTTTTGTAAGGGGGGTTTGGGTTAGATTAGGGGTATGTGGGTGGTGGGTTTTAATGTTGGGGGGGGTTGTATTTTTCTTTTACAGGCAAAAGAGCTGTTTTCTTTGGGGCATGCCCCCACAAATGGCCCTTTTAAGGGCTGGTAAGGTAAAAGAGCTTTGAACTTTATTTAATTTAGAATAGGGTAGGGCATTTTTTTATTTTGGGGGGCTTTGTTATTTTATTAGGGGGCTTAGATTAGGTGTAAGTAGCTTAAAATTGTTGTAATATTTTTAACATGTTTGTAACTTATTTTTTTATTTTTTGTAACTTAGCTTTTTTTATTTTTTGTACTTTAGTTAGTTTATGTAATTGTATTTAATTGTAGTTATTTGTAGGTAGTTTATTTAATTAATTTAATGATAGTGTAGTATTAGGTTTAATTGTAACTTAAGTTAGGATTTATTTTACAGGTAATTTTGTATTTCTTTTAGCTAGGAAGTTATTAAATAGTTAATAACTATTTAATAACTATTCTAACTAGCTAAAATAAATACAAAGTTACCTGTAAAATAAATATAAATCCTAAGAGAGCTACAATATAATTATTAATTATATTGTAGCTATCTTAGGGTTTATTTTACAGGTAAGTATTTATTTTTAAATAGGAATAATTTATTAAAGTATAGTGTAGTGTTAGGTGTAATTGTAACTTAGGTTAGTTTTTATTTTACAGGTAAATTTCTCTTTATTTTAGCTAGGTAAGCTATTAAATAGTTAATAACTATTTAATAGCTATTGTACCTCGTTAAAATAAATTGAAAGGTACCTGTAAAATAAAAATAAATCCTAAGATAGCTACAATATAATTATTATTTATATTGTAGCTATATTAGGGTTTATTTTAAAGGTAAGTATTTAGTTTTAAATAGGATTCATTTAGTTAATAAGAGTTAATTTATTTAGATTTATTTAATTAATATTTAAGTTAGGGGGGCGTTAGGGTTAGGGTTAGACTTAGGTTTAGGGGTTAATAATTTTATTACAGTGGCGGCTGTGTAGTGGGGGGCAGGATAGGGGTTAATAAATTTATTATAGGTGGCGACGGTGTAGGGGGGGCAGATTAGGGGTTATTAAATTTATTATAGGTGGCGACGGTGTAGGGGGGGCAGGATAGGGGTTAATACATTTAATATAGGTTGCGGCGGGTTCAGGGAGCGGCGGTTTAGGGGTTAATACATTTATTATAGTTGCGGTGGGCTCTGGGAGCGGCGGTTTAGGGGTTAATATGTATAGAGTAGCTTGCGGTGGGCTCCGGGAGCGGCGGTTTAGGGGGTAATAACTTTATTTAGTTGCGGCGGTGTAGGGGGGACAGATTAGTGGTGTTTAGACTCGGGGTACATGTTAGGGTGTTGGGTGTAGACAGCTCCCATAGAAATCAATGGGATGTCGGGCAGCAGCGAACTTGTACTTTCGCTATGGTCAGACTCCCATTGATTCCTATGGGATCCGCCGCCTCCAGGGGTGGCGGTTTGAAAACCAGGTACGCTGGGCCGTAAAAGTGCCGAGCGTACCTGCTAGTTTTTTGATAACTAGCAAAAGTAGTGAGAATGTGCCGCACTTGTGTGCGGAACATCTGGAGTGACGTAAGAATCGATCTGTGTCTGACTGAGTCCGGCGGATCGAAGCTTACGTCACAAAATTCTACTTTTGCCGGTCTCGAGCCTTTGATAACTAAGGCGTATCAGCCTCGCCACAAATACGCTGCGGAATTCCAGCGTATTTGAGGTTGACGGCTTGATAACTAGGCCCCGATATCTGGTGCAGGACCAGAATAGAGTTAAACACAAATTTGCATGGATTAAACACGTTACCAATAAGTATATGTGTAATAACCAAATGTTTTAACAAATTAGAGCATAAATTATTATATTAGAATGTCCATTTAGAAGTTAAGAATAGTGATTTTTATTGTCCTGATCAAGTTCAATTCATGAACATTAAAAAAACCAAACAAACAAGCGTTTCATTAAAAAAAGAAGCTACTTTACTTGCAAAACTTGTAATTTCCTGACACCACTATTCAGATTCCTTCCTACTTTGCAAATCAGCTCTGGGTTACTGAACCATTCAACTTTATTGAGTAGTAATGCTGAGTTTATAAGGTTTTGCTGTTCCTGCTTGCACTAACAGGGTCACTCTGTCGATAAAGTCATTTGAATGATGCAGTCATTGAAATGAGCTTGGTTAAGTGAAAAAGCTCAGTATCAAGAACTTGCAGTTAAAATAATTATACAAAAGTGGAAGCTTTGGAGCTTTGAAACCTCAGTGCTGCTTCTATTTTTTGTTTTATTGCATTATTCCTAAACCGGGAAAAGGACCAACACTTAGCCATTAGCTTTTTGTGAAGCTTGTCGCTGTGAACATTATGAACATTAACTTAAATAGACATAAAGTAGCCATAAAAGAAAATGTTATATGTACTATAGCATGTTATTATTGCACCATTGTTGGAGCAGAACTATTAGATTAACTCACACAAAGGGGTTAAACACACTTAAAGGGACATAAATCCCCAAAAATTTATTTCATAATTCAGACAGAGCATATATGTTTTAAGCAACTTTTTTATTTACTTCTATTATCAATTTTGTTTTATTCTCTTGGTATCCTTTATTGAAGGGGCAGCAATGCACTACTGGGTACTAGATAAACACAATGGGACACAGTGACGAGAGGCGTATATATGCAGCCACTAATCATAAGCTAGCACCCAGCTCCTGAGCCTACCTAGGTATGCTTTTCAACAATGGAGGCCAAGCGCACAAAGCAAATTAGACAATAGAAGAAGTAAATTTGAAAGTTGTTAAAACAGTGTATGCTCTATCTGAATCATGAAAGAAAATGTTTGCGTTTTATTTCCCTTTAAAGTTAGCACAGTTTTCTGAGCTGAATACGGACTGTGATTGGAACTTACACATATATACTTCCCCTGATTAGTGTAGCAGCTCTGTTCAGCTCGGGAAAAGTAGCACATTGCTTATCTGGAACTAAGTTTAATTATGTATTTATGCCCTTTGTTGTAGTTACCCCTTGCGACATATGGATGTAGGTACTACGTCGCACAGTACTTTTCCCAGCATATCGTATTCACACTATATCTACGTCCAGCACTGTATTGCATGCTGCTGTCCTAGATGTCAGCTTAGAGAGTCAAGACTGCAGCCGGGGGCAGTAGGCATGGTGTGTGAGAGGATAGAAGGGAGGCAGGTGGGTGGCCCATTGCTGAAAGGTGGGCGGGAGTGGCGAAGAGGTAGGTTCTCTATGAAACAAAAAAGAAGAGAGCAGGGCCGCCATCAGGGGGTGACAGGGGTGACTCCTGTCAGGGGCCCAATGGGCTAGGGGGGCCCCATGAGGCAAGAACTAATTTTGGCAGCCACCAGTGGGTACTACAGCAGAGTGCTAATTGAGCTTGGGAAATATCATTACAATGAGTAAAGTATTAGCATTTGAGAGGATTTCTGAGTGTGCACTAAACCACTATGCACAGCGTGAGACAGACTTGGCACTTTGTTTGTAGAGTGTGTGCCTGAGTCAGACGGCTGATCACTTTCATTTGCAGAGGAGGTAGGAATTACTTAGCAAATGTTTTTTTATTTCTTTGTGCAATTTAAGATTGTAACTTCAGTGTGGTAGTAGTTGTATGGTGGGGCCAGGGGTCCATAAAAACACATTTTTTAGCAGCAGTGTATTTATGATTATTTGACAATGCTGTAGAAATTCTATATTTAAAACCATGCAAAAATGTTTCATCCTCAATACACAAATGATATATATTACATTCCAGTTTACTGCGCCTTTATGCAAGGACTTTCCAGATACAAGGAGGCATTTTATCTAAGATTTTTACATCTGCATAACATGTTATACTCTCAGACTAAGATTGCTCAGTGTTGGAAATGAGACAGGTTAACTTAAAACTGTTCAGTTTACTCTACAGCTGACTTAATTTTGAAATGCATACCAACAAGCTTAAATCCTGCATTTAACCAGATCTAATGGTATGAGTACCACAGCTTATGGTTCCACCAAGACCATATAGAGTACAGCATTTTCAAAATCCACAAGTACAGCTGACAGATGGGAACATTTGTACACTATATTTGAAGTGGTGCTCTTGGTTGGGGAAAATGGGGAAAATATCAAACAAACATATGTCAACATTTTAAAAGTACTTTTCTTCATCTACTCAGATCATTAATGTACAATATTGAATTCACAGAATTATTTTTGTTTGCACATTTACAAATATGATTCTTTAAAAAGTGATCTCTTAATTTCTGCATTTTTTTATCATGCATGTCACACACTGTTCATTTAGGGGATGCAAGGTGCATAACTGTTTCCTCCTGTGAGTGTTTCTGTGGGTGTCTGTGTTTATCTCTTTGTGCTTTGGTTTGAGTCTCTATGAGTGTGTATGTATTTTTTTCTGTTGGTATCTCTGTGAGGGTGGGTGTGTATGTCTTTGTGCATTTTCTGTGGATGTCTGTGAGGGTGTGTGCATATGTCTTTGAGCTTTTTCTATGGGTGTCTCTGTGAGGGTGGGCGTGTGTTTGTCTTGGTGTATTTTCTCTGGATTCCTCTGTGAGGGTGGGTGTGTGTCTGTGTTTTCTGTGGATGTCTCTGTGAGGGTGTGTGTGTGTGTGTGTATGTATGTATGTCTGTGTTTTCTGTGGATGGCTCTGTGAGGGTGTTTATTTTCTGTGGGTGTCTCTGTGAGGGTGTGTGTATGTATGTCTGTGTTTTCTGTGGATGTCTCAGTGAGGGTGTGTATGTATGTCTTTCTGTGTTTTCTGTGGGTGTCTGTGTGTGTGTGTATGTCTTTGTGTGTTTTCTGAGGCTGTCTCTGTTGGTGTTTCCTTGGGTGTATGTGCAAGTTTGAGTTTGTGTGTGTGTGTGTGTGTGTCCATTGTCTGTTCCTTTTCAGGACATTTTGACCTTACTACTGATTATTCACATCTTTCTACAGACTTTGAGACTAATGAGACCTTTCTGGAAGTCACCAATCTACCATTTAACCTTTAAATTATTGTTTAGGCAGTTCAGGGCCCTTCCTTTCAGCCACTACATGCTGTTGTCATCATTTAGTTGGCATCTTCCTTTACAAAAAGATAATCAGAACTCCATATTTTGTTTTCTAAATTTCCTTTTTCTTTTTTTTTTTAACAAAACTGTAGTCTACCTCATTACTTGTCAGGTCAATGTAAACAAGTGCTGAGTGTCTGTTTGGGTGTCTGTGTCTGAGTGTGTTTCTTTACGTGTCTGCTAGAGTGTCTATATGTGAATCCTTATGTGTGAGTGTGTGTGTGTGTGTTTCAGTGTATGAGTGTGTCTGTGTGTTTGTATGTTACTACCTTTACAACATTTCCAAGTTTAAATAGACACTTAAGAATAAAGTGCATATACGTTTTAGTCACTTGGTCAAAAATTGCACATGTCAAAGGAGGGGGGTACCTGATCAATGGTTAAGTCAGGGGCCCCAAAATTTCTAGTGGTGGCCCTGGAAGAGAGAGGGAAGGATGCAGCAAAGGAACTTATAAGGGGGGGAAGGGGACCCTACACATGTAGGAGAAGGGGGAGGTGGATTGCTAAAAATAAATACAACTAACTGGGTAATGGAATACAGTTGTCAGTGCCAAAGATGGTGGAGACCATTGGGAGGGGGGATGGTTAGAGAGCTGTTTGGGAGGGATCAGTGAGGTGGGAGGGTAAGGGGGATCCTACAATGCAAAAATTAAAATTTTAAAAATTTTTAAAATTTTAAAAAATCCTTAACTTAATACTGACAGACTGTCTGCCAGTACCTAAAATGGTGGTTAAAAGTGTTGGTCAGGAGCAGTGTTCCTTTTAAGACCTCATTTTGTGAGCGGGCCAGCAGTGAAGCAGTTAATTAGGGAAATGCACCCTGCAGATAGCAAAAGCTACACAATGCAGACTGCAAGGTATGGTTCCCTTATTAACTGTTTAACTGCTGGGACGCTCACAAAATGTGGCCTTAGAGGGAACACTGGTGGGGGGAGAACTGTTTGGAAGGAATCAGGTAGGGATCAGGGAGGTAGGAGGTATCAGGTCAGGTAATCTTTACACTAGAATATTATTACGCTTGCCAGCTAACTAATTAATCCCTTCAGTGCCGGTAATTTTAGAAGTATAGTGCGCTGCTGCAATAAGCAGCCTTCTTTTTACCAAAAAGCAAGGGCAAAGCCATTCATGTCTGCTATTTCTCAACAAAGGGAATTCCAGAGATTCTTTACAACCATTTGTGTTATGTCTGCACAAATATAAATAATTTCAGTGAGAAACCCAAAGTGTGTGATATGGCCTTATGAAACATACCAAAATGGGCCTAGATCAATACCTTGAGTTGTCTACTACAATGAAATATATAGTTTTGGTAGGTATATAAAAAACAAGGCTTTATTTCTGTTTAAATGGAGTGATGGCAAAAAATAGTAAAAATTATCTGGTACTTTGGGCAAATTTAAAAAATATGGGCCCTTTTTCACCCCAGTGCTGAGCCAATTTTGAACTTTTTTTTATTGTGCATAAAATTTAACATCCCTAAGCAAATTCCCATGTGTTTTTTTCCCTTATTTTTAAAACATCTGATTTCTAGTACTGCTCCAAATTTTTAGCTGCTAAGGGAGCTGAGATCAAGCGGTTTGAAGAACCTCCCCCCCATCCAGCTCCCTGTGCATCCTGGTTCAACCCCATTGTGATGTCACCACAAGACCACCAACTATCCCCAGCCTGTATTGCAGGATCACTGAAAATAATATTTGATCTGCAATCTCTCTGCATGACAAAAAGGGCTCTTCAGGTTCCTACAGGCCTCAATATGCCTGACGAGCATAGCTCTTCCTGCACATCAAAGGAGTTAAGAAGGTGTGGGTGGACAAGGTTTCTGTCTGCAATGCAGCATCCACTGGTTATGTCATGCCTGTGCCTGGTTTTGAACCTGGAACCACCAATTGCTGCTCTTCTCTCCTGAGCCACTGGAGGATTAAGCATCAGTCTGTTGTTGTAACGCACAGGCTGGCTCTTTGGCTCCACCTGTCTGTCAGCTACAGGCAGTTGCCTAATTAGCTGTCTATAAAAGGCTGCACCCTTCCAGTGAACTTTGTTCTTGGGTGTGCTAGCTGTGGCTGTATTTCTGCTAAATTTTGGAACTTTGACCTTGGCTTTGTTACCTGACTTTTCTTTGGATTCCTTTGCTCTGATTTTATTTTGCTTTAACTGAACTCTGCCTGTTCCTGAGACTTCGCTTTTGCCTGCTGATTCTGATTTGTTGTCTTCCCGTCTGCTGCTGACATCTGGCCTGCCTGACTTCTCTTCCTGGATTTGGATTTCATCTGCAAGTAGGTTTTACCTCAGGTTATTTCTGACTATTTTTCAGTATTTCCCTGAACTGTGTTAATACCCTCATATCACCTAGTGATCTGGTCCTGGGTCCTATCTAGTGTGTTAAGAAAGTGTCTGCTATTTACCACTTCTCCACCTCTGGGTCTATACCTAAACAGACCCAGAGGTGGAGAAAAATATGTGCACTTTTTAAATATACATTTTTTATCTTTACTAAGTATTTTTTGTGGAGTCTCCTTGCTTGACTTAGCCGCTCATAAAGAACCAGTGATTACTTGGAACAAATTTACCAGGGACGCCAAGGGGTTTGTGCACTGGGCCACTATAATAGTCCAGTAGGTATTATTTGTACCATTGGGTGCTTTGGATAACGTGAGTACCCTTATTTCCTGGGGATTGTATTGGGTCAGAAAAACCTTATTGATTTGCACTAGGAGCCGCCCTTCTATCCTTTCCCTTCATAAGCTAGAAACTAGAAATACCAAAAGACCTTATTAAAAACAAGTTAAAATTATAATGATAATTAAATTTGTTTTCTTTACTTGTGATCTGAATATCACATGAATTGAATGCAAAACTCCCACCTATGTTTATTAAAATATTTGCAATTGAAATGTCATTGTTCTATGCAATTATAACTTTTTGTGATCTGCACATACTGCACTCCCAAATGGAATGTACATTGTCCAATCAGTTTTAATGTTACATTACAATAATAAAGTTTATAAAAAAGAAAATACAAAAAAACGTTAATTATAGTAGGGAGAAGAATGTAATTGTAAAAGCAAATATCTTTAAAGGGACATTAAAAACTAAGGGCTAGATTACAATTGGAGCGCTATATATCGCTTTCATAAAAGCGATATTAGCGTTCTACTTTGTAATACCAGCACACAATAATGTGAGCTCGTATTACATGTTAGCTGCAATGCGATTTCGCTCAACTAGTAATATCTGCGCAATGAAAAAGGCTCACGAAAAGTCAGTGGTGTAGCGTGGGGGGGGCCACAGGGGCGGTTGCCCCGGGCTCATAATTCTGAGGGGCGCTTCCAGCCTCAACTTAGCAAAGGGAAGAAGGGAGGCTAAAAATTCTGACAGGCGCCGCCGCCCAGATTCTGACAGGTGCCCAGCTCTGTTCTGCGACCCGTCAGGAATGTGGTGATGTCACGGTCGTACATTCCGTCGGGTCGCAGATTTTGATGTCTCGAGAGACTGAGGAACTTGAAGTGACTGTGAAGTGTGAACTGAAGTGTTATCTGGACCGTTACCTGCTACGTAACTTCGTCCATCCCATTCCCAGTGCACAGGTCAGGAGGGAAGAAGATGAAGAAGAGCAGCAGAGTCAGATTGTCTAGCGTGCCGCGACTAAGGTAAGGTGTCAGGACCAGACTTACTTATAGCCCTGTTTTTGCCTGATACTAGCAACGCGCAAAATGCAGCTTAATTATGGTTCTATTATTACCCAACAAGTAAGTTCCCTTCCAACAAAGGACCCAGAGCCAGAATTCCATGCATTGCCCGGGGCACTTTTTAAGGTTCTCTAAGCAGAGGTGTGGGGGGGGAGGAATCCTTAAAAAGTGCAATAAATCTCTTTCAAACCCGTGGCACTGGTGGCAGCATGGCTGGGCTCTGCCTTTCTGTTAACCCCAGTTACCTAGTTAGTGGGATGGTGGGGTGATCAGAGACCATACTTTCAGGTTTGACCAGATTCTGATTACAACTTACGCCATCTTGTCCTTGCACAAAAAAAGTATATTTGTGACAGTTGACAAAAATGAGACCTTGTTTCCTGTATTTGATTTTTCCCCTCCATGATCTTCCTAGGGCAGAAGTAGATTTAGGGATTTGTGTGCTGTCTGGCACCAGGATTGTGCTTCTTACCAGGCATTTCACTGTGTTTGTCTCCTATCATAGAAGTCCTATGAATTCACCATCTTGAATCTATTTCTTGCTGGACTTCTGAGGTGTGGACTTTTACCAATTTTTAGGGTGTGGGTGCTCATTGCCTTTTTTATATACATTAAACCCAACCTTACTGCATTTAAAGTAAAAAAATAACTATAATTTGTGTTAACAGCACCCCCCTAAATACCATACACCCTCCCCCCATATATGTATGTAATGCTGGATTGTCTGTCCCATGCCCCTTTTATATTGATTACTTACAATTGTTATATTTATTAAGGTAGAATATATACCCCACTTTTATATGTCACTGGCACCCAAAAGACAGTCTGCCCAGCAGGGACAACCTTATGTAACAGCTGCCAACCTGTGTGTCCCCTTTTCCTCTTTTTATCGACTTACCAAAAACCTATTGCACCCTGTGGTCTGCAGTATTTGTACCATGAAGTTTTACAGATCAGGACATGTCACCACCAGATGGGGGTTAAGGGGGGCTTTCCCCCATGTGTAAAACTAGAATAAATCTTAAAATGTAATATTGTATTTATTTGCCTAGCTCTGAAGAGCTGCAGACAGGGTTTGATCACAGGGGGATAGCACATAATGCTTGCAGGCTTCACCCACTCCCTCTTGTATTGCCAATATATTATTTTCTTGGCTTTGTTTGTAAGGTGCTACTGATTAGCAGCTGCTTATGACTAGGGACATATTTTGGGGATATGGGTAGCATCAGCAATAATTGTTAGTTATCCAGTAAAGATGGTTAAGGGAGCATTTTGTGGGAGAGGAGACAGTGTCCCTTGCTTTATGTGATCTACCAGGCTTGGGTCTTTGCTTGGTTTGTCCCAAATGTAAGAAGAAGCAGCATATCTAAAATGGGGTTGAGAGGGCGCAATACTTGCCTTGCCCTGGGCGCTGACAACCCACGCTACGCCACTGCGAAAAGTTTCTGCCTTACTTGTAATCTAGCCCAAAATCTCAAAGTGTTTAATATACTTTTATAAAGCTTGTGATAGATTATTTTTTTAATTTGTACAAATGTGTACATATATGAACAGCTTTCTCTCTGAAACATGATTAAAATGGGATATCTATATATCAGAGAAGAGAATGACATGAAAATCTTTAAAAAATAAGTGCATTGTACATTAGAAGCTTCAATGTTGATTTGTTGCATAATTTAATCTGTAGCATATACAGAGGCCGAATTATCAAGCTGTCAACTATGCTGCATTCGCCGGCACCAATATGCTTGCCTAACATCGCAGCTGCGGACTTGAATACGATCTCCATATTTATAAAAAAAGTTGTCAAAAAGCCACGCACCAAGTACGGGGCAATGAGCAGCGGACTGTTGTGAAAGGGACATTAAACCCATAATTTTTCTTTCATGATTGATATAGAGAATACAATTTTAAACAATATTACTTCTATTATCTAATTTGCTTCATTCTTTTGATATCTTTTATTCAAGAAATAGCAATGCACATGGGCGAACCAATCACACGAGGCATCTATGTAAAGCCACCAATCAGCAGCTACTGAGCCTATCTAGATATGCTTTTCAGCAAAGAATATCAAGAGAATGAAGCAAATTAGATAATAGAAGTAAATTAGAAAGTTGTTTAAAATGTCATGTTCGTTTTAAATCATGAAAGAAAAAATTTGGGTTTCATGTCCCTTTAACTAAGCAGTCATCGATCTCGCTGCTATTTGGCTTTTTCCCAACTTTATTTATACCCTGTCACTAAACACCGCCACTATACTAAAATGTTTAACCCCTATCCCGCCGCTCCCTGACCCTGCCACAACTAAATAAATTTATTAACCTCTATCCCGCCACTCTCGGACCCCACCGCCACTAACTAAATGTATTAACCCCTATACCGCTGCTCCTGAACCCCACCACCACTAAATAAATGTATTAACCCCTATCCCGCCGCCCCCGGAACCCACCGCAACTAAATAAAAGTATTAACCTCTATCCCGCCGCTCCCGGACCCCGCCGCAACTGTAATAAAATTATTAACCCCTAAACCCCTGGCCTCCAACATCACTACCACTAACTAAAACGATTAACCCCTAAACCGCCAGCCCCCCACATTGCCATAAACTAAATTAAGCTATAAACCCCTAAACCTAACAAGCCGCTAACTTTACATTATAATTACAAAATCCATATCTTAAAATAAATTAAAACTTACCTTTAGAATTAAAATAAACTATATTAAACTATTAATTAACCTACCCTAACTATTATACTAAAACTAAATTAAACTAACAATTAAATGAACTATATTACATATTTAAAAACCTAACCCTGCTCAAGTTATTTAAATCTACTATAAAAAATTACTAAGTTACAAAAAAATAACAACTAAGTTACAAAAAATAAAATACACCAAGTTACAAAAAATAAAAAACCACAGTATCAAAAATAAAAAAAAGAATTACACCTAATCTAATAGACCTATCAAATTAAAAAGCCCCCCCCCCCAAATAAAAAAAAAACCCTAGCCTACAATAAACTACCAATGGCCCTTAAAAGGTCCTTTTGCGGGGCATTGCCCCAAAGAAATCAGCTCTTTTACATGTAAAAAAAAATACAAACACCACCCAACAGTAAAACCCACCACCCACACATCCAAACCCCCCAAATAAAAACGTATCTAAAAAACCTAAGCTCTCCATTGCCCTGAAAAGGGCATTTGTATAGGCATTGCCCTTAAAAGGGCATTTAGCTCTTTTTCTGCCCAAAGTCCCTAACCTAAAATAAAACCCACCCAATAAACCCTTAAAAAAACCTAACACTAACCACCGACGATCCACTTTTCGAAGACCAGACATCCATCCTCATACAAGCGGCAGAAGTCCTCACCGAAGCCGGCAGAAGTCTTCATCCAAGCGGGCCGAAGTCTTCATCCAAGCGGGCAGAAGTCTTCATCTAGGTTGATTAATAGTTTAATATAGTTTATTTTAATTCTAAAGGTAAGTTTTAATTTATTATAAGATAGGGATGAGGTAATTATAATAAGTTAGCGGCTTGTTAGGTTTAGGGGTTAATAGCTTCATTTAGTTTTTGGCGATGTGGGGGGGTTGGCGGTTTAGGGGTTAATCAGTTTAGTTAGTGGTAGTGATGTTGGAGGATAGGGGTTTAGGGGTTAATAATTTTATTACAGTTGCGGCGGGGTACGGGTGCAGCGGGATAGGGGTTAATATATTTATTTAGTTGCGGAGGGGTCCGGGAGAGGCGGAATAGGAGTTAATACATTTTATTTAGGTGGCGGCGATGTCGGGGGTGGCAGATTAGGGGTGTTTAGACTCGGGGCTTATGTTAGGGTGTTAGGTGTAAACGTTACTTGTTTTCAACCATAGAAATCAATGGGATATCTGCCAGCATCGAACATAAGCGTATTTGCAGTTGACGGCTTGATAAATAACCCTCATAGATTGTTTATTAATTGCCTATTAAGTAAAAACATAGGGGCCGATTTATCAAGGCTCGCTGGAAACAGCAGTTATGAAGCATCGGTCTTAAGACCGCTGCTCCATAACTGGTCCGCCTGCTCTGAGGCATATCCTATACGATCGGGCTGATTGACACCCCCTGCTAGATTGGCCGCGAATTTGCAGGGGGCGGCAGTTCACTAGAACTGCTTGTGCAATGTTAAATGCTGACATCATATTCTGTCGGCATTCAGCGATGTCTGTCGGACATGATACGCTGCATCTAGGGATGGGCGATTGTGCAAATTTTCGAATTTCGAATGTAGAACGAATGTTATTACCGAAATTCGAATTTCGATAAGAACGAATATTCTTAAAAATTCGAAAATCGAATGTTATTTACAGTTTTTGAATGTCACTTTCGAATTCGAATGTTTATAATTATATCGAATGTCTACATTTGAAATTCAAATTTTTCGAATTTGAATATAAATTAGAATTTTTCAAATTCGAATATAAATTCGAATTTTTCTAATTCGAATATTGCATAATTCGAATATTACATTTAAAAGCATTAGAAATACTATTACAATCTAAATTTGAATTTTTCAAATTCGAATACACGTATTGCATAATTCGAATATTACATTTAAAGAAAAAGCATTAGAAATACTATTACAATCTAATTTCGAATTTTTCGAATTCGAATACACGTATTGCATAATTCGAATATTACATTTAAAGAAAAAGCATTAGAAATACTATTACAATCTAAATTCGAATTTTTCGAATTCGAATATTGCATAATTCGAATATTACATTTAAAGAAAAAGCATTAGAAATATTATTACAATCTAAATTCGAATTTTTCGAATTCGAATACACGTATTGCATAATTCGAATATTACATTTAAAGAAAAAGCATTAGAAATACTATTACAATCTAAATTCGAATTTTTCGAATTCGAATATTGCATAATTCGAATATTACATTTAAAGAAAAAGTATTAGAAATACTATTACAATCTAAATTCGAATTTTTCGAATTCGAATACACGTATTGCATAATTCGAATATTACATTTAAAGAAAAAGCATTAGAAATACTATTACAATCTAAATTCGAATTTTTCGAATTCGAATATTGCATAATTCGAATATTACATTTAAAGAAAAAGCATTAGAAATACTATTACAATCTAAATTCGAATTTTTCGAATTTGAATATTGCATAATTCGAATATTACATTTAAAGAAAAAGCATTAGATATACTATTACAATCTAAATTCGAATTTTTCAAATTCGAATATTGCATAATTCGAATATTACATTTTAAAGAAAAAGCATTAGAAATACTATTACAATCTAAATTCGAATTTTTCAAATTCGAATACACGTATTGCATAATTCGAATATTACATTTAAAGAAAAAGCATTAGAAATACTATTACAATCTAAATTCGAATTTTTCGAATTCGAATACACGTATTGCATAATTCGAATATTACATTTAAAGAAAAAGCATTAGAAATACTATTACAATCTAAATTCGAATTTTTCGAATTCGAATATTTTCGAATGTAATCGTAAAATTCGAAACCGAATATTCTAAAATCGAAAAACATTCGAAATTCTATTCGAACGAACGAATGTGTTAAAATTCGTGCCGTTTTTCGAATGTTGCGAAACATTCGCCCATCCCTAGCTGCATCGTATCATGTCGGACAGTAATTGATAATTCGGCCCCATAGGGTTAAAACCTATATAATAAGCTGTATTTTTGGGACATAAAACCACAAAAAGAAAGTGCACTAATGTGAAAGAGCCATTTCTCATTACACTATTGCTTGTCTATACATATGTGGTTAACCCCTGTAGCGAAGTTAAACACATAGTTAAAGGAACATGAAACATTTTCTTTCAAGATTCAGGCAGACAGAGCATGACATTTTAAACGACTTCTTTACTTCTATTATAAAATTTTCTTTCTTTATTTTCTTTGTATATTTTTTTGTAAGCCAGGGCCAGACTGGGCATAAAAAGCAGCCCTGGAAAAATTTGAAGACCAGCACTATTTTCCATGGAGTCCGTAGAATGCACACGCCCCATTTATATCAATGGGATTACTTAAATACTCCTCCCAATATTTTTTTCACAATTAGTTTATATGATTTTATTATTAAAAAAAATGTCAGAATGTTGCTGTATAGCCACCCTACAACCCATTTGTGACTACCTTTCACAGTGTGAAAATTATTACCCATAGTGTGATCTGGAGAAGACACTCAAAACAGTGTGTCATTCTGTCTCACATAGGCCTAGATTTGGAGTTTGGCGGTAGCCATGAAAACCAGCGTTAGAGGCTCCTAACGCTGGTTTTAGGCTACCGCCGGTATTTGGAGTCACTCACTTTTCAGCCGCGACTTTTCCATACCGCAGATCCCCTTACGTCAATTGCGTATCCTATCTTTTCAATGGGATTTTTCTAACTCCGGTATTTTGAGTCGTGGCTGAAGTGAGCGTTAGACATCTAACGACAAAACTCCAGCCGCAGGAAAAAAGTCAGTAGTTAAGAGCTTTCTGGGCTAACGCCGGTTTCTAAAACTCTTAACTACTGTACTCTAAAGTACACTAACACCCATAAACTACCTATGTACCCCTAAACCGAGGTCCCCCCACATCGCCGACACTTGAATAAAATTTTTTAACCCCTAATCTGCCGACCGCCACCTACGTTATCCCTATGTACCCCTAATCTGCTCCCCCTAACACCGCCGACCCCTGTATTATATTTATTAACCCCTAATCTGCCCCCCTCAACGTCGCCTCCACCTGCCTACACTTATTAACCCCTAATCTGCCGAGCGGACCTGAGCGCTACTATAATAAAGTTATTAACCCCTAATCCGCATCACTAACCCTATAATAAATAGTATTAACCCCTAATCTGCCCTCCCTAACATCGCCGACACCTAACTTCAATTATTAACCCCTAATCTGCCGACTGGAGCTCACCGCTACTCTAATAAATGTATTAACCCCTAAAGCTAAGTCTAACCCTAACACTAACACCCCCCTAAGTTAAATATAATTTACATCTAACTAAATTAATTAACTCTTATTAAATAAATTATTCCTATTTAAAGCTAAATACTTACCTGTAAAATAAATCCTAATATAGCTACAATATAAATTATAATTATATTATAGCTATTTTAGGATTTATATTTATTTTACAGGTAACTTTGTATTTATTTTAACCAGGTACAATAGCTATTAAATAGTTAAGAACTATTTAATAGCTAAAATAGTTAAAATAATTACAAAATTACCTGTAAAATAAATACTAACCTAAGTTACAATTAAACTATCAATAAATTAATTAAATAAACTACCTACAATTACCTACAATTAACCTAACACTACACTATCAATAAATTAATTAAATACAATTCCTACAAATAAATACAATTAAATAAACTAGCTAAAGTACAAAAAATAAAAAAGAACTAAGTTACAAAAAATAAAAAAATATTTACAAACATAAGAAAAATATTACAACAATTTTAAACTAATTACACCTACTCTAAGCCCCCTAACAAAACAACAAAGCCCCCCAAAATAAAAAATGCCCTACCCTATTGTAAATTACTAAAGTTAAAAGCTCTTTTACCTTACCAGCCCTGAACAGGGCCCTTTGCGGGGCATGCCCCAAGAAATTCAGCTCTTTTGCCTGTAAAAAAAAAAACATACAATACCCCCCCCCCAACATTACAACCCACCACCCACATACCCCTAATCTAACTCAAACCCCCCTTAAATAAACCTAACACTAAGCCCCTGAAGATCATCCTACCTTGTCTTCACCTCACCAGGTATCACCGATCCGTCCTGGCTCCAAAATCTTCATCCAACCCAAGCGGGGGTTGGCGATCCATCATCCGGTGGCTGAAGAGGTCCAGAAGAGGCTCCAAAGTCTTCATCCTATCCGGGAAGAAGAGGCGATCCTGACCGGCAACCATCTTGATCCAAGCGGCATCTTCTATCTTCATCCGATGACGACCGGCTCCATCCTGAAGACCTCCACCGCAGACCCATCTTCTTCCGGCGACGTCCAACTGAAGAATGACGGTTCCTTTAAGGGACGTCATCCAAGATGGCGTCCCTCGAATTCCGATTGGCTGATAGGATTCTATCAGCCAATCGGAATTAAGGTAGGAATATTCTGATTGGCTGATGGAATCAGACAATCAGAATCAAGTTCAATCCGATTGGCTGATCCAATCAGCCAATCAGATTGAGCTCGCATTCTATTGGCTGTTCCGATCAGCCAATAGAATGCGAGCTCAATCTGATTGGCTGATTGGCAGTGTGAACGTGCGTCAGGAGTTCACACTGCTTCTCCTATGCATTTTTAGTCTAATTTAGAGCATATCTGTGTATAATTCTGTTGGCCTTAATTGGCATCTTAGCACCTATAGAACAGTTACGGATCGTAATAAGCCTTAACTACCTAGTAGGAGTATTTTTCTGCTAAACATTGCTGTAACTTGTTGATATATTTTATCTCTGGCAGATGCCACATATAACGCAGTGTAACTCCTACCGCTCCTTGTTCTTATATTGTAGATCTCTAGACTACACACTAGGTAGGCTGTAAGCTATTTGAGACGGATATACTCAAAATCCTTCTGCTTATGTAGATTAACTTTGCTGGCCTTAATCGACATCACAGTCCTAAAACCTATAGAACAGTTACGGATTGGAAAAAGCCTCTGCTGCTTAGTGGGGACTGCCTGCTAAACATCCCTGTGATATATTGATATATACTATCCCCGGCAGTTGCAATACGTAACACAGTGCAGCATTACATCTGCTACTCCTCGTTCTTACACTGTAGATCTCTAGACTACATGATAGGTGGCTTTAAAGTCTTAAAGGGATATGCTCAAAATCCTCAATATATTCGATTTATCCCAACATAGGAGAAGTGTGCGCCAAGTGTTTTTCAAACACATGTTTTTATATTCTTCTTCTTTTTTCTTCTTACTTATAAAACTTATTGGATGATTTTTTTTATGATCTTTATTTATACCCTAACAAGTAGTTGGAGTATGGATAATAGCTCTAGTATTTGCCTGCTTAATTAAATACATTATTTGAACATATTTGTATTTCCCCCCTCTCTACTTGCTCTGTTGTATATAATTAGATTGCATATATTACACCAATATTATGTTTTTTACAATGTATTATTAAAAGTTATATTTTATTTTGAATTAGTCCTCCCACACCCTTTCCGATTTAGTAGGCTCTTGTACATGAGTGTGCCATAATCAATACCTCTTTTTCTCTCCCGATATTTTTTGACCTACCTAGTTATCTCTTCAACAAAGAATATCATGGGAACAAAACAGATTTGATAAAAGAAGTAAATTGGAACCTTTTTTTTTTTTTTTTAAATTGTATTTATTTTTCGCCTCCTCATCTTCCTGTCTCTTATACTACTAAAGTGTCTTACCTACTGTCCAACCCAAACAGAGATTTTCACGACCTAGTACTTCAAGGTTCTCTTCAACTTATTGCATGGACAATTTCAGGGGATCCTGGGCTTCTGAAGGTCTTTTATCATCCGCTAAAAAATTATTACAAGATTCCTGTGCTCCAGGAACTAGGAAATGTTACTTATCCTCATGGTCTAAATGGTCTAGCTGGTGCTGCCAAAATATTTTAATTTAATCCCTTTTCAGCCCCTTTAAGGGAAATCTTAAATTTTCTTACTTCTTTATTTTAGTCAGGATTAACCTATAGATTTATTAATGTGTATAGATCAACTATTTCGGCTGGTCATGAATTGCTTAATAATTCTAATATAGGTCAGCATATTTCAGTCTGTAGACTTATGAAGTCTATTAAACTTAAAAGACCTCCTTCTGCAAAGCAATCTTTCTTTTGGGATGTTAATTTTCTCTCTTTTTTAATTGTTGCCTTCTAACGATTCTCTTTCTCTCAAACAGCTCTCTTGTAAACTGGCTACTCTTCTGTGTCTATTATCTTGCTGAAGAGTCTCTGACGTTAAGGCCATTTTAATTTTTATCTAAAATGTTTTCTCCTTAAGGAGTTATTTTTTAATATTTCTAGAAGAACTAAATCTATGTATTCTTCTACAGGGAGTGCAGAATTATTAGGAAAGTTGTATTTTTGAGGATTAATTTTATTATTGAACAACAACCATGTTCTCAATGAACCCAAAAAACTCATTAATATCAAAGCTGAATAGTTTTGGAAGTAGTTTTTAGTTATAGCTATTTTAGGGGGATATATGTGTGTGCAGGTGACTATTACTGTGCATAATTATTAGGCAACTTAACAAAAAACAAATATATACCCACTTCAATTATTTATTTTTACCAGTGAAACCAATATAACATCTCAACATTCACAAATATACATTTCTGACATTCAAAAACAAAACAAAAACAAATCAGTGACCAATATAGCCACCTTTCTTTGCAAGGACACTCAAAAGCCTGCCATCCATGGATTCTGTCAGTGTTTTGATCTGTTCACCATCAACATTGCATGCAGCAGCAACCACAGCCTCCCAGACACTGTTCAGAGAGGTGTACTGTTTTCCCTCCTTGTAAATCTCACATTTGATGATGGACAACAGGTTCTCAATGGGGTTCAGATCAGGTGAACAAGGAGACCATGTCATTAGATTTTCTTCTTTTATACCCTTTCTTGCCAGCCACGCTGTGGAGTACTTGGACGCGTGTGATGGAGCATTGTCCTGCATGAAAATCATGTTTTTCTTGAAGGATGCAGACTTCTTCCTGTACCACTGCTTGAAGAAGGTGTCTTCCAGAAACTGGCAGTAGGACTGGGAGTTGAGCTTGACTCCATCCTCAACCCGAAAAAGCCCCACAAGCTCATCTTTGATGATACCAGCCCAAACCAGTACTCCACCTCCACCTTGCTGGCATCTGAGTCAGACTGGAGCTCTCTGCCCTTTACCAATCCAGCCACGGGCCCATCCATCTGGCCCATCAAGACTCACTCTCATTTCATCAGTCCATAAAACCTTAGAAAAATCAGTCTTGAGATATTTCTTGGCCCAGTCTTGACGTTTCAGCTTGTGTGTCTTGTTCAGTGGTGGTCGTCTTTCAGCCTTTCTTACCTTGGCCATGTCTCTGAGTATTGCACACCTTGTGCTTTTGGGCACTCCAGTGATGTTGCAGCTCTGAAATATGGCCAAACTGGTGGCAAGTGGCATCTTGGCAGCTGCACGCTTGACTTTTCTCAGTTCATGGGCAGTTATTTTGCGCCTTGGTTTTTCCACACGCTTCTTGCGACCCTGTTGACTGTTTTGAATGAAACGCTTGATTGTTCGATGATCACGCTTCAAAAGCTTTGCAATTTTAAGAGTGCTGCATCCCTCTGCAAGATATCTCACTATTTTTGACTTTTCTGAGCCTGTCAAGTCCTTCTTTTGACCCATTCTGCCAAAGGAAAGGAAGTTGCCTAATAATTATGCACACCTGATATAGGGTGTTGATGTCATTAGACCACACCCCTTCTCATTACAGAGATGCACATCACCTAATATGCTTAATTGGTAGTAGGCTTTCGAGCCTATACAGCTTGGAGTAAGACAACATGCATAAAGAGGATGATGTGGTCAAAATACTCATTTGCCTAATAATTCTGCACTCCCTGTATATTTTATCCTTATTTTTCTGAATGTCCTCTTTTATGTGTGGTTCTTTGTCTCAAAGAATATGAACGTAGAACTATATATTTTAGAAATTCTTCTTCCTCTAATAAACTTTTAATTTATTTTTCGCCTCCTCATCTTCCTGTCTCTTCTACTACTATTAGTAGATGGGTTTAAAGGGTAATGAATGAGGCTGGTGTGGATCATTTTTTTTCCTCTCACTTTATCAGGAGTGGCTGCTTTAAAAGTTTTTTGTAAATCAGCTTCTCTTCAGGAAATTCTAAATGTTGCTGATTGGTCTTCAGATTCAGTTTCTAGACAATTTTATTTTAAATCTATTCATTCTATCCCTTATCTATTATTAGACTGATCTTATTTAGCTTTAAAATTGCAAAATATGACTCTCTGTCCTTGTAATAAAATTCCAATTATCCTAGCTTTGTGAAGGAATAATCTAGATTTTATTAAAGAGATATAGACGATTATTTTCCCTCCCTATACCCTTACCCTGTTCATATTTATATATTTTATGAATTATTTTATATTTTTTAGCTCCAGCACCGTCCTATTCTGGATTCTGAAATTTCGACTCATTCAGGTGTTTTTCTGCGAGATCAAGATTTGTTTTGTGGAATTTCTTCTTCGTCTCCAGGACTGCATTCTTCATTTCAAGTTTTGTTTGATGGACATTGTTACAATTTTTTTTTCTGTATTTTTTTCTTTTTCCTGTTCATGTTTTTCCCCTCAGTTTTTGGATTAATTCATGAGGATCATAACAACTTCTTCTTCTCAAGCATCAAAGAGGCAGTTGGGATACTTTGTAGACAGTTTGTACCTAGATAAACTTTTCTGATTGGTCTGTTTTAGATCACACCATTCAGGGTTGTTTTTCATTGGTCACTTTCTTCATTTATTTTGTTTCTATGTAATATATTTAAATTATTTACTGTTGCTTTGAATGGCTGTTGAGCAGTAAAGGAAAAGGTTATGCAAAATTATCTTCTCTGTCTCTTTAATAAAATCTAGATTATTCCTTCACAAAACTAGGATAATCTGAATTTTTTATTATGGAGTTTGAATATTATACATAACCTGTGCTTATATAATTTCAGTCATCTACCATTTATTTTATAAGTGCTTTTTGATCCAACACCTTATTAACAACACAGTGTGAGCACCCCCTAGTGATTGTTTGCTTAACATTCTTCATTTGACACAGATTTAGATTTTTTGATCAACATTGCTGATTAGAGATGTGCAGCCAAGAAATTTTCATTTTGGATGAAATTTTCATTCCAAATAGTCGAGGAAATTAGTTTCCCTGAATATTTGTTGGCTGCACTATTCTGTATTTGTTTAGTTTAAAACTAAACAAAAACTGAATTTTAGTTAAACATTTAGATTTGTTTTTGTTAAAACAAATTTAATTGTTTCAAAGTTACAGGTGAAAAGCACGCTAAGGTAAGTATTAACCCCTTAAAAAAAAAATAAAGCAAACGAAGGAATACTGACGATGTTCGTCCTTTTTTTTTGTTGTTGTTTGCTTTCATTTTCCTCATGCATTCATTTGGATATTTGTTTCGTTTTAATGATGAAAATCCACATTTTGTCAAAAATGTGCATTCGTACAAAAACAAATGCACATCTCAATTGCAGATGGTGCTTAAATTATTTAAAGGGACACTGAACCCCAAAAAAATATTGTGTGATTCAGATAGAGCATGCAATTTTAAGCAACTTTCTAATTTACTCCTATTATCAATTTTTCTTCGTTCTCTTGCTATCTTTATTTGAAAAAGAAGGCATCTAAGCTATTTTTTTGGATCAGAACCCTGAACAGCACTTGTTTATTGGTCGGTTAAATTAATCCACCAATCAGCAAGAACAACCCAGGTTGTTCACCAAAAATGGGCCAGCATCTAAACTTACATTCTTTCTTTTCAAATAAAGATTCCAAGAGAAGGAAGAAAATTTGATAATAGGAGTAAAGTTGCTTAAAATTGCGTGCTCTATCTGAATCACAAAAGAAAAAAATTGGATTCAGTGTCCCTTTAAATGAATCTATGTCCCTTTAAATTAATATATTGTTTATCAATAGATGATATGATAACATATATAACAATATATAACAAAAATTGCTTATACTTGAGTGATAAAAATAAGGATGACATATTTAAATTGCCAGAAAATTGCTTTTAACAATAATATTTAGATTTAGAAAGTTTGCAGATTTTCTTGTAAATACAACAAATTACAAGTCTCTGTCCTACATAGAAGTGGCCTAATGGAAAACGCAAAAGCATACTGCTGTAATATGAACTTTATTACTTCTACAATTAATCAATTAATTTTACATTTGGGATAAGAAAAATGTGGCATTTTATGGTATTATTCAAATCTTGTTGTTATGGAAACTTATTTTATTAAGCTCACTAGCAATTTTGGCTTTGTGATTCCTTAGGAATTTTTATATTAGCAAGCTAAACTAGAGCTGGTGGTGCGATTCTGCCATCTATAGGCACACGTACCAAATAATCCTGGTTAATAATATTACAGCTGTATAAAGAACCATAAAATGGGATTAAGGGCTACTAAATATTTATAACATTTAATACATTTAGGCCTAGATTTGGAGTTTGGCGGTAGATGGGCTGTTAACGCTATGCGGGCTTTTTTCTGGCCGCACCATAAAATTAACTCTGGTATCGAGAGTCCCAAAAAATGCTGCGTTAGGCTCCAAAAAAGGAGCGTAGAGCATTTTTACCGCAAATGCAACTCTCGATACCAGAGTTGCTTACGGACGCGGCCAGCCTCAAAAACGTGCTCGTGCACGATTCTCCCATAGGAAACAATGGGGCTGTTTGAGCTGAAAAAAAACCTAACACCTGCAAAAAAGCAGCGTTCAGCTCCTAACGCAGCCCCATTGTTTCCTATGGGGAAACACTTCCTACGTCTGCACCTAACACTCTAACATGTACCCCGAGTCTAAACACCCCTACCCTTACACTTATTAACCCCTAATCTGCCGCCCCCGCTATCGCTGACCCCTGCATTATATTATTAACCCCTAATCTTCCGCTCCGTAAACCGCCGCAACTTACATTATCCCTATGTACCCCTAATCTGCTGCCCCTAACACCGCCGACCCCTATATTATATTTATTAACCCCTAACCTGCCCCCCACAACGTCGCCGACACCTGCCTACACTTATTAACCCCTAATCTGCCGAGAGGACCTGAGCGCTACTATAATAAAGTTATTAACCCCTAATCCGCCTCACTAACCCTATCATAAATAGTATTAACCCCTAATCTGCCCTCCCTAACATCGCCGACACCTAACTTCAATTATTAACCCCTAATCTGATGACCGGAGCTCACCGCTATTCTAATAAATGTATTAACCCCTAAAGCTAAGTCTAACCCTAACACTAACACCCCCCTAAATTAAATATAATTTTAATCTAACGAAATTAATTAACTCTTATTAAATAAATTATTCCTATTTAAAGCTAAATACTTACCTGTAAAAAAAAATCCTAATATAGCTACAATATAAATAATAATTACATTGTAGCTATTTTAGGATTAATATTTATTTTACAGGCAACTTGGTAATTATTTTAACTAGGTACAATAGCTATTAAATAGTTAAGAACTATTTAATAGTTACCTAGTTAAAATAATAACAAAATTACCTGTAAAATAAGTCCTAACCTAAGTTATAATTAAACCTAACACTACCCTATCAATAAATTAATTAAATAAAATACCTACAATTACCTACAATTAACCTAACACTACACTATCAATAAATAAATTAAATACAATTGCTACAAATAACTACAATTACATAAACTAACTAAAGTACAAAAAATAAAAAAGAACTAAGTTACAAAAAATAAAAAAATATTTACAAACATAAGAAAAATATTACAACAATTTTAAACCAATTACACCTACTCTAAGCCCCCTAATAAAATAACAAAGACCCCCAAAATAAAAAAATGCCCTACCCTATTCTAAATTAATAGAGTTAAAAGCTCTTTTACCTTACCAGCCCTGAACAGGGCCCTTTGCGGGGCATGCCCCAAGAAAATCAGCTCTTTTGCCTGTAAAAAAAAACATACAATACCCCCCCAACATTACAACCCACCACCCACATACCCCTAATCTAACCCAAACCCCCCTTAAATAAACCTAACACTAAGCCCCTGAAGATCTTCCTACCTTGTCTTCACCATCCAGGTATCACCGATCCGTCCTGGCATCCGGTGCGGAGCGGGTCCATCTTGAAGCAGCCGACGCGGATCCATCCTCTTCTTCCGGCGTCTCCCGACGAATGACGGTTCCTTTAAGGGACGTCATCCAAGATCGGAACAGCCAATAGAATTCGAGCTCAATCTGATTGGCTGATTGGATCAGCCAATAGGATTGAACTTGATTCTGATTGGCTGATTCCATCAGCCAATCAGAATTTTCCTACCTTAATTCCGATTGGCTGATAGAATCCTATCAGCCAATCGGAATTCGAGGTACGCCATCTTGGATGACGTCCCTTAAAGGAACCGTCATTCGTCGGGAGACGCCGGAAGAAGAGGATGGATCCGCGTCGGCTGCTTCAAGATGGACCCGCTCCGCACCGGATGGAAGAAGATCGAAGATGCCGCTTGGAGAAGATGTTTGCCGGTCCGGATGTCCTCTTCTTGCCGGATAGGAGGAAGACTTTGGAGCCTCTTCTGGACCTCTTCAGCACCGGATGCCAGGACGGATCGGTGATACCTGGATGGTGAAGACAAGGTAGGAAGATCTTCAGGGGCTTAGTGTTAGGTTTATTTAAGGGGGGTTTGGGTTAGATTAGGGGTATGTGGGTGGTGGGTTGTAATGTTGGGGGGGGTATTGTATGTTTTTTTTTACAGGCAAAAGAGCTGATTTTCTTGGGGCATGCCCCGCAAAGGGCCCTGTTCAGGGCTGGTAAGGTAAAAGAGCTTTTAACTCTATTAATTTAGAATAGGGTAGGGCATTTTTTTATTTTGGGGGTCTTTGTTATTTTATTAGGGGGCTTAGAGTAGGTGTAATTAGTTTAAAATTGTTGTAATATTTTTCTTATGTTTGTAAATATTTTTTTATTTTTTGTAACTTAGTTCTTTTTTATTTTTTGTACTTTAGTTAGTTTATGTAATTGTAGTTATTTGTAGCAATTGTATTTAATTTATTTATTGATAGTGTAGTGTTAGGTTAATTGTAGGTAATTGTAGGTATTTTATTTAATTAATTTATTGATAGGGTAGTGTTAGGTTTAATTATAACTTAGGTTAGGACTTATTTTACAGGTAATTTTGTTATTATTTTAACTAGGTAACTATTAAATAGTTCTTAACTATTTAATAGCTATTGTACCTAGTTAAAATAATTACCAAGTTGCCTGTAAAATAAATATTAATCCTAAAATAGCTACAATGTAATTATTATTTATATTGTAGCTATATTAGGATTTTTTTTTACAGGTAAGTATTTAGCTTTAAATAGGAATAATTTATTTAATAAGAGTTAATTAATTTCGTTAGATTAAAATTATATTTAACTTAGGGGGGTGTTAGTGTTAGGGTTAGACTTAGCTTTAGAGGTTAATACATTTATTAGAATAGCGGTGAGCTCCGGTCGTCAGATTAGGGGTTAATATTTGAAGTTAGGTGTCGGCGATGTTAGGGAGGGCAGATTAGGGGTTAATACTATTTATGATAGGGTTAGTGAGGCGGATAAGGGGTTAATAACTTTATTATAGTAGCGCTCAGGTCCTCTCGGCAGATTAGGGGTTAATAAGTGTAGGCAGGTGTCGGCGACATTGTGGGGGGCAGGTTAGGGGTTAATAAATATAATATAGGGGTCGGCGGTGTTAGGGGCAGCAGATTAGGGGTACATAAGGATAACGTAGGTGGCGGCGCTTTGCGGTCGGCAGATTAGGGGTTAATTATTGTAAGTAGCTGGCGGCGACGTTGAGGGGGGCAGGTTAGGGGTTAATAAATATAATACAGGGGTCGGCGGTGTTAGGGGCAACAGATTAGGGGTACATAAGTATAACGTAGGTGGCGGTCGGCAGATTAGGGGTTAAAAAAATGTAATCGAGTTGCGGCGATGTGGGGGGACCTCGGTTTAGGGGTGCATAGGTAGTTTATGGGTGTTAGTGTACTTTAGGGTACAGTAGTTAAGAGCTTTATGAACCGGCGTTAGCCCAGAAAGCTCTTAACTCCTGCTATTTTCCTGCGGCTGGAGTTTTGTTGTTAGAGCTCTAACGCTCACTTCAGAAACGACTCTAAATACCGGCGTTAGGAAGATCCCATTGAAAAGATAGGATACGCAATTGACGTAAGGGGATCTGCGGTATGGAAAAGTCGCGGCTGAAAAGTGAGCGTTAGACCCTTTAATCACTGACTCCAAATACCGGCGGTAGCCTAAAACCAGCGTTAGGAGCCTCTAACGCTGGTTTTCACGGCTAACGCCGAACTCTAAATCTAGGCCTTAGACTTTTAGCCAGAAATATAAGCAATATACACAAATTTACTAAAAAGTTTGTTCTAAACACATTTTTACTGTTTGTGTTGAAATATATCAAGCCTATTTTAGTAGAATTTGTGATGAACATATTAATTTAATTCATATTGTTCTATCCTACATGCTTCATATATATGAAATGAATATGCTTAAAGGAACAGTAAAGTCAAAATTAAACATTTTATTACATTTTCTTTGTTCACTTTTAATAATTTGTTAAAGAGTAAATCTAGGTAGGCTTAGGAGCAGCAGTGTATTTCTGTGAGCTAGCTGAACACAACTGGTGAGTCAATGGCAAAAGGCATATGCCACCAATTACCAGCTAACACTTAGCCATGCATTGCTTCTTATGAGTCTATTTAGTTCAACTCTTCAATAAAGGATACCAAGAGAACAAATTCAATTTGATAATACAATCTATTGCTCACTTTGGCCTAGATTTGGAGTTTGGCGTTAGCCGTGAAAACCAGCGTTAGAGGCCCCTAACGCTGGTTTCTTACGGACTCTGGTATTTAGAGTTCAGTTACCGACACTCAAAAATCACCCAACGCTCAAATTTCTACAGACACCTCAGACCCAGTAGTAAACATATACCGACAAAATAAACATCCACGAATCACAAAACAAATATTACACAAACTACACTTACACTCATACAAACACTACACTATATTTATTTTTATGATTTAATAATTTTTCATCAAAATACAAAGGATCAAAGTTGCTAGATCTCGGGTGTTAGAAAAAAAACTACACAAATCCATTTTCCCATTGACTTACATTGACACACGGGAAAAGACCCTCATATACCTACATCTAACTAATAAGATTATCACAAATATACACTCATCAATGCATACAAACAATATACACCACATGACATACAAAAAATATTTATTTATTACAAAAAGAACACGATTTAGTTACTTTTTCACACAAGCTCATGACGTCACTCACTTTACGAGGAAAACCAGTCTTTGAAAAAAAAAATTACCAAATTTTAGAGCCTCCATTGACTTCTATTGGGAAGATGTGCTTGTGCACGCGAAACCCACATTTCCCTAACGCACGCAAATAGCGTAGACCGAAAAACTCCAAATACCAGCGCTAGAAAATACATGCTTTTATGCGTTAGACCCAGCTATGATAAATAGATCAAGAGATGACTATTTCCCTATGGTGGATTTATGGATTGTACTTATTGAATATTCACAACACCATTAAATTGTTTCAGACTTTTATATTACATTAACTACAATCACTAGTAACAAACTTTTCTTTATCAAAATATTACATTTAAACGGACACAAAAATAATTTAAACTTTTCAGGATTCACAAACACTACACAATGGGAAACAATTCTCATTTACCTTTATTATTGCATTTCATTTATTCAACTCATATGCTTGCAGCAACAGCATATCTACATAGGCTTAACACATGATCAGTCATGGATGCACATACATTACTTTTAACATTCACTCATACATGTGCATTCAAATGATGGGGGGAAAACACATTACATTCTCTCTAGGAATCACAAAACACAACATATGGATTTTACTGTACTTTTAACATCATGATTCCATCACCAGAAACCATTAGGAATTACGTACAACAAGAACATCATTACACCAGATTACAGATGTCACTTTATGGGAAGGAACAACAATGCCACACCACTATATAGAAGTCAGCATATGTGGGACACAATCACAATATATACGTATATGTACATAACACGCATCACCCATCACGCAACCACAAAGCACACATTTAGATTTTATTCAGCACACAATAACAATGTAGCACAATACAACAACACAATGAGGATTTCAGAACTACATAGGCAGGTTAATAATATCATGACGTCATTAGAAGATTCAACCATACACATCACAGATTCACGACTGTTACGCCCCTTTCAGAAATTTACCACTCAATACTACAATACAACATATACGTAAATAACAGTTTGGAACAGCATTATTAGGGAGCTTTGAATGGGACAATCAATAAATATTGTCAGATCGCAAATCACTTATATATATATAATACTACAGATGACAGCCGGAAGTTATTCAGGATTAGTGCCATTTGAATGGGACGCATACAATATTGACAGCTCGGCAATCACTTATATACACAATACTACAGATGGCAGACGGGAAGTTCTGAATTATTATTGCGATTTTAAAGGGACGCATACAATATTGACAGCTCGGCAATCACTTATATATACAATACTACAGATGACAGCCGGAAGTTATTCAGTATTAGTGCCATTTGAATGGGACGCATACAATATTGACATCTCGGCAATCACTTATATATACAATACTACAGATGGCAGACGGGAAGTTCTGAATTATTATTGCAATTTTAAAGGGACGCATACAATATTGACAGCTCGGAAATCACTTATATATACAATACTACAGATGGCAGACGGGAAGTTCTGAATTATTATTGCGATTTGAAAGGGACGCATACAATATTGACAGCTCGGAAATCACTTATATATACAATACTACAGATGACAGCCGGAAGTTATTCAGTATTAGTGCCATTTGAATGGGACGCATACAATATTGACAGCTCGGCAATCACTTATATATACAATACTACAGATGGCAGACGGGAAGTTCTGAATTATTATTGCGATTTTAAAGGGACGCATACAATATTGACAGCTCGGAAATCACTTATATATACAATACTACAGATGGCAGATGGGAAGTTCTGAATTATTATTGCGATTTGAAAGGGACGCATACAATATTGACAGCTCGGAAATCACTTATATATACAATACTACAGATGGCAGACGGGAAGTTCTGAATTATTATTGCGATTTGAAAGGGACGCATACAATATTGACAGCTCGGCAATCACTTATATATACAATACTACAGATGACAGCCGGAAGTTATTCAGTATTAGTGCCATTTGAATGGGACGCATACAATATTGACATCTCGGCAATCACTTATATATACAATACTACAGATGGCAGACGGGAAGTTCTGAATTATTATTGCAATTTTAAATGGACGCGTACAATATTGACTGCTCGGCAATCACTTATATATACAATACTACAGATGGCAGATGTTACTTTATTGTTTACAAACAATATTGCAGCAACATTGATCGATCACATTCGATGCACATTATACACAACTATGCACTTTCATTCATGTTAGCCTGGACGTGTGTTTGTTACTATAAGATCGCGTTTAAGAAATATTGATTACGCATATGATCAAACATTACAAACATGCACTGTATGTGTGATATTTGACACTTTCACATTGAGATTCATTGTTGGAAAACAACATTTCAGCAAACAACAAAAAAACGCCCACTGTGAAAGCATTCGCGCCGCTCACATACAAACAAGTGAATACAATTAGCAATCATTACAAACTCACTACCATTGGACTAATTGTACTATAAATCCCCCAAACAACATGGCCAAAGCATCACTTGTGATCCACATCAGATCAAGTGCATACCTTGTTACGCTGTTTTGAAAGATGGATGACGATGACATGGTAGACACTGCTGGTGCTGCTATTGGTGAACTAGCTGTTGATCGAATCAGGCAGCCTCGGCGGCTCAGACTGAGACGAAGGGGTCATCTGGTTCGCAGTCCTCGTTTCTACAGGGTGAGACCCACCTTGGAAAACATGAGCGACTTTGAGGTTTATGATAAGTATCGGCTCAATCGCGAACAACTCATTGGCCTTTACGATCTTCTTAAACCTCATTTGGAGCCACGTATAAGAATAAGGACTGCTGTTCCCGCCATGAGTAAGATGCTAAGTTGTCTATACGTCCTGGCCTCCGGGAGTTTTCAATCCGGAGAAATGTACATGCATGGCCTGGCTCAAGGTACATTCTCTGTGGTGTTTGATAACTTTCTGGACGCCATGGTACGTATCAGTAAGCAATACATAGGATTCCCACAGAATGATGGTGATTGGAGGCGCCTGAAGCGGGAATTCTTTGATATTGCTGAATTGCCCAATGTCTTGGGAGCCATTGATTGTACCCACATTGCGCTGCATGCTCCAATTGATGACTTGCCCTTCAGAAATCGCAAACATTTTCATAGCCTCAACGTGCAGTATGTTTGTGACGCACGGATGAGGATTATGCATGTGTGTGCGAATTTTGGAGGGGCTAGTCATGATGCCCGCATCCTCTCTCTGTCGTCCCTGTGGAGACCGTTTGAGGAAAGACAAATGCCCCCTGGTTATCTCGTTGGTGAGTATTTGTGCACAACATGGTTAATTAGTTTGACAATTGCCACTGTAGTTTTAAAATGTTAGCGTAATGTTCAGCTATCGGATGCAATTTAACCATTTATTTTATTTTCCCGCTAATGTCTACTTTTAGTTCAATGCAGATATGTAGCATGTCTTACCTTAAATGCTCAGAGAATGCAATGTAACCATTTAGTTTGCATTTTACACAAGGTTTGGTTTAGGAGAAATACGCATATGTAGCATGTCTTAGCTGAAATGGCAAGATATTAGCTAATGCAATTTAACCATGTCATTGTCTCTTTCCGCTAATGTCTACTTTTAGTTCAATGCAGATATGTAGCATGTCTTACCTTAAATGCTCAGATAGAGAATGCAATGTAACCATTTAGTTTGCATTTTACACAAGATTTGGTTTAGGAGAAATACGCATATGTAGCATGTCTTAGCTGAAATGGCAAGATATTAGCTAATGCAATTTAACCATGTCATTGTCTCTTTCCGCTAATGTCTACTTTTAGTTCAATGCAGATATGTAGCATGTCTTACCTTAAATGCGCAGATAGAGAATGCAATGTAACCATTTAGTTTGCATTTTACACAAGATTTGGTTTAGGAGAAATAAGCATATGTAGCATGTCTTAGCTGAAATGGCAAGATATTAGCTAATGCAATTTAACCATGTCATTGTCTCTTTCCGCTAATGTCTACTTTTAGTTCAATGCAGATATGTAGCATGTCTTACCTTAAATGCTCAGATAGAGAATGCAATGTAACCATTTAGTTTGCATTTTACACAAGATTTGGTTTAGGAGAAATACGCATATGTAGCATGTCTTAGCTGAAATGGCAAGATATTAGCTAATGCAATTTAACCATGTCATTGTCTCTTTCCGCTAATGTCTACTTTTAGTTCAATGCAGATATGTAGCATGTCTTACCTTAAATGCTCAGATACAGAATGCAATGTAACCATTTAGTTGCCATTTTACACAAGGTTTGGTTTAGGAGAAATACGCATATGTAGCATGTCTTAGCTGAAATTGGAAGATATTAGCTAATGCAATTTAACCATGTCATTGTCTCTTTCCGCTAATGTCTACTTTTAGTTCAATGCAGATATGTAGCATGTCTTACCTTAAATGCTCAGATACAGAATGCAATGTAACCATTTAGTTGCCATTTTACACAAGGTCTGGTTTAGGAGAAATACGCATATGTAGCATGTCTTAGCTGAAATGGCAAGATATTAGCTAATGCAATTTAACCATGTCATTGTCTCTTTCCGCTAATGTCTACTTTTAGTTCAATGCAGATATGTAGCATGTCTTACCTTAAATGCTCAGATACAGAATGCAATGTAACCATTTAGTTGCCATTTTACACAAGGTCTGGTTAAGGAGAAATATGCATATGTAGCATGTCTTAGCTGAAATGGGAAGATAGAGAATAATATTGAACTAGATTATTCTTTTACAAATTAAACATTTGTTAGTGGATTATCGTGTAAAAAAATTTTTATTGGACTCCAAATACTATTTTGAGGATTCTGTTTGAATTATGTTCTGTTCATAATTTATAGGTGATTCTGGGTACATGAGCAGGCCTTGGCTCATTACCCCCTTGCGTAGCCCGACTGATGTGTCTGAGGAGTGCTACAATAGGGCTCATAAGAGAACCAGGGCGGTGGTTGAACGGATGTTCGGGCTCCTGAAGATGAGGTTCAGGTGCCTGGACAGGTCGGGAGGAGCCCTCCAGTACAACCCAAAGAAGGTGGCTAAGATCGTTGTAGCCTGTAGCGTCCTGCATAATATTGCACAGCGGGCTGGGATGCTGCAGGACGTCCCGGCGCACCGAAACCTCCTCAGAGATGAGGAGGATGATCCTGTTCTAGAGGGGCCATTCCGGGACGAGGGGCTCAATGTCAGAGCAGACATCATCAACCGCCACTTTAGACGGTAAATAATAGAAGTTAGACTGGAGTATTGTCAATAGATGTGAACTCTAGGGAAATTACAAGTAGAGAATTGTGCAAACATGTTAGGATTGTTCATCAAATGCTAAAAATGTGTTTCATTTATTAATTTAGGTGATGCTCTGGGCATTGGGTCCTGTAGCGAGTCTTTGCCACATGGTTTTTAAAGAGGACTTCAGCTGGTAAGTATAAATGTATGGACTGTTGCTGGCATGAATTGTACACAAATACATCATATGGCATACATTTTGTAAACTAGTATTTAGTTTACACATTACTTAAAATGTAAATACTCAGAAAGGGATCCTCTAGCATAACTATCCTCTAGCATGACTATGGTTCAATGTCACACATTAGAGGTTCGTTATGCTCAATATGACTCATCTTCACACTTGATAGAACATAACACAAGATGCTACACATGCTTAGTAAGCTAGTGACAGAAATTTATTATGAAATGGGGGGTGGTAGAGGGGTACAGAACTGATTCACACACTTGTAGTAATTTTTATTAAACTTTTTCTGCCATTAGGGAGCTGACTTAATCTAAAGACTGAAAGGGAAGAATAAGAAGCCTGACAGTGAAGATTGCCCAGACTGACAGTGGAAAAAGCCAAGATTGAAATTGAAGTATACCAATGGGATCATGTCTGGCATTATCTTTCAAATCTGCTGACCTTGAAAACCATACAAAGACATGTTCACATGGTAAGTGCCAACTATTTGATAGAATAAGGCTGTGGAGGCATCCTATTGGAGACACTTAGATTATTTTCTAATTTTTAGATGGTATTTCACAGTCCTCTATTTTTGAAATGATGAATAAGACACCTATTGAAGATCAACTGTTTACCCCTGAATTGACTTTCAAAGACCATGCATTATCCAGGTTGGTGTACCAATGCATGCTAGTTAAGAATCACAGGAAGAATGTTGAATATTAGTAGCTTACATACATTAGTCATATTTAATTCATAATTAGATATTTAGGGATCACAATCAGACACTTAGATGATTTTACTTTTTTAGATGGTATTTCAGTCCTCTATTTTATGAACTGATGAATAAGACACCTATTAAAGATCAACTGTTTACCCCTGAATTGACTTTCAAAGACCATGCATTATCCAGGTTGGTGTACCAATGCATGCTAGTTAAGAATCACAGGAAGAATGTTGAATATTAGTAGCTTACATACCTTAGTCATATTTAATTCATAATTAGATATTTAGGGATCACAATCAGACACTTAGATGATTTTACTTTTTTAGATGGTATTTCAGTCCTCTATTTTATGAACTGATGAATAAGACACCTATTGAAGATCAACTGTTTACCCCTGAATTGACTTTCAAAGACCATGCATTATCCAGGTTGGTGTACCAATGCATGCTAGTTAAGAATCACAGGAAGAATGTTGAATATTAGTAACTTACATACATTAGTCATATTTAATTCATAATTAGATATTTAGGGATTACAATCTGAAAAAAGGAATACATATTATAGTTGATATAGAGGTATTTGAATGGACATGAAATATTACATTTATGTTCAGCATACATATATATTATTGAAATGTGATATATATTATTATGTATAATTAGAAATTCAGATATTTCAATTTAATTTTTCTTACCCAATATAATGGTTTATGTTTATTTTCTTTATTTTTAAATTTAATTAATAAATATCTGGATAAAATGTTGAACAAAGTTAGAGCATAGACACAAGATGATTGTAAATGTATTTTATGAATATTTGACAATGTGTGTATTAACTTTGTTAAAATTTTCTTTTTTAATTTCAGATTGTCATCTGATGACTTCCAGGAATATATTTTTTTTATTTTTTTTCAAGAAACTTTTAATTTTTTAAATGGTAATGATAAACATTTTATTATTAAATACACTCTTTTGAACAGATTATAATAAATATCCATATAATCTGTCAATAAAAAACAATTTGACTCCCATGACTGGTAGTTGTCTATTTGACAAGCACATGCATAAGATCAAATAATGCATTAATTTTAGAAAATCCACTGATTCAGAGAATATTAAATTAAAATATATTTTTTAAATTAATTGGGGAGTGAGATCCATCGATGCTTTTCTTTTGAAATCCTTAGATGTTAAAAAAATTTAGGATATGTAGTCAAAATTTTTAAAGAATTATTTTGTTTCACTTTTAAGAAGGGGAAGTGGTTCAATTACATTAAAGTGACAGTGTTGTTGAATGTAAAATTAATTTTATAAGATCTTGTATCTTCCTTAGGTATCTCAAAACATTATTTTCAAAACTTTTTTAATTTTTACATTTAAAAATGGTAGGTCATTTAACTTCATATTTTTCACAAGCGAGTTATTGGATGCCAGGTTAATAGATTTAATTTTCTAGTGGAGTGATTTAACTATAGTTATTAATATTATGTAGTTTTTAAAATCTTACCTCTTGAGTTAGACATCACATATCTATATATAATTTTCATTCCCCTTTAGTTTATTTTGACAATGTTAAATCAACATTCAAAATGTTTTGGTCCTTAAAGGGACATTCACAAAGTATATTGTGTATTGATTTTTTAAAAATTCATAAAAGAATTTAAACATATTTAGAAAGTACTATAGAATTACATTCAGTCTTTAAATATACTTTGAAAAAGATACATCAATGCACATATCTTAGTCAATTACATAAGGCATCTATGTGCAACCAACAATCAGCATCAAAATAGCCTATGTAGATATGTATTTAATCCAAGAATATATATAATTACAATCTAATGATTGAATACCAAAACATATTAAGTTGTTCAAATATTATAATCTTATCCAAAATGCATACATAACATATAGCTTAATGTCCCTCTAAGCTGAAGACTCCGAAATACATCCTTTAAAATACATATTTCAGTCAGTGTGTAAAACAATCCAGAAGTTAATCTAAATATGCTTTACTCATATGTTATACTAATTTAGCAAAAGGAAGGTGCCTAGGTTTCAGATTTTTCAAGCATTATTGTGAAATTTCTCTTTAAATGGACATGAACTCAAAATATACTTAAAGGGAGACAGTTAAAAAATTAATGATTTATACATTCTGAATGAGTATTCTATTTTAAGCAACTTTAAAAATTGTCTCATATTATCAATGTTCTTTGTGATGTTGCTATCATTAATTTAAAAATAAGGCATTAAATAGATAATTTATTTGCTTCAGTACTCTGGACAGAACTTGTTTTTTTTGGTTGGATTAATTTATCCAACAATCATCAAGGACAACCCAGGTTTTTTGCAACAATTGTCCGTAATCTAAAATATCATTATTGATTTGCAAAGAAAGATAACAAGATAATTCTTAACATTTGAGAATCGGATTAAATTATAAAGTTGCTTAACATTTCATGCTCAATCTGAATCACAAATGCTAAATTTGTTTGGACAGTGTCCCTTTAAGAGATTTAAAGAGTGTATTTACTTCTCTTCTTATCTTGACATACTTTGCTTGAAAAGCATATCGAGATAGGCTCAGTAGATGAAGATTGGTGGATGCACAGAGATGCCTTATGTGATTGGCTCAACCATGTGCATTTAAATTTCTTCTGTTGAGGATATCTAAATACTAAGATAAATTGATTTACATTTTAAAGTCTAAACAATTTTCTATCTCTACAGATCATTTGATACAATTGTTTGTTTGTAATGTCTATTTAAAAATAAAGATGCCATTGCACAATAACATATATGAGCAGTTCAGACAAATACAAGCTCAAGGTTTATTTACTAATAACAAACAAACCTGTAGTTTAACATTTATAAACAGATTATACAAGTTAATGACATTATAACCTGAATTTGAACATTGAGAAATATTGCGTGGGAAACGCATCTTGAAACACCAGATTAGCATCTTTAAACATTAGAGTCTAATGTCACGCAATAGCACACAATCAATGTGCATTATGAAATACATTTAATAGAGCAATATCAATACTTCACAATAAGTAAAGAAATGGATTTTATGAACAATAAAGACATACAATATTAAATGTGTATTTGTATTAAAGAAACAGACCGTTATTAAACCAAAAAATGTATACAACATTTAATAATGTGACAATATTAGATTTTAAATAGAATTTTATCATTAATATTTAACGGATCACGGATATTAAATCTGCGTCACACATATCCGCATGACAGGCCCATGAGTTACAAATAAGTCTACATGAAAAATGAAGTAACAGCACCACCAGGAGGTATGTGTAAGGAAGTTACTAAGATATGAAACATTAAGGAACGGCCAATCAGAGTTCATCACACAAACACAACTTGAGTCAGGATGGTCTCACAGACATTATAACAATATTTCAAACTTTTATCCAATCAGATGTACAGATAACTTGTCCCATGGTGCATCTAATGTTTACTTCACCATATAAAAGTCCATTACACGTTGCCATCTTTGTCAGTTCTCTAATGCCTGCAGGCAGTATATATTCTAATTATAATATACCGGGATTTATTATACAACCCAGCAGGCATGTCAGCTCCCAGGTTCACCAAGCAGGAGAGCGCTGCACTGGTCCACGCCGTCAAGGACTTTTATCCCCAGCTGTTTGGGAACAAGAGGAGGTTGACAGATGTGCCTGTTAAGAAGGCCCTCTGGGAGTCTATCACCAATGCGGTTAGATTGGTGTGTGACGTCCAGAGGAGCCAGGATCAAATCATGAGGAGATTCGGAGATATGAGGTTGCGCTTAACAAAAAAAGTCAACCTCATAAGGGACTGGGTACAAGCCCGTAAAAGAGGGGGCCAAAGAAAGGCCCCGCGGAAACTATATCTACTCCCTTATGAGGTGACTTTATGCGAGCTCCTCAATCTCCGGGTCCCCAAAAGATTTAGATCCTCGCCATCCTTGGCCTCCTCTTCTTCCCTCCCAGCTGCGGGATCTGAAAGTCCTGACGCGGGGGCCAGGGCAGCTGCTTCTCCGTCCGGTGGCCTGGGAGGAGATGATGGAGAATCTGAACCAGGTAACTATCCAACTTCATATAATATCTTAATATTTTAATTTTTTTACAAAATGTGTATATAGTCAGATACTAAACCTATACAGATCTCACAACATACACTACATATGATGTTTAGATATCTGATTTTAGATTAGTGACACATGAAATAGGAATGATGTTTCTTGCGCTCTACAGAATATGCGTCACAGAGCGAAAATGGAATTGCGCATACACGTTAACATGGGTTTGCTGTAAGTGGCATTGCTTTACACATGTTGGTCAAATGACGGATGCGTAATTCCGCTTGGAATCATTGCGCAATGATAGCGAAAATGGAATGGCGCATACACGTTAACATGGGTTTGCTGTAAGTGGCATTGCTTTACACATGTTGGTCAAATGACGGATGCGTAATTCCACTTGGAATCATTGCGCAATGATCGCGAAAATGGAATGGCGCATACACGTTAACATGGGTTTGCTGTAAGTTGCATTGCTTTACACATGTTGGTCAAATGACGGATGCGTAATTCCGCTTGGAATCATTGCACAATGATCGCGAAAATGGAATGGCGCATACACGTTAACATGGGTTTGCTGTAAGTGGCATTGCTTTACACATGTTGGTCAAATGACGGATGCGTAATTCCGCTTGGAATCATTGCGCAATGATTGCGAAAATGGAATTGCGCATACACGTTAACATGGGTTTGCTGTAAGTGGCATTGCTTTACACATGTTGGTCAAAATGAAATGTGAATTATTATATATGTGAAGAATACTGTATTCTTATTTTCAATATTAGACATAATAAAAAAATAAAAAAGCCGAATCCAAAAAAATTATAACATATGCACATCAATTGATGAGAATGAAATAACACAAAAAAATAATTAAAGCTACAGTAAACAACACAACTGATTGAAAATAAGAGTACAGGATATATTTATCATTAATTTAATTGAGGGAACAATTAACTCATGGGACTACCAAAGGATTAATAGTTTTTAATTGATTTGCTAATAATGTAAAGATTTTAAACATGGCATGATTTGTATTAATGATATCCAATCCTCATTTAATATATTACAGATCTGGATGTTGGTGCTGGATCCTCAAGGCAGGGCTTGTCACAGTATGGTATGTCTCATTTTAATTGACATTTGTCTTAGAAACATGGACAGAACATTACATACTAAATCCACATTGTTCAATATTTATATGTATCTGCAAAATGGATTTTAAAACTTTTTGCAAATAAGAATAAATAAAAAAAAAATAGGATTACATTGTAAGACTACTCTGATTTTGTTTGGAATTTAAGATATCCCATCTATTCTGGATGTCTTTATTTTAATGTAAGATTCTTTGAATGTCCAATTTATATTCTTCCCTTGTGTATTGCTTAATCTTATTTGTATACATTTTTTAAAAATACACACACTTTTGCATATGTTTAGATTTTTAAAATATAGATTCCATTTTTTTAAATTGATCACGTCATTTAAGGGACATGCCAACTAAATTTTACATAGAATGATTTTTAAACGTGATTTTATTGTTTTGTTTAAACATTTTATGAGCTACATTGGTTCAGTCTATTGTTTTAGTTCTTTAAAAAAAAATGGATTTTGGTTTAGGTTAAACAATGCATTACTGGTATTATCCGGCTGTTTTTTTATGCATAAATTGGCATTTTGACAAAAGTTAAAATCATGTGTTCAGATAACAGTAGTACATAGTTTCAAAAAGTATACAATTACACATTTAGAGCTTCATGTCCCTTTAATAGATGAAAATTAAATAATTCTTAGGATATCCTTAAATAACATATTAGATTGGAATTGCATGCTCAATCCCATTCATTACATCAACATATGGAGTAGAGAATTCATTAACACCAACATTGTCAAATCAATATATTTTTATATTAAAGGGACACTGCGCTAAAATTATTAATGTTGTCATTCAGATAGAGCATGCAATATTAATTAACATTTAAATATAATACTATAATCATATGTGAAATATTCTATTGCTAAATGTATTTTAAAACCAAGAATGTACGTTTATCTGCAGCTCAATTTTGGTTGACCAACCTGGGTTTTGATTGATGATTGGTGGATACCTTCAACAAACAATATTTATTGAATCCAATATTGCTTATCTGCATTTAAGATTAAAATGTAGCAACATTCCAATTATAATAGGAGTCAATGTAAAATCATTTGGAACAGTTTAAACAGTGAAATCAATGATTGAAATAAATCATGTCAGTGTCCCTTTAATAAACAATAGATTCATTCATCTTTACATTCTTTGGATTAGACAATATTGATATATAATTCACATATTCACTGTTGGAGTTACTTTATAGATATCAGCATACTCTAACAGCACCATGATTACATATTTGTACTAATCAATTTGGTTTTGTATTGTGATAAATATGTGTTGTGTCCTAAACAAGATTAATGTACATTGCACAAATGGCTCGATGTGCCACATGTCTTTGTTTATATTTGTCAACAGCTGTTATTCAAAATGTGGTTTGTGTGTATTCTTTTAAGAACATTGATCAATGGGTATATTTAGATATGCAATAGCATCGTATGAGATGATTTTGATGTCTAATATAGTCAGAAATTAAACATATGTTCAATACATCATATTTAACAGAATCCCCTTGATTCAATCAAGCATTTTTTTGGATAATGACTGGTCTATTCTTCACATTTTCAAGTTGATTATTCTTAAAAATCGCTACAGATGTGATTTAGTGCTATCCCAAATGTGTTCACTAATATATATCTATATCATTCATAGAGAGAGTTGGTGTGGGGAGCCCTGAGGAATCCAGCACTGACACAGAGCCGCATTTGCGGTCTTCTGGTAAGTCTATTGACTCATTTATATGTCATTGAAGGTGTATTGGTAATCAATATTATGAGCATGATTCTCATGAAGCATAACATTTGAAACAAACATATAATTTACTCCTCTGATTATATATTAATTTTCTTGGAATATTGAAAGATTAATAATTAAAACTTTCTTAGTCTACACCTTTGTTATTCAGAAGATGTATAGCATATGTTTGTTTCCATGTTCATTTTTGACAACAATCATCAAGTGATACACACATGAGAAATCTTAAATGTTCTATGTACTATGCTTTTATGATTTTAAAATTAATACAAGCAATAAATTTAAAATCTGAATCATTGAGAATAACAAATCTAATGTCATTTGTATGCTCCATCAAAATGATGTAAATCATAACTTTGGGTGTGTATATCTTTAATGCAACATTGATGTGTGTCTTTGAGCAACAGTAACATATGTTATAATATCTGATCTTAACGTGTACACAACATTTTATGTTTTACAGAGATTGATTTAACATGTGTGACGGAGGAGGAAGAGGCTGCCTTGAAGTCTGATGGTATGTGAAATATATCTATCATGTTTACAACATGTTGCTTTATTGGAAATCATTTTATTGAAGACATTCAAAGTCTACAGCTTTTGCACTTTAAAAAGGAATATTATTTGTCTGTTCAAATACACTACTGCCCCCTTTATATATCAGGCAGCATGAAGATATGCTTGGATTTGTTTAAATATTTGGATTTTAAATTCATGCCATCATGATGTCACATGCATATTCTAGCCCAAACCACAATAATAATTTTAGAATTGTACAGACAGTCATTGATATTCATCTGAGTGCCTATATGCATATCATATCCTCATGTCATCATTGTTTAGAAATTCAAACACACTTCTAAGTATATTGCAAACATAATCAAGTTGAAATGCGTTGATTTGATTTCATGATGTATGAGATGTTAATATATTTATTATATTTATTTCAGATGGATCCTCTGCTTCTGGTCATCATTGTTCCTCCCCTGCCCAGTCCCCTGCCCAGTCCCCTGCCCAGCCCCCTGCCCAGTCCCCTGCCCAGTCCCCTGCCCAGCCCCCTGCCCAGCCCCCTGCCCAGTCCCCTGCCCAGCCCCCTGCCCAGTCCCCTGCCCAGCCCCCTGCCCAGCCCCCTGCCCAGTCCCCTTCCCCTCCCGGCCCTTCCCATTTGTCCTGTCGTATCCCTCCCAAAAAACGCCCCTTCGTCCCCCTTCGCTGCTCTCCCCGTCTTTTGGCCCGTACAGCTACCCCAGCTGCCCAGCCCCCAACTCACCACTCCCCAGCTGTACGGGCTACCCCAGAGCAGCAGCCCATCCCTCCCCAACCCAATCCCATCCCTCCCCCCTGTCTCAACCTTCATTGTCCTGGGTGTCGGATTGTCCTTCCCAGGCACAGCTGTAAGTATCATTCAAAATCCACATTATAAGATACTTAAAGGTACACTGAAGGCAAATTGTTTCTATTGTGAGTGACATAGAGCATGCAATGTTAATCAAATTTATAATTTACTACTCTTATCAATTATTCTTCATTCTCTTGCTATCTTTATTTAAACTAAGAAATGCCTAGAATTAATTTTAAATAGAAAATAATTGTGGACATCATTTCTTTATTGTTGGATGAATGGATCCATCAACCAACAGGGACAACCAAAGTTGATAAACAAATATGGCCTGCCCTATAAACCTACATTCTTGCATTCAAAATTTATCTAGAGAATTCAAACATTTAAAGAATATGTGTAATTTTTTAATATTTGTAATGTCATGCTCTATCTGAATCAGTCAATTAAATATTTAGGTTCAGTGTCCCTTTAATTTGATATCATTACATATACCAATCACCACTACTTGGATCCAACAATTTATGTACAAATGTTGATACATTATCTCTTGTCTAACCCAGTGGGAATGTAATTTCTTCAGGTTGCTATGTTTACACAGCTTGTCCTCGACGCCAAAATGTTTAAGGATAGGTGTGCCTACCACAGTATAATTAAAATATTTAAATTGCTAATGTAAGTACAATGTAAATCCTTTAACAAGATTTTATACACTCAAGCTGTATAAGTGGATCATCGAAAACCAATTAAAGGGGACAACATGTTTGAGTAAACTGTCCCTTTAATGATTTTGGTCTGTTTGAATAACATATTTAATGTGTAAAGAATCAATTTTAACAAATTGATGTAAAGAATGATTTGTCTTTATGATGACAATGTATCTTTGCTTATTTTTTCTTCTGTTGTGTAATTATCCTTAATATTTGATTTATTCTTTATTTTAGGCTGTGACTCAGCATGGCTCATGCTAGAAGGTATAGCACGAGTAGAGCAGGCCGTGTTGAGGAACGCAGCTGTCCTGAGAGGGATGAACGACACCATGCAGGCCCAGCTCCGGGTTCAGGATTTGACTCTGCGTCAAATCATGCTATTAAATTCAAGGCCTGAATCTGGAGCTGGACATGCACAGGACGATGAAGAGGATGACCAGTAAGTGGAGGATCTGGAGATGCTCCAAGGTCGCAGATAAGAATCCTCCGTCCACATGTTGATGTTTTTGTTATTGTTGCCATTTGGCCTTTTTTTAAGTTTATTGTTGTGCCTGTTGCACTCTTTTACCTTGTCATATGGCTCCAATGGGGCTATGGTGGCCCTTGGCAACTCTCTTCATGGACTGTGATGCACTCTGTTACCTTGTCATATATCTACAATGGGGCTATGGTGGCCCTTGGCAACTCTCTTCATGGACTGTGATGCACTCTGTTACCTTGTCATATGGCTCCAATGGGGCTATGGTGGCCCTTGGCAACTCTCTTCATGGACTGTGATGCACTCTGTTACCTTGTCATATATCTACAATGGGGCTATGGTGGCCCTTGGCAACTCTCTTCATGGACTGTGATGCACTCTGTTACCTTGTCATATGGCTCCAATGGGGCTATGGTGGCCCTTGGCAACTCTCTTCATGGACTGTGATGCACTCTGTTACCTTGTCATATATCTACAATGGGGCTATGGTGGCCCTTGGCAACTCTCTTCATGGACTGTGATGCACTCTGTTACCTTGTCATATGGCTCCAATGGGGCTATGGTGGCCCTTGGCAACTCTCTTCATGGACTGTGATGCACTCTGTTACCCTGTCATATGGCTCCAATGGGGCTATGGTGGCCCTTGGCAACTCTCTTCATGGACTGTGATGCACTCTGTTACCTTGTCATATATCTACGATGGGGCTATGGTGGCCCTTGGCAACTCTCTTCATGGACTGTGATGCACTCTGTTACCTTGTCATATATCTACAATGGGGCTATGGTGGCCCTTGGCAACTCTCTTCATGGACTGTGATGCACTCTGTTACCTTGTCATATGGCTCCAATGGGGCTATTATGGGGCTATGGTGGCCCTTGGCAACTCTCTTCATGGACTGTGATGCACTCTGTTACCTTGTCATATGGCCCCAATGGGGCTATGGTGGCCCTTGGCAACTCTCTTCATGGACTGTGATGCACTCTGTTACCTTGTCATATATCTACAATGGGGCTATGGTGGCCCTTGGCAACTCTCTTCATGGACTGTGATGCACTCTGTTACCTTGTCATATATCTACAATGGGGCTATGGTGGCCCTTGGCAACTCTCTTCATGGACTGTGATGCACTCTGTTACCTTGTCATATATCTACAATGGGGCTATGGTGGCCCTTGGCAACTCTCTTCATGGACTGTGATGCACTCTGTTACCTTGTCATATATCTACAATGGGGCTATGGTGGCCCTTGGCAACTCTCTTCATGGACTGTGATGCACTCTGTTACCTTGTCATATATCTACAATGGGGCTATGGTGGCCCTTGGCAACTCTCTTCATGGACTGTGATGCACTCTGTTACCTTGTCATATATCTACAATGGGGCTATGGTGGTCCTTGGCAACTCTCTTCATGGACTGTGATGCACTCTGTTACCTTGTCATATATCTACAATGGGGCTATGGTGGCCCTTGGCAACTCTCTTCATGGACTGTGATGCACTCTGTTACCTTGTCATATATCTACAATGGGGCTATGGTGGCCCTTGGCAACTCTCTTCATGGACTGTGATGCACTCTGTTACCTTGTCATATGTCTCCATTTTCCAGATCTTTACCATATTATTTATAAACGTTGTTGTTTTCTGACATACTAATAAAAGACATGTCATTGCACAATTCTTTGTCCTCCTTATTCATGTCATTGATTGAAATCTCTATTTTATCTGGTTGATCCTTAAAGGGACATACCCAAAATAATGTTGTTTCCTGAATCATATATGTAATACAATTCTAAATGACTTTAAGATTAACATCTCCAATGTAATTTTTATTTTTGTCTTTATATTGTTATCTAAAATCTTTATCATTGCATGATTATGATTAGCATAGTAATTGTTTTATATATGTATGTAAAGATTGTTATATATGTATATTTCTAATTTCACATCCATGTGTGTATTTATAAACTCTGCATGAATTGATGCACCTTTAACAAATGATCTGAGGATTGATACAATGATATAATCCCTGTAAAGTGTTCATTTTATTGAAATAGTATTGTCTCTGTGTATCCTCTTTTTATAAATAAAAATCATGTCCCTTTAAGTGATGGTGAGCACAATTGTTAATGAATGTATTTCCATTTCTAAAGCGTTTTTGTCCTTTTTACATGAACAAGGACATATAATCTTAATAATAAACAATCTTATTGTAATGTTGACAGCACATGTATTTCATTTTCTATTCTATCTTATTGTAAAAGTGTAACCAAATCAATCTCTGTGTGTAATGCGCATATTTTATATGAGGAATATGTTTTTCAAAATATTGTTAAAAAATACTTCTCCTCCCATATATGGCTATAGGTAGTCTGACCATATTTCAACTTGAATAAATGACCCGTTTCATCAATACATGTGTCATTATTGTTATTCCCAAACAATCTAAACATATCTTAAAACATCAATGGCATATGTATTTCTCATGTGTATCTTTTAAATGTTAAAGATATACACCATAGCTATAGTTAAAGGGACAGTCAAGTCCGAAAAGATGAATCATGATTTCGTGACATTCCTAGATATCAATCTAGACACATACTAGTTTCAAAAATATAAATACGTTTCTTAGTGATATGCCAAGCTGTCAACTGAGTCCTTGTATTGGCTGCGGTTTTTCTGCGATCGCGGATGCGCCATGTTACTTAAGACGTCACCTGCCAGGCTGTCCAATGATTCCTTGTATTGACTGACGTTTTTACGCGATCAAAGATGCACCTTTTATTGGATGGCGTTTTTACGCGATCAAGGATGCGCCTTTTTTTTTGCGTTCTTACGTGATCAGGAATGTGCCTTTTATTGGATTGCATTCTTACGTGATCAAGGAAGCGCCATGTTAATTAAGACGTCACATGCAAAGGTAAAAAAACGTCTTATTGTATTACGTAGTCCCGCAATATTTGTTTGTGCACGTTAAACACGTTTGTGAATGAAGCCAAGTTTAAAAACATTGCGAATATGGATTGTATGCATCATGTTACATTGTTGAACCATAGCTGATAAAGACCACCACATTCTCTTTTGCTGGATGTCTGGTTGAATAAACGAACGAAAGCAAAATGTTTTCATGCATAAGATATTTCGAGGCAAGTGCAAATCTCTATAGTCCATGTTGTTTAATATGTTTGTCAACAATATGTTCCTTTTTATGTAAAATGACTGTTGTGTTTAATGTTAAAGATATCTAATTCATAAATATGCGCTATTGTGTTAGAATCAAGTAATCAATATGCATTTATCTTTATCATATGCTAAATATATGATGCCGACTTCTTCTAAATTTAATTTCGTCGTATATTCTATTAAAGGTTAATTAGACACTCATATTATAAATCAAAACTTTTTATTTTGTCTCTAGTTAAATAGTCCATTGTTTAACAAATACACGTTTCATTTTGCTTCTGTTCAAAGAAAATGTAAGTAATTTTCAGACTCCTCGCCAAGCCTCTGAGTTTCATGTGAGTACCATCTGCAGCTTTCTCCTGTTTGTGTAAAGGGTCTTTTCATATGTTAATGATGGGGTATTGTCTTGTTTTACGGTTGTAATGGGGGTTCATCTATATTTTCAATAGAGATAACCCTATTTTCTTTGAAAGTGTTTAAAGCTTTGTAATATTGATATCAGTATATGTTAATCTTGTTGTTTCTAGTAGTGTCTATTACATACAGTTCTGTTAAAAATATAGTATACTGTCCCTTTAATGCAAATGTTTATTTTTGTATCATGTATGAGTTCCACATTGGTTAATCTCCAAATATATTATTGTTAGCATATTTTCACCCCCCACCCCTAAAAGGACTTTAAACCATATTCATTGTTAAAACAAATGTCTTTCTAAAAATAAATGAACACAATAATGTCTCTTTAAGAAAATAGACTTTATTTAACACGTCAATATAAATCTGATTTCAATATTTATTGTTTGAACAAGTACATGTAGATATACCAACAATCTTCAAATATATGTTAGCATATGTAATTTTGTTAAAGGGACAGTTTAGAAAACAAATAATGTTTTGCATTATTCTAAAAGTCAATTTTGTAATATCAATGATATCAAAGGTTTCTCACCAATTAATCATTTGTCTGTGTTTATTTTAATTTGCTAGCTAAACCTATGAGGTTCGTGTGCTCATTTCTTAGAGCTTGAAGAGTGCATGTAATCATTATACAATTTGACCACTATAGGGCATTTGTATAGCATTTGTATATGTTAAACCTTGTGCTCATACAGCATATTATTTACCATGTATTGATCATTGATATCTAAAATGTTGTTATGTCAGAACAACAAATAAGTGGTCATTTTTCATAGTCATAGATACAAGGGTAAGCACATAAGTCACACGTATTTCTCCATGTTTTGTTGTTTCCAACTTGATAATGCGTAATACAGTGTTTTCTTTGTAATCAATAATTTTCTGACTGTCCCTTTAAGCTGTGTTATTGGCATTCAAACAGTAATATGCCATCATGGATAATTGTAATGTTAATTTTGTTTGCGGGAAACAGTTTGGACATCACATCACATCACAGAAACCAATCAATATCATGAACAAGGATAGGTATGTGATGATGTGGTTTTCACACACTTATAACCCACACTCTGCAAACAATCTGCCTCCATGGACCCGGTCCCATAGAAGTAGATTATGTACAGAGTGTGGTCCACAAGTGTATGAAAACCACATCATCACATACCTATCCATTACACATTAAATAAAAAAAACATTAAACATGAAAACAAATACTTCCTTCCTCTTCCTTCCCCTCTTCCCACGGGGCTGAGGCTCTGGGAGGGGCAACTGCCAACTCTGACGAGTTCTCCTTGGAGATGTTGTGGGAAGAATGGAAGGAAGAGTACTGGGACGACCAAGGTGAGGAGGAGAAGATGGCTGAGGAGGAGAAGATGGCTGAGGAGGAGAAGATGGCTGAGGAGGAGAAGATGGCTGAGGAGGAGATGGCTGAGGAGGAGGAGATGGCTGAGGAGGAGGAGATGTCCCGGCAGGAGAAGATGTCCCGGCAGGAGAAGATGTCCCGGCAGGAGAAGATGGCCCAGCAGCAGGAGGCCCAGCAGCAGGAGGCCCAGAAGCAGGAGGCCCAGCAGCAGGAGGCGGACCAGGAGGCAGACCAGCATGCGCCTCCCGGAAAAAATTAAACATCTCTTGGTGTAGATTAATGATTCTGTTTTGCCCTTCTTCTATTCTATTAAGTATGTTTATTATTTGGTTTTGGCCTTCAATTATTTGGTTTTGTCCTTCAAGAATTCGAGTTCGGCCTTCTATATTTTGTATCCGGGAGTTACGCATCTGGTCTATGTAGTCTAGTAGAACCCGCACCTCCGCTATTTCCTCTTGTTGTGCTTGGCGGGTACCCGTGCACGGCGGGGTGCCCGTGCACATTGGGGTGCGGGTCCTTGAGGGGCCTCTGGTTCAGCTGCCTCCTCCTCTGCTTCTGGGGCCTCTTCATCTGCTTCCGTGCCCTCTTCGTCATGGGGGGCCTCTTCCCTCCGAAGTGGAAATTCCTCCCTATGACTTAGCTTACGATACAATTACAAATGCAGAATCATTAATCCACTTTGAAATCTAACAATCAATACGATTTCCGCATTTTCTAAACCGTGTTTGTGATATCTCTGTTCAATCTGAATGTTTTAGCGTTTGTTTTCAGTCTGTTTAAATGCACACCTAACCTATAGCCTAGATACTGATGTAACCGCAAAGTAATTGTGAATGCGTGTAAATAACGTTATAGCATTAATCTGATCCTTAAAGGGACATGAAACCCAATGTTTTATCTTTCATGATTTAGAAGCATACATTTATAATCAACTTTCTAATGTACTTTTCTTATCTAATTAGCTTCATTCTCTGGATATTCTTTGCTGAAAAGCATATCTAAATATGCTTAGAAGATGCTGATTGTTAGCTGAATATAGCTGCCTCCTGTGATTGTTTCATTGTGTGCATGGCTATTTCTTCATTAAAATATATCTCAAGAATGATTCAAATTAGGTAATATAAGTACATTTGAATGTTTGGTCAAATTGTATTCGCTACCTTAATCATGAAAGTAAAGGTTTGCGTATAGTGTCCCTTGAAATACATTCGTATGTGAATTTATTCTTAAATGAGCTTACCGTCAGATGAGAATGGCAGGTTCCCGGTATCAATTCCTCCGATACCGACTACATCCACCTCGGAGATGCTGGGCCGCAACATTTCCTCCCATCGGCAGTACTCGATTTCCAGGGCAGGGCCGCCACCGGTTCCTGCGGCATGTCGGGCTTCCAGGCTTAACTTTTTCTTGAGATCCATCTTACAGTCCCGGTAGCGATGTTTTATAGAGTCCATATCTCTGTTCCGGCCACCCACTGCATTGACTGGATTCCTTATCTCATGCCAGAGCTTCCTCTTCTCAGTCGGGGTGGTCTTCTGGTGCTGCAGCCTCCTATACCTGGCCATATAGGCCTCTACGAGGGCCTCCTTCTCCTCCATCGAAAACCTCGCCTCCCTAGTTGCCTTGGCCTTCCCCTGTGACGATGCCCTCTGTTTCCCGGACTGTGAAGCCCTACTCTGTCCGCCACTGGGACCAGCCACTTGTTCATCTTGAACCAAGTGGCTGGGTCCACCCACCGCTTCCACCCCCGCTTCCTGCCCCCCTTCCTGCCCCCCTTCCTGCCCTGTTCCTCTCCCCCTCCCTCTCCTCCCCCCTCTACCTCTCCCCTGCCTGCCCTCCATCTGTTCCCTAAACTAAACCCCAAATAATCAAACAAAAAGTGAGTGTGATGAAATGAAAGGGGGTCAAAATAAAGAACTAAAAAGACAAAATAAGTGCTGAAAGTGTGAGAGGGATCTAAAAAAACAAAGAGGGTAAGGAGTATTTAAATAAACACAAAGAAGAAGACTAAAAGGAGGATATGTAAACTAAATGTAACTAGGGGATGGGTATGGGATGGGGTATGGGATAAGAGTAAATGGGATGAAAGGGAATGGGACTACAGGGAATGGGGTATGGAGTGTAGTATGAGGGGGTATGGGGTATGGAGTGTATGTAGTGTTATTGATAAGTGTATGTATGTATTGAATGTGTTTGCGTGTAAATGTGTTAAGTGTACAGAAAAATCACTCGCTCGCTAACTCACACTACTACTAATTCTCACTAACTCACACTACTACTAATTCTCACTAACTCACACTACTACTAATTCTCACTAACTCACACTACTACTAATTCTCACTAACTCACACTCCCACTAACTCACAATAACTCACACTAGCACTAACTCACGCTCCCACTAACTGACTCTCTCACACTACCACTAACTCTCACTAACAACTCCCACTACCACTAACTCACTCACGCTCCCACTAACTGACTCTCTCCCACTCCCACTAACTCCCACTAACTCACTCACGATAACACTAACAACTGACTCTCTCACACTAACACTAACTCACTCACAATAATGCACAAACTCTCTAATCTTAAACCTCCAATCTCCAAAGACCCACCAGCAACACAGTCAAAGAAGCCATGCTTGTGTGGTGCTTATATACCCTGTGTAAATGTTTAATGATGTACCAATTTCCGTTGTAAATTGTGTTCAGGTGTGCTTTATTAGCAATTAATATTAGTGCAATGTGTATTAGTTGTGTGAATTTGCGCATGCTCATTTGGAGTTAGTATTTGTGGAATGTGTAGAATGCAATGATGTCATAGTGCTCGTTTTCTATAACATTGTCCAATAGTATTCTGTTTAAATGTGAATTTGCGATGGTGTGTTATTAGTGAAGTGTTGTATATGTATGTTTGTCCTAATATATAGTGATATTGAATGCGATTATTTTGCTAGTGTATGTATATTCTTTTTTTCCTTGTTGTTATTTAGCGTATTTCCGCATCTTAAAGTATATGCGTATTCCCTGTATTAAATTTTAATAAAAATCCCCCCGCTTGTGAATGTGTAATGCTTGTGTGCTTTGTTGAGTGATTGTTGTTGTGACATTTGCGGCGTGTTATTGTTGTGCATGATGTGGTATGCGTCATATGACCGAGCTGTGCGTATTTCTCGCGAGATCGAGTGTTAGGTGAAAAAAGCTATTTATTTTGCTTTTCCATTGATCTCTATGGGAGACTGTCTAACGCGGGCAGGATTCCGCGTGTGAAATACACGCGTTAGGAGCATCGTTAGATGGTCTTTTTTGAACTCTAAATACCGGAGTCAAACAATGCTGTGCGTTATACATAAACCACGCGTAGCGTTAGCAGCACATCTACCGCCAAACTCCAAATCTAGCCATTAGTTTTCAGCAGGTTTTATGCAAATAAGGGCACTTTGTCTTTTAGAGACAATCATAATCACAGGTTTTCATCTGTTTCTTGGAGCCAAGAATGTTTTTTCAACTCACCAAAAAAAGCCCTATGTTTAACATGGAACGGAAAAGTTCTCAGTGATCACAATCCATGTTCTCAGTACTTTCTTAACAGGTTTTCAAGACAATATCACACTTCTGACACCTAAAGACACTTAAAGGGACAGTCTACTCCAGAATTGTTGTTTAAAAATATAGATAATACCTTTATAACCCATTCCCCTGTTTTGCATAACCAACACAGTTATATTAATATACGTTTTAGCTCTATGATTACCTTGTATCTAAGCCTTTGCAGACTACCTCCTTATTTCAGTTCTTTTGACAGAGTTGCATTTAGCCAATCAGTGCCCTTTCATATGTAACTCAACGAGCGTGGTCACAATGTTATCTGTGTGGTACACATGAACTAACGCCCTCTAGCTGTGAAAAACTGCCAAATGCATTGAAATAAGGGGCGACCTTCAAGGGTTTAGAAAATTAGCAAATGAGCCTAACTAGGTTTAGCTTTCAACAAAGAATACCAAGAGAACAAAGCAAAATTGATGATAAAAGTGAATAGGAAAGTTGTTTAAAATTGCATTCCCTATCTGAATTATGAAAGTTTAATTTTGACTAGACTGTCCCTTTAACAAAGTCCCAAAATAGCCCTTTTGATAGATTTGCAAGTATACATCTAGACTAGAATGGCATGTACTGTAGCAATTGTATTCTGTAATTGTTTTAAATCCACATTCGCATTGTCATGATTGTAGTACAGTCATCTTCATAAACAGATTTCAATCAAAATTGTGTCTTTGTAAATGTTATATAACCATTTGCCTTCCATTTTGTTTGTTTTGATTAATCACAATTTATAATATTCAGTACCTTGTGTTGCCATCTTTTTACAGTAAAAGAAATTGTGAAAAGACAAACTTCGTTCTCTACAGTGTGATTTTCCAGTTTTGAAATAATTTTTTGCAGCTACATTATTGTAATGGAGCAAATCTTGTCACTTACTGGTTTCATGATTTACAGTGTGAGAACTGTTAAAATCCTGTTCTAGAAGACCAGATAAGTTACAACCACTTTCTTCTAATAAAAACTGATTTACATGGTTCTTGATTTCTGAGGTAAATTTCAACAAACCGTAAAAAAGGGCCTTCTCAATTAATGATTGGAATAGATGGAAAATTAATACTTTTAAATTAGAAAAAGTGTCAATGTAATCAATAATATCATCATGCCCATATACACATGAAATTTATAATGGTTATCAGGGTGGATGGAGATTGCAATAGGCTAATCTCACACATATAAATTATGATTTCCTGTATAAAGGGGTTAATTCAAAACTACCTGTTATGTAAACATAAGAGGTGTGAAACGGCTATTGCATATGTCAGTTTTGGTTGGTTTCCCAGTCTCTTTCCTAAGAACAACATGTTTTTGTCAACTTTTTTAGTGAAAACTTGTTTACGGCTGTAGGGGGTTTTAGTGTCTGAATCCATTTTAGTGTCTGAATCCACTTGAAAAACATTCTTCCAGGGGCGTATTACTGCCTAGGCAGACAAGGCATGTGCCTAGGGCGGCAGCTTGGAGGGGCCAGCAATTTTGTACCATTGTCTATGGACCCTGTCATATTATTAATATACTTCTCTGCTGAGCCTCATTATATATCTGCTGCCCACCTTGTCACTGCATCCTCTGCTCTCTGCGCAAGGGGGGAGAGGCTTAGCGAGCAGCATCAACTGAATAAACATTTAAAGACCTGTACAGATATAATACAAGAAGAAGTGGATTGGACTCTTTTCTTATGCATAAACATTATATGAGCCAACAGGAAAGTCACGGCCACATAAATTCCCCAGGGAATTTGTATGCACACTTTAGCCGTGATTAACGGAACCGGTGCAGTCACTCTACAGCTTCATTCTCAACGGATAAGTGTGTATGACAGTGCTAAAGATGGGGTTTATTTATCTATGTTCATTAGAACTTTACTTCAGTTGTCAACCCCCATGGGAAGCACTGTATAGAGTGTGATCCGCTGACTCTGCTAAAAATATGCAACCCTATGGTCTAGAGTGTATTCTTTCAACACAGATGATCTTGCAAACAACAATTACAACTAATTAAGGGGAACAACTTTAGAGCAACAAGACCCATAATCCTTTGCTGAGCAGCAAATCAGCATTACATAGTTACTTTCCCCTTGTTCCTTGCCAACTACATATATCTGCTACAGCCTATTGTCAGCCACTGGGGATAATGAGTGGGTCACGGGGGACTGCTTCTTAAAATTGTTCCTTATATCCAAATGTAGACACTGCTCTGATGCCAATGAACAATTATTAAAAAAATAATGTGCTGATCATTTGTACATAAAGCAACACTTTCCTACTGCAAAAGTTGCCACAGACTTCATTGTATTGCATTTTATTTTTGGTCCATCCCTGGAAAATTTTCTGCTGATTTACATGTTGTTGGCTGATGTGATAGCATGGGAGATGTCTCTATGAGCTGCTGGAGAAGATAAAGGCCTTTACCCTGCGTCCGCTTCACTATTTAAGAAGAGTATAAGGAATTGTGAAAATGATATTACCTTTATGCGTACATTTAATAGGTAGATTTGAAATTATGAATTTTAGAAATATCATGAATTGATATTAATGATTATGCGACAAAAAAGGAATTGAGGTAAACCACATTGAATTAACCTCTTCAGGACTGGGAACATTAGAGAAAAATGCACTAAATTCCTGGGAATTTTTAGGATGTTTTGCTATCACTTCATTTAAAGAGAAATAGATGGCTAGATTATGAGTTTTGCATTACGGTGCAGTACGGCTTTTAACGCTGAAAATTGCCATTAGACTGGAATGGCCAGAAACGCATATTACGAGTTGTGTCGGTATAGCTATACCGCAAGCATTTTAGCCTGTAACGCAACATCCATTCCGCACTCAAAAAAGTTTTTTGTGTGGGATTTTCATAGCGCCGGTATTAAAGGTTGTGCGTTCAGGCTAAAATGCTTTGGTTACAGCCTATACTGACATGAGCGATACCGCCATCTGAGAGCAGTAGTTATGGATTTTGCATAACAAAATTGTTTCACAAAACTCATAACTAAACTGTTACAAAGTACACTAACACCCATAAACTACCTATTAACCCCTAAACCGCCATCCTCCCGCATCGCAATCACTAAATTAAACCTATTAAAGTTATTAACCCTTAATCTGCAGCCCACCCACATCACCAACACTATTTAAATATATTAACCCCTAAATCGCCACTCTCCGACATCGCCAACACTAATAAAAGTTATTAACTCCTATTCCGCCGCTCCCTGACATCGCTGACACCTAAAGCAACCTAGTGACCCCTAAACCGCTGGCCCCCCACATCACTAACACTATAATAAAGTATTAACCCCTAAACCTCCAGCCCTCCACATCATAACTTCTAAACTAAACCTATTAACCCCTAGACCACCGCCCCATCACAAAACACTTAATTAAACTATTAACCCCTAAACCTAACAACTCCCTAACTATAAATTAAAATTACAATAGAACTATATTGAAATAAATAAAAACTTACCTGTGAAATAAAAATAAACCTAACTTTAAACTATAAATGAACCTAACATAACTATTCTAATAAAATAAAAAATACTACCAATTAAAAACCTAAATTACAAATTTTAAAAAACCTAACACTACGAAAAAAATTAAAAAATCTAAAATTACAAAAATAATAAACACTAAATTACGAAAAATAAAAAACACTAAACTTACAAAAAATAATAAACGAAATTTTAAAATATAAAAAAAATAAAACCTTATCTAATAACCCTATAAAAATACATAAGCCCCCCCAAAATAAAAACACCCCCTAACCTACAATAAACTACCAAGGGCCTTTTGTAGGGCATTTCCCTAAGTTACACAGCTCTTTTACCTGTAAAAAAAATACAAAGTCCCTCAAATAGTACAACCCATCACCCAACTAACCCCCCAAAATAAAAAACCTAAATCTAAAAATTTCTAAACTACCCATTGCCCCTAAAGGGGCATTTGCATGGGCATTGTCTTTAAAAGGGCATTCAGCTCTTTTACACTGCCCTTAAAAGGGCATTCAGCTCTTTTACAGGTGCCCATCCCTAATCTAAAAAAAACCACCCCAAAAAAATAAATAAAAAAATAACACTAACCTCAGAATATCTACTCATGGTTCCTGAAGTCCGGACATCCATCTTCATCCAGGCATCGAGAAGTCTTCATCCAGGCGGCGACACCTTTATCCATCATGGGGGCGTCTTCCATCTTCATCCCAGTTGCGCGGAGCGGAGCTATCCTGGAAGTGGATCCCATCCTGCGTGGTGCATCCTCTTCATACGGTCACCGCCGTACACTGAAGTTGAATGCAAGGTAGCCATTTCAAAATTGCGTACCTTGCATTACTATTGGCTGATTTGATTCTTCAAATTCAAATCAGCCAATAGGATAAGAGCTTCTGAAATCCTATTGGCTGATTTGAACAGCCAATAGGATTTCAGTAGCTCTCATCCTATTGGTTGTTTTGAACAGCCAATAAGATTTTAGAAGCTCTCATCCTATTGGCTGATTTGAATTTGAAGAATCAAATAAGTCAATAGGAATGCAAGGCACGCCATTTTGAAACGGCTACCTTGCATTCAACTTCAGTGTACGGCAGTGACTGTATGAAGAGGATGCTCCGCGCAGGATGGGATCGGCTTCCAGGATAGCTCCGCTCTGCGCCCCCAGGATGAAGATAGAAGCCGTCCCTGAGATGGATGAAGGTGTCGCTGCCTGGATGAAGACTTCTCGATGCCTGGATGAAGATGGATGTCCGGACTTCAGGAACCGTGAGTAGATTTTATGGGGTTAGTGTTATTTTTATTTTTTTGGGGGTGTTTTTTTTAGATTAGGGATGGGCACTTGTAAAAGAGCTGAATGTCCTTTTAAGGGCAATGCCCATACAAATGCCCCTTTAGGGGCAATGGGTAGTTTAGGATTTTTTAGAGTTAGGTATTTTTATTTTGAAGGGTTGGTTGGGTGGTGGGTTGTACTGTTGGGGGGACTTTTTATTTTTTTACAGGTAAAAGAGCTGTTTAACTTAGGGAAATGCCCTACAAAAGACCCTACTATTGGTAGTTTATTGTAGGTTAGGGGGTATTTTTATTTGGGGGGGGCTTTTTTATTTTTATAGGGCTATTAGATTAGGTGTAATTATTTTTATTGTTGATCATTTCGTTTATTATTTTTTGTAAGCTTAGTGTTTTTTATTTTTCATAATTTAATGTTTATTATTTTTTGTAATTTTAGACTTTTACATTTTTATTTGTAGTGTTAAGTTTTTTTTAAATTTGTCATTTATGATTTTTAATTGGTAGTATTTTTTATTTTATTAGAATAGTTATATTAGATTAATTTATAGCTTAATGTTAGGTTTATTTTTATTTCACAGGTAAGTTTTTATTTATTTAAATATAGTTATATTTTAATTTTAATTTAATGTTAGGGGGGTGTTAGGTTTAAGGGTTAATAGTTTAATTTAGTGTTTTGCGATGTGGAGAGGTGGCGGTTAAGGGGTTAATAGGTTTATTTAGGGGCAGCGATGTGGGGGGCCTGAGGTTTAGGGGTTAATAGGTTTATTTAGTAGTAGCAATGTGGGGGGCCGGAGGTTTAGGGGTTAATAGGTTTATTTAGTAGCGGCGATATGGGAGGCTGGAGGTTTAGGGGTTAATCATTTTATTTAGTGACGGTGATGTCGGAGAGTGGAGGTTTATGGGTTAATCATAAAATTTAGTGGCGGCGATGTCGGGGAGCGGCGGATTAGGGGTTAATAGCTTTTATTAGTTTTTGCAATGTCGGGAGCAGCGGATTAGGGGTTGATAACTTTATTTAGGTGTCGGCGATGTTGGGAGCGGCAGATTAGGGGTGTTTAGACTTGGGATTTATGTTAGGGTGTTAGGTTTAAACTTAACTTTTTTTCCCCCATAGACATCAATGGGGTTGCGTTACAGAGATTTTTCATTTCGCACTTCAGGTGTTTTATTTTTTTAACACTCTCTCCCTATTGATGTCTATGGGGGAAAGCGTGTACAAGCACGTCAAATCAGCCCTTGGATTTTGTGCGGTATGGAGCTTAAATCATCATAATGCACAACACAAGGAGGCTTTTCAGTAACTCGTAATGGCAGTAACTCGTAATGGAGTGAAAAAAAGCAACTTTTTTGGCGTTAGTTTCGCACCCTGTTTAGCGCAAAACTCATAATCTAGGTGAGAGGTTTTTTTTATTTAGCTGTCAAAACTATATATATATATATATTTTAGTAGACAACCTAATGTATTTATCTAGGCCCATTTTGGTATGTTTCATGTCACCATTTCACTGCTAAATTTTCACAAACTTTGGGGTTCTCGCTGAAATTCTTTACACACAACTACTCAATTGATATGACAAATGATTGTAAAAGCTTCTCTGGGATCCTCTTTGGTCAGATATAGCAGACATGTAAGGCTTTGCCAATTGTTTGTTGGTATTTAGAAGGTTGCTAATTGCAGCTGCATGTCACACTTATGAAATCCCCAGCAGTGAATAAGTTAATCAGGTAGCTTGTAAGGTTAATTTTAGCTGTAGCATACCCTCCAACCTGACACCTCCCACCCCTGATTCCTACCTGAAGGGGTTAGATAGCTGGTAAGGGTAATAGTATTATAATGTAGGTATTACCCTCCCACCCCCCTGATCCATACCTGATCTCTCCCAAACAGTTCTCACAGCCCCCACCCCTCACCTCCATCTTAAATACTGGTAGACAATATGCCAGTATGACATTTTAAAGATTTTTTTTTCCTGCAGTGCAGGATCCCCTCTCCTTAGCCTCTTACATCCATGATCCCCCACAAACAGCTCTCTAACCCTCCCTCCTCCTAATGGTCTCTGCCATTTTAGGTAATGGCAGCGGTCTGCCAGTACACATTTTTTACATAGATTATTCATTTTTCTATTAATTTATTAATACAATAAAGGCTTTCTGTAGTGTAGGAGTCCCCTTCACCTTCCCACCTCCCCTCTAGCACACAGAGTGTTCCTTTTGGGATCAGTGATCTGCTTCATATAGTAATGGGAATATGATCAGTGCTCCCTTACAATATGAAGGCAGATGCCTTCTCCATCTGGCTACAGTCTAAGCTGTTAGAGCCGACAGCCGGAACTGCAGCATAACGGAGAAAGTTATAGGTGGCTGCTACGTCAACAGGGTACGCTAGCAAAAGTAACCTGCAGGCTTAAGAAGTTAATATACTGCCATGTTATTTTGAACTTGGCCATGTATGTTTTGCTGCTGTGAAGGTCTGTGAAAATCCTTGTAAAAACTCCCTTTAAATACTATTATACACCTGTATCTTATAGGTTGCTTTTTTCATGTGTTAAGCTGTGTTTCACTGTTCTATTTAGGGGCAGAATTACCATTGGTGCAGTAGGTGCAGTGGCACCAGGGTGCAAGTGCTGATGGGGCAGTCAGTCTATACATAGATGTGTACAGAATGTGTATAATCATAGTGCAGGTAAGCCGTTTATTAGCGCAGGTTCATCTATCTATATATCTATCTATACTGAAAATGATATACTGATCTGCATGTATATTATTACTATTGCTTACCACTGAGTTTTATTTGGGGGCACTAATTCAAAATAAAGATTACTTAGGGATTGGAATGGCTTAGAAAACAAAGAAAAACCATGCAAGCTACTATACAATCTTTTTGTGTGGGTTTTAAGATAGAATCCATGCAAAAATATTTCTGGCCATGATTCTATACATTTGGCCTTCTTGAGTTATCCGTCCAAAGAATGGAATTTGCAAAATAATTCTAGAAGTCACACAGTTGTGCAGCTATCAACATCAAATGTTTGTGAGGGAATGCTAGGTCATACTGTGGCTCCTTTGGGTGCAGTATTTTATGCAATGCCTCACAGAAGGCTCTATCAACTTTATTTTCTATAACAATGGAATGGAAATGGAAGTTTGATGAATCTTCTTGAGAATATGAATCTGTTCCATCAAATAAGGTACTGTTGACTGGTGGTTGATAGAAAGCAAATTATCTCAGTGACAGAGTTTTTTTAATCCTTCTTGATTTAATTAGATAGTGGTCTCAAGCAAGTGGGTACATTCTGGATTTATCTAATAGCTTCTGAGATGTCCCTTCTTTATTTTTGGAATTAAGAGCAGTGCTCTAGGATTTTCAAAGTTGTGAACCACTTCATTATGTTCAGATTTCAATGTGATATGAATAAAGGTCTATCTTAGAGAAATTGTTTTTTCATTCTTCATTGAAGTCTTTATTATTGCCTAGTACCACTGACACAGTATGATAAAGTTGCAAGATGTCAAATAAAACTCACAAAGGTGAAGCACCCAATGGTGCTAATGGGGCAGACTGGAACTTCGCAGTGGTCCAGCTCACTGTATAGAACCAGCTATGGTGTCCGGTCAGAAATCCCTTGGGGAAGCCTTCTTAACACCTGCTTTTTCCTGATATGGACCGTCAATGCCTTTCCCTTTAGGAGAGTTTCAACACAGAGTTCTAGGGTCGAGAAGTGCAAAAATGTCTGCCCTACATATGTATACTATGGGCTTTGTACCACTTGACATATATAAGTCATTTTGGGTTAAGGGGTAAAAGAGACATTGCAATGGAAAAGTGCCAAGCTGTAATTCATTAGGGCAGACATTTTTGCACTTCTTGACCCTAGAACTCTGTGTTGAAACTCTCCTAAAGGGAAAGGCATTGACTGTCCGTATCAGGAAAAAGCAGGTATTAAGAAGGCTTCCCCAAGGGATTTCTGACCGGAGACAATTACTGGTTCTATACAGTGAGCTGGACCACTGCAAAGTTCCAGTCTGCCCCATTAGCACCATTGGGTGCTTCACCTTTGTGAGTATTATTTGACATCTTGCAACTTTATCATACTGTGTCGGTGGTACTAGGCCATGATGGCGCCTCTGTTCTTCTTTTTTTCTTTAGATCATCACACACCAGGATTTGACCGTCCTCTGACAGAGTGCTGCCGCCTTTTGGATTACATTGGACTTTTGTGTTCTGCTGGTGTATGGTTTTTATATATACACTACTATAAAATATATTTTATATTTCAATTTTTATTTATAGTTTTTATTGTTTGTAGATCTAGTATTGGGAAGCGCCCCCTTTTGGGCTTGTGTGTACCTAGGTACACCCATACCCAGTTTTCTTTCTTAAGTCTTAATTATTGAATACTTCCTCAAGTCCCCATTTTTCATTAACAAGGTCAGTTTCATTAACAAGGTCAGTTTCATTAACAAGGTCAGTCCGAAAGTGTTAGCTCTGACAGCTTGACTACTTAACCCTTTTTTTTTTATTTGAAAAATAAAATTATCAATATAAAATGTCCAAGCTTATTACAGCTGAGGCTTGTCAATGTGCTTGGGCTGTTCTTCTATGTGGTGTAAATTTGCTTAATTCTCTTTGCATCATCTATTGAAGGAACACAAATGCACCACGGGGAGCTAGCTTAACACATTCAGTTAACCAATAACAAAAGGCATACATGTGTGCCATCAGCAGCTAGCTCCAAGCAGCTCATTGCTGCTACTGAACTTGCCTAGGTATGCTTTTGAACTAAGGATACCAAGAGAACTATGTACAACAGCAAATTATATAATAGAAGTAAAATGGATTTTTTTTTTTAATTGCATGTTCTATCTAAATCATGAGTTTAATTTTTACTTTACCATCCCTTTAATAAGTTAATTATGGTCTCATGATTAGGAGGGTTAGATGCAATAGGGATCCAAAGAGTGTCATGGGGTGTTATGGTTAGTGGTTGGATTATGTGGAGTTCAGGCAGTTAGGAGGTTAAGTCCCCGGGATGGTTGTGCGTAGAGGTTTTATGCAGTGGGGGGCTCATGTTAGGCAGTTAGATGCAGTGCAACTTCATTGCTAGAAGCACAATCGAGGTCTCTCAGATACAATGTTCTTGGTTTAACATTTTATTTCAATTACCCTCTATCATTGATGATCATTTTAAGGCATGTTCATACCTTTTAAGTGCCAATACTGTGTAAAAATAGTAATGCATGACTTCCATGCTTTGTCAAGCAATCTATCTTATATGTATATACTTTAAAACTATAGAATTTGTATTATTTCTCAGTTTGTAATGTATCACATGAAATGTAAAGCCATTTGCTCATAAAAAATGTTTTTTGTACAGATCCATTATGTTTGATGGAATTTGTTTTCCTTTTATATTATTTTTCTTCTATATATTACTATAAAAATAATGTTATATATGATATTACTTACTGCATGATTTGACATTAAAGATACCAAATTAGGATATTTTCAATTTAAATTTATAATAAATAATGACAAAGCTTGAAAACAGGCATATTTTATTACAATATAGAGAACGATTACATAGCAAATGAAAAGAATTAGAAAATATCATGATCTATTCTGCAGGTATAAACTGGATCTGTTTAGTAAATTATTTTGCCATTAATTCTTCATTCTGTAATCTCGAAAATCAAAGAATTGGCTAAACCATAACCATTCATACAATATGCTGTCACATAATGTTATCTTTTTGTGATACTATAAAATGGCATAATGTGTTATGCACAATTAAAAATATATACATTTTCTATAATGTCTACAGATAATTGTAATCATATGAAACAAACATAATCTACAGTTTAGAAATTGTTGCTATTCTATATCAAACCAATGTTATTCAAATCAGACTGCAGGCCAAATATCAGCAAGGCTCTAAGTAATTAATTGCTCAAACAACAACAGGTTTTATTATTTGCGTTACTATGTTTAGCAATACATCAACAATCTCTTATTGATGTTTTATAATCTATCTTTGGTTAAATCTTATAAATATATTCATAGTACAACATAGTTGATATTTCTTTCTCCATTTATTTCATATCATAGGTATTGGCTCTTTAAAAGTATATGTCATAATATAAAAATATTATTTATATTGCACTCTTGTACACAAGTGCATTCAGATACACAGAACTCTGGCGTAATTGAGGATTAACAGCTGTTAAATGATAGCTGTTATTATGATTAATTATATTTACTCAAATGTGCCACCCTTGAAAGCTGAAAGGCTGAATTGGCATTACAGGCACTAAATTCCTTCATCTATGAGGTTTCAACATGTTTCACAGTTGGATGCTTAAACAGCCTATATAACTTTGCAAGAACTGTTTATAATATTCACGCATTTATGTCTCATCTACACTTTTGACCAGTCAGAAATAGTTAAATGAAACATGATTCAGTCTGATACATAATACCATAAAATGAGTGCATTTCTTAAAGTTTTCTGAAGTTCAAGGCAAAGTAATTGCTTTTGTAATGAAGATAGATTGTGACTTTTTTATTTTCCAAAAAGTAACATGGAATGTTTTCTTTTTAATTTAAGTCTTCACAACATTTTAACGGCAATAACTTTTTTGCAATTCAATGATGTTCTTCCAAGGGACCCACAGAACTTGGAATGTGCATCGTTTAATCTGTATAAAAGAAACACATAAGTGAGTTTTCAATTCACCTTCCACAGTAACATTTAGAATTCTATCCATATATTTTGTAAGCAAAGAATAGAGATTTCTTTCTATTTTTTTTTTTCATTTTGCACATTCTTACACATCATGCACAAAATGAGTAAAGTGTTTTAATAATGAAGTGATACTTATAAAAACTACACAAAATGTTGATTTCAGAGAGCAATAACAACTCAATATGACAGTTTACATACAATTTTACATCTAACAAAATAAAAAAAAACGCAAAACATACAGAGCCAGATTACAACTGTAGCGGTATTTTACACTTCCGCTATAGCGCTAATTTCACTAGAAGTAAACTTTTTGTGTGCGTCAGGTTGTGCTGGTATTATTAGTTGAAAGTTAAAGTTTATCACCCTTGTGCTAAACCTATGCGCGCATAGAAGTCAATGGGAATTTTTTTTTTAAAGAAAACTAACTCAATCGCATATTCTTATGTGTGCTAACCCAACATGAAAATATGAATATTTAACATCCCGATGTCCTTCACATAGCAGAATATGTTCTATTTATTTAAAAATACATATTTCTATATATAAGTGATTGTATTTTGGTACAATATATATCTCTACCTATATATATATATATATATATATATATATATATATATATATATATATATATATATATATATATATATATATATATATATATATATATACATGATTTTATATATATATATATATAAATAAAAATATCTATTTAAAAATACATAGAACATATTCTGCTATGTGCAGAACATTGGAATGTGAAATATAAATACACAGTATAACACTTTTTTTAAAATGAATATTGCATAAATATTATTTATGACACATTTTATATATATATATATATATATATATATATATATATAATTTATTTATAAAATATTTTACCATGAAGGATACATTGGGATTTCTCTCGTTTTCAAGTATGTCCTGGGTCCACAAAACATTGCATTGATACAATAGGATACAATAATACAAAAACAATATTAATGCATAACATATGCAGAATTTAACATAGAACAGGTAGGAAATATAAAATCAACCATGACAGATGCATTCTGTTTTGAGATATGCAGAGAGGGATCTCTTAAATGATTTTAGACTTGGGGAAGGTTTTAAAGTGTGCGGGAAGTCGTTCCATAATTGTGGTGCTCTGTAGGAAAAGGAGGATCGAGCTGCTTTCTTTTTGTATGGAGGCAGACTAAATAATGTACTGCTACTGGATCGGAGGTTATGGGAGGTGGGAACAGCCGGGGAGAGCATTCTACTCAGGTAGGGTGGGATCTTCCTAGAAATGCTCTTAAACACAAGGCAGGAAAGATGGAGGGTGCGTCTGGATTCCAGTGACAGCCAGTTTAGTTCTTTTAGCATGTCACAATGGTGGGTCCTGTAGTTACCTTGTAGCACAAAGCACCAGAATGAGTTATACAGTGTATTAAGTTTATTAAGGTGAGTTTGCGGTGCAGGTGCATATACTACATCTCCATAATCGATGATTGGTATCAGCATTTGCTGCACAATCTTTTCCTTTACTCTAGGGCTGAGGCAGGATTTGTTTCTGTACAGGGCACCTAGTTTTGGATAGAGTTTAGATGCTTTTCTATGTGGAGGCCAAAAGATAGATTGGGGTCTAACAACATACCCAAGTTTTTGAAAGAGTGGACTGCGGTCAGTGTGCCATTTGATTTTGTTTTAATGCGTAGATGGGACTTTTGTAGTTTGCATAATTTAGGTACCATTCCAAAGATAATTGTAACAGTTTTGTAAGTGTTTAGGAAGAGTTTGTTTTTTGAGATCCACTTTTCTACCTCTGTGAACTGGTCTTGGAGCACTGCCTCAAGCTACGGCAGATCGGGTTTGTTTGCATAGATTACCGTGTCATCTGCGTACATGTGTACAGTTGAGGATTTGCAGACATTTGGCAGATCATTTATAAATAATGTGAATAGTAGGGGGCTGAAAATGGAACCTTGGGGAACACCACACGTGACTGGGAGAGGGAGGGAGTCACTGTCAGAAATGGAGACATACTGTGATTGATCCGATACATATGATCGAAACCAGGTTAGCGCACGATCACCAATACCTGAGTTTTTTAGTTGGAGCAGTAGTATGTTGTGGTCTACTGTGTCAAAGGCCTTTGCAAAATCAAGAAAAATAGCTCCAGTTAGGTCTCCTTGTTCCATGCCAGTTTGGATGTTGTTGCAAACTTTTAGGAGGGCAGTTGTAGTGGAGTGATTCGGGCAAAAACCCGATTGAACAGGGGTCATATAGCTAGATTGTTGGTAATACTCACATAGTTGCGTATGGACGCATTTTTCTAAGATTTTTGACAATACTGGGAGCAATGATATTGGGCGATAGTTAGTAACCATGGTTAACTCACCACTTTTATGGAAAGGCACTACTCTTGCAGTCTTCCAAAGTTTGGGTATGTATCCAGACACCAAGGATTCGTTAATTAGGGTTTAACAATTGCTGACGTGCTGAGCTTCAACAGCATTGCTGGGATTTGCTCAGGTCCAGACTGGTTTTTCATTTTTAGATTATTAAGGTGTTTCTTAACGACATTGATGGGTACAGGTCTAAAATTTAACTTATCTATATTTGGTCTTTGTAGATTTAGTGGGGCCTGATCCACATTTGTAGTTTCAGGATGTGTGTCATTTATTAGTTTGGCAATCAGGGTGGTGGAGCATACGACAAAATAATTGTTAAAGGCATTTGCTACTTCTAAGGGAATTTGCAGGGTTTGGTTATCCACTTTGACAGTGGAGGGTTGGGAGTGGATTGGGGGAGTGTGTAAGTTATTTATGACTTTCCAAAACTTTCTAGGGTTTGATATGTTATTTTTCAGATTTTCACAGAAATATTGAGCCTTGGCCAATTTTGTTTGTTTAGTGCATATATTTCGCAATTTTCTATATACACAGTGATCGTTCATAGAGCCAGTATGCTTGAACTTTGACCACAATGAATCCCGAAATTGGTACATTTGAATGAGGTCAGCTGTGATCCAATTCATATGCGCTCCTTTTACTCTCACCTTACGCAGCGGGGCATGCAAATTCCAAACTTGTAGGAGTTTGGACTGAAGGAATTCAACTGCAGAGTCTAAATCTGAAATTAGGTTTAATCTGTGCCAGGGGAGGTTCTTGATGTCATTTAGAAATGATTGAAGATTAAATTTTTTGAAGGACCTGGTGATTTTAACCTTGGGAGAGGATTTAGTAGCCCTTATTTTGTGCACACAGTATACTAAGCAGTGGTTAATGAAACTGTTATGGAGAACACCTGCCTCCTGGATTCGGTCAGGGGAAGTGGAGAGAATCCAATCGAGGAGGGTGTGGTTATGGCTTTTAATGTTTATGTGAGTTGGGGAGGAGATTAATTGCTGCAAAGTCTTAAATGGTGAGCAATAACTATTGTTTTTAGGATTCAGCCAATCAATATTAAAATCTCCAAAGACCAAAATTTCACTTTTTGGGGTTTGAGCTATGGTTTCACTAAGGAGATGGGCTATGTCAGAAAGGGAATGCACGGGGAGCTAGGTGGACGGTAGATTCCTGCAACAATGATTGATTTACTGCACGGGATCTCAATTGTGCCAGAAAGGAAATCAAAGGGGGCAGGAGAGCTAGATTTTGTAACTTTACGGAATTGTCAACATAAATTACAATGCCGCCTCCTCTTTTTGCTCTGTCAATTCTATGGCATGAATACCCATGTATGGCAATGGCAGAGTCAGGTATTTTTGCGGATATATATATATATATATATATATATATATATATAGCAACCCCAATTCTGAAAAAGTTGGAGTAGTATGGAAAATGCAAAAAACAAAGAAAAAGAGTCATTTGAAGATTCAATTCACACTGTACTATATTGAAAACACATTATTAAAACATTATTGATGTTTTACTTTGTGAATTTTATGTATTTTTATACACTCATTTCAAATCGGATGACTGCAACACATTCCAAAAAAGTTGGGACAGAGTCAATTTAGGACTAATAGCCATGTGACAAGTTGAAATAAGAAGTGGATGTGAAACAGGTGAGGCAATCGTGTTATCATAGTATATAAGGAGCCTCCAAAAAAGTCCTAATCCTTCAAGAGCAAAGATGGGTTGAGGCTCGCCAATCTGCCAACAGATGCATCAGCGTATGATCCAACACTTTGAGAACAACATTCCCCAAAGACAAATCGGTAGGATTTTTGACATTTTACCTTCTACAGTGCATAATATAATTAAAAGATTCAAGGAATCCTGTCAAATCTCTGTGTGTAAAGGGCAAGGCCGAAAACCACTTCTGAATGTGCGTGATCTTCGATCCCTCAGATGTCACTGTCAAAAACCTCCATGAGTCTGTAATAGATATCCTGACATGGGGTCGGAAATACTTTTGTAAAACTTTGTCAGTCAACACCATTTGCTGCCGCATCCACAGATGCAAGTGAAGACTGTACGATGCAAAGCAGAAGCCATTCATCAACACTGTCCAGAAGCGCCACCGACTTCTCTGGACTCGGTCTCATCTGAGATGGATAGTAGTACGGTGGAATTGTGTTTTGTAGTCCTACGAGTCAACATTTCAAATAGTTTTTGGAAAAAACAGCGATCATGTTTTCCGGGCCAAAGAGGAAAAGGACCATCCAAGCTGTTATCAGCGTCAAGTCCAAAAGCCAGCGTCTGTCATGGTATGGGTGTGTGGGGGTGTCAGTGACCATGGCATGTGTAACTTGCACATCTGTGAAGGCCCCATTAATGCAGAGAGATATATATACATTTTGGAGTAATATATGCTGCCACCCAGACATCGTCTTTTCCAGGGAAGTCCCTGCATGTTAAAGGAACTTTCATTCAGTGTCAGGACGTCATTTGAAGAAGATGGCTCTGCGTCAGCTGGCTTGAAGATGGACCCGCTCAGCTTGGATGGATGAAGATAGAAGATGCCGCTTGGATGAAGACTTCTGCCGCTTGGAGGACCTCTTCTGCCCGGATCGGATGAAGACTTCTGCCCCTCTGGATGTCCACTTGTGCCCGGCTGGGTGAAGACGGCTCAAGGTAGGGAGATCTTCAGGGGGGTAGTGTTAGGTTTTTTTAAGGGGGGATTGGGTGGGTTTTAGAGTAGGGTTGGGTGTGTGGGTGGTGGGTTTTAATATTGGGGGGGTATTGTATTTTTTTTACAGGTGAAAGAGCTGATTACTTTGGGGCAATGCCCTGCAAAAGGCCCTTTTAAGGGCTATTTATAATTTAGTATAGGGTAGGGAATTTTATTATTTTGGGGGGATTTTTTATTTTATTAGGGGGATTAGATTAGGTGTAATTAGTTTAAAATTCTTGTAATTCTTTTTTTTCCCTGTAATTTAGTGGGGGGGGGGGGTTCTGTAATTTTGTTTATTTAATTTAATTGTATTTAATTGTAGGTAGTTTAGGAAATTTATTTAATGATAGTGTAGTGTTAGGTGTAATTGTAATTTAGGTTAGGATTTATTTTACAGGTAATTTTGTACTTATTTTAGCTAGGTAGTTATTAAATAGTTAATAACTATTTAATAACTATTCTACCTAGTTAAAATAAATACAAAGTTGCCTGTGAAATAAATATAAATCCTAAGCTAGCTACAATGTAACTATTAGTTATATTGTAGCTAGCTTAGGGTTTATTTTATAGGTAAGTATTTAGTTTTAAATAGGATTAATTTATTTAATTGTAGTAATTTTATTTCGTTTAATTTAAATTATATTTAAGTTAGGGGGGGTTAGGTTTAGACTTAGGTTTAGGGGTTAATACCTTTAATATAGTAGCGGCGACGTTGGGGGTGGCATATTAGGGGTTAATAAATGTAAGTAGGTGTCGCCAATGTAAGGGACGGCAGATTAGGGGTTAATAAAATGTAACTAGTGTTTGCGAGGCGGGAGTGCGGCTGTTTAGGGGTTAATATATTTATTACAGTGACGGCGATGTCCGTTCGGCAGATTAGGGGTTAATATATTTATAGGTAGTGAAGGAATATGTACAGCGCCAATAAAGGCTAAGGGATAAATATTAAAAAACTAAAAAACGAAATATATACCTTTTTTTACAGGGACATCTCTAGGACATTGGACAAAGAGCTGACCGTTGTTAGGATTTGCCTGGGAACCCTTCCCCTCAGGATTCAAGGTTCCTTCACATGATTGCCTTTTAATTTACTGTTATTTGGATTACAACACTCCTTTTGTTCTTTTTTGATCTTTTGTTGAACATCATTTTTGTTTTTGACTTTTGTGTTTTGTTTTTTGTTTTTTGATTTTTATTTTTGTTTTTTCACTGGATTTCCTTTCTTTGCCTTGTGTCAAACCACCCTTCTTCCACATTTGCCACTCAATGGCATTAACTCACCTGTGATTCATTTTTTTGCACTGCAGTGTCATCAGGACTTTTCAATATATTTTATTGTGATTTTTTGTGAATTTTTGATGTGAATCGATTTTTCTTTTTATTATACACACAGTGATCAAAATTACTCTCACTCATGTTGTAAAACATTTGCACTATTATGTTGCACATTTAAGTTGTATACATATTTATGTTGCATACACATTTTGTTTATTTGTGTGTCCACACCCACACGTGGATTTCACCATTTTAGTTTTCCAACCCTTGGACCCAATTGCCATTTGCACTTTGTGAGTGTATTAGCACATCACTCTACCTTACCATTGTTTTTATTAACTGTTTTTACTCATTTTATCTATTGGTACCAATACTATTTAATTGTAATAAATCCTTTTTCAGCCTTAGCAGGTATATATTTCGTTTTTTAGTTTTTTAGTGTTTATATTTATCCCTTAGCCTTTATTGGCGCTGTACATATTCCTTCACTACCTGTTCTTTCCCTTGGGGGTTGGTTAGACCCTTCATTTGTATTCAGCTTAAGGGATTATCTTAGCGCTTGGCTACCACACCTCATTTTTCACATATCGGTTAATATATTTATGTAAGTGTTTCTGATGTGGGGGGGCCTCAGTTTAGGGGTTAATAGGTAGTTTATGAGTGTACTTTTTAGCACTTTAGTTAAGAGTTTTATGTTCCGGCGTTAGCCCATAAAACTCTTAACTACTGACTTTTAAATGCGGTAGAAGTCTTGACAGGAGAGGGTCTACCGCTCACTTCTTCCAAGACTCTTAATACCAGCATTAGGCAAATTAAAAAGATAGGATACGCAATTGACGTAAGGGGATTTGCGGTAGCCTTGAGTCGCGGAAGAAAAGTGAGCGGTGAGCCTGTACCTGCCAGACTCGTAATACCAGCGTTAGGAAAAAAGCAGCGTTGGGACCTCTCAACGCTGCTTTTTAAGGCTAACGCCAAACTCGTAATCTAGGAGATTGTTATGTGACATTTGCATTACATCAATAACAGCGCTAATTCATATTTGTAACAATTTAAATGGATTGAAGTGTAAAATGAAAAAGGAAACCAAAATTACATTGACTTGGTATGCATGAATATAGGCAAAAACAATCCACTCAACTATACTTTCAAGAAGTCATATTGGTATTTATATTTAGCTGTACATTCAGAAGGTACTATATGTCATGAATCTGAATGGATATTTGGAAAAGATACATTGTTGGGAATGCAACACATTGTTGGGTATATACTTAATTTAAACATTTACAACGAACAGCCCCTACTCAGCGTATTCATATACCAAACTCAATCCATATACTTGATCTATATATATATTTGCAAACATTTATTCAATAGATAATAACTTTTAATAAACCTAAAATTATTGCATCTAAATACATGGGTTTATTTATTATTGTTTGTACTCCTATGTATAGGCAATAGAGGAAGAAGATGGAGATTTAGAGGCCATGATACAGATCTGTATCCCATCTAGAGTTTATGCCATGGGGTTCTTTTGTTTCAAATTTAAAGATCCATTGAACTTCTCTATCTAGAAGTTCTCTATATCTATCTCCCCCTCTCTTATTGGCTGGGATAAAATCAGTGGCCTGAAAGAAAAGTGCTTTTTTCTTTTCCTTATGGTAGAAAAACTGTTTGCCAAGTTTTTGGCGAATCTCTGTCAATGGAGGTGAGGTGTTCACGGATCCTATCCTTCAAGTTACGACTGGTAGAACCTATGTACTGCTTGCCACATACTCCACAGGTTATGATGTATACAACATATTGTGTACAACCCTATATTTAATATGGTGGACAAAGTTTGTTGAAGTTGAATTAGCCTCTTCCACATCTAAAAAATAATTTTCTGGTTAACCAATTTTCACTACATTGAATTTCATTATTGTATACATATTTGATGATTTTACTCCCAATAGTCAGGGTCGGCTCCAAGGGGGGGGCATTGGGGGGCAATGCCCACCCAAATGGAATACTGTGCCCCCTCCAAAAATATTGATATGATCATACGTTTTAAAAATAATAAATAAAATAATGAATTGTTATGTAATGCTGCATGCTGGGGGCGGAGTTAGCTGCCGAACTGTGAGAATGAGTTTAAGAGTTTTGGATCATGGTGATTAAGGGGTGAATTGTTTTTAAGGAGCTATTGCATTGGGGGTCTCAAGTTTAATGGCTCTGTTTTAGTGCACTGCATAGGATTTAGACTTCATTATTTTACCTAGTGATTTAGCACATATTCTCCAAATGTTAATAGTGCGGGATAAGCCAGCCAGAAGCTACACTTTCCTGCAGAATGTGTATGTCTCCTCTTATTTTGACTCTATTACATGCTATGTAAATGCGTGCCCCCTCGTGAAAAAAAATGCCCCCCCCCCCCCATTTCATTAGTTCTGGAGCCGACCCTGCCAATAGTAGGAGGTGGTATATGTATACGCTGTGTAGGGGCTGTTCATTGTAAATGTTTAAATTAAATATATACCCAACAATGTGTCGCATTCCTAACAATGTATCTTTTCCAAATATTCATTCTAACTCAAACATTATTCATTATATTATAGCTCCATTTGAAAACATAAGTAACAAATATAAATTAGCGCTGTTATTGATGTAATGCAAATGTTACATAACAACGTGATTACTTGGATTGATGTACATTAGTTGTTTTTTAATGTATGTTCTTGTTTTACTTATGTCTTATTTACATTCTTTGTACTGTGTCGCTAAAATCTTTCTGATGTTTGTGCACACCAGAATAGATGAAATAGTTAATCTATATCTATAGGCTCTGTATGGGCCGTCTGGATTGCATTAACACCCTAAAAAATATACGTCACGATTGGAGACAGATTGTTGTGGCTACTTAAGGTAGGAAACACCTGTCCCAATCTATGTTTGAGAAAGCATGAGATTTGTGCGAAATGTGTCAGATTATGTCATCAGCTTTACCGCTACTCCATGAGTTGTTCTTTTAAATGCATATCAATAAATGTTTTACCTTTAACATTAAGGCTGTACATGATATTCTTTCACAAAAACTGACTGCACCTTTCTTTGGAGTTCATTTTTTTCTTTATTCATACCACTGCCTATACGTTCCTGTGGGTTGGAGGAGACCATTGGGACTGACGGTTGTTTTTTTGTCGTGGAAAGACGATACACCTACTCCTGAAGTAAGGTCTCATTTTTCATTGCCTTGCCATTTTGTGTACCTGTGCGCTGTAGTGCACACACCTCTGCTGTATATATGTATGTATATATATATATATATATATATATATATATATACACACATATACATTTTTAGACATGTATATGTATGTATATCAATGTTAAAGCCCTTGACCTGTGTCGCAAAACAGTTGACCAGAGCTTTGTTGAATCATTATATCGTAAATTGTGATTGTGCTCAAGCATTTGCGTTTACTTTCAACTTGTAGTGGTAAGACCAAGGAGAGCAAATTCCCCGATAGATCCCTTATCGCTTGCGCTCAAATGTTTGCACTCCAAATCTGGCCCATAGTTTTTTAGACTCTACTTACAGGAAATGCAGGAAAAATAAATAAATATTTTTCCTAAAGATAATACAACACTGATATTTTACAATATCAAAGTCTTTACTGCCTATTTACGCAATTACTATACTGCTGGTACAAAACATTATGAGGCCTATTTATCAAATGTTTGTCAGACCTGATCTGACAGTGCGGATCAGGTCCGACAGACAACGCTGAATGCGGAGAGCAATACGCTCTCCATATTCAGCATTGCACCAGCAGCTCTTGTGAGCTGCTGGTGCAACGCCGCCCCCTGCAGACTCGCGGCCAATCGGCCGCCAGCAGGGAGGAGTCAATCAACCCGATCGTACAGAGCAGGCGGACAGCAGTCTTTATACCGCTGCTTCATAACTGCTGTTTCTGGCGAGTCTGCAGGGCCCTCAAGCTCCATTCGGAGCTTGATAAATGAGCCTCTTAGTTATAACTTCTTATTAAAGCAAAAAGTATAGTACTTTCTTTAAATATATTTTGTATGTGCATTAATTTTATTTCTTATTTGTCTTTTTATGACATAAAGTTTCTGCATTATTTGGGTAACAAGTTTTAATCAAATATTGAAGAATCATACGTTTGAAAATAGTTGAATCTTCAAATATGTCATCTTTGAAAAGTAACAATTCTTAAAAAACAAAGTAGCTGAAAACAAATGTCTCCTGGGGTGCCTATAATTCTCTCTTAAGTATGAGCTTAATTAGTCTTCAAGCAAGCCATATATCTCTTGTATTCTTGAATTATTTCAATTTATTTTTTTTGTAAAACACTTTTGTGTTTTTAAATATATTTTTTTATCTTGGTATCCTTTTCTAAAAATGAATATGTACATAGCCTTCACTACTGGGAGCTAGCTGGTGATTAGAGGTTACACAAATGTATCTCTTGTCAGTAGCCCACCTGATGTGGTCAGCTATCTCCCATTAATGAATTTCTCCATTGGAGCTGATGTTTAATCCTTTTACAGAAGTTAAACACATAGTTAAATACATGCAATAGTGCACTAGTAAAATGCTCTACATTTCAATTTTATAATGCTTTAAAGGGATATGAGAGATTTTTTTTTCTTTCATGATTCAGATAGAACATGTACTTCCAATGTACTCATATTATCAAATGTTCTTAATTCTCTTGGTATCTTTTGTTGAAGGAGCAGCAGTGCATTGCTGCAAGCTTTCTTAACAAATCTTGTCAGCCAACAACAAAAGACAAATTATTGTATTTATTAATCAGCAGTTAGCTCCCATTAGTGTAGAATATGTATATATTTTGTTTTAAACAAAGGATACAAAGAAAACAAAGTAAATTTGGAAATATGAGTGAATTTAAAAGTTTTTTTTAAAATTACGTTTGATCGGAATAATACAATTAGTTTTGACTTTCCTATCCCTTTAAATGTCTAGTTGACACCCAAAACAATATCCACGTTTACTGTTATTGTGTTATCAAATATTTCACACACTGTTGACTGTTTAAATCTATAAAGAATTGTTATATAGATCTCTGGGATATTTGTTACATTATCACAATACACTATTCAAGATACAGGGGCCGATTTATGAAAGTGCGAGGCGACATGATATGATGTAGCGTATCATGTCCGCCGCACATCGATAAAAGCCGACAGTATACACTGTCGGCATTTATCATTGCACAAGCAGTTCTTGTGAACTGCTTGTGCAATGCCGCCCCCTACAGATTCCAGCCAATCGGCCGCTTGCAGGGGTGTTAATCAGCCCTATCGAAGTTATGGAGCAGTGGTCTTTCTGGAGCTTGATAATTTGGCCCCACAGTGTGTACAGTACGTATGTAGGCTGAAAATATGCACTCCTTTTTACATTTGATTATATTAATTTGGATACATAGTTTTTAAATTCATAGGCCTAGATTTGGAGTTCGGCGGTAGCCGTCAAAACCAGCGTTAGAGGCTCCTAACGCTGGTTTTGGCCGCCCGCTGGTATTTGGAGTCAGTGATTAAAGGGTCTAACGCTCACTTTTCAGCCGCGACTTTTCCATACCGCAGATCCCCCTACGCCATTTGCATATCCTATCTTTTCAATGGGATCTTCCTAACGCTGGTATTTAGAGTCGTTTCTGAAGTGAGCGTTAGAAATCTAACGACAAAACTCCAGCCGCCTGAAAAAAGCAGGAGTTAACACCCATAAACTACCTATGTACCCCTAAACCGAGCTCCCCCCACATCGCCGCCACTCGATTAAAATATTTTAACCCCTAATCTGCCGACCGCCACCTACGTTATACTTATGTACCCCTAATCTGCTGCCCCTAACCCCGCCGACCCCTGTATTACATTTATTAACCCCTAACCTGCCCCCCACAACGTCGCCGCCAGCTACTTAAAATAATTAACCCCTAATCTTCCGACCGCAAAGCGCCACCACCTACGTTATCCCTATGTACCCCTAATCTGCTGCCCCTAACACCGCCAAACCCTATATTATATTTATTAACCCCTAATCTGCCCCCCTCAACGTCGCCGACACCTGCCTACACTTATTAACCCCTAATCTGCCGAGCGGACCGCACCGCTACTATAATAAAGTTATTAACCCCTAACCCGCCTCACTAACCCTATCATAAATAGTATTAACCCCTAATCTGCCCTCCCTAACATCGCCAACACCTACCTTCAATTATTAACCCCTAATCTGACGACCGGAGCTCATCGCTACTATAATAAATGGATTAACCCCTAAAGCTAAGTCTAACCCTAACACTAACACCCCCCTAACTTAAATATAATTTACATCTAACGAAATAAATTAACTCTTATTAAATAACTTATTCCTATTTAAAGCTAAATACTTACCTGTAAAATAAATCCTAATATAGCTACAATATAAATTATAATTATATTATAGCTATTTTAGGATTAATATTTATTTTACAGGCAACTTTGTAATTATTTTAACCATGTACAATAGCTATTAAATAGTTAAGAACTATTTAATAGTTACCTAGTTAAAATAATAACAAATTTACCTGTAAAATAAATCCTAACCTAAGATATAATTAAACCTAACACTACCCTATCAATACATTAATTAAATAAACTACCTACAATTACCTACAATTAACCTAACACTACACTATCAATAAATTAATTAAACACAATTCCTACAAATAAATACAATTAAATAAACTAGCTAAAGTACAAAAAATAAAAAAGAACTAAGTTACAAAAAATAAAAAAATATTTACAAACATAAGAAAAATATTACAACAATTTTAAACTAATTACACCTACTCTAAGCCCCCTAATAAAATAACAAAGCCCCCCAAAATAAAAAATTCCCTACCCTATTCTAAATTAAAAAAGTTACAAGCTCTTTTACCTTACCAGCCCTGAACAGGGCCCTTTGCGGGGCATGCCCCAAGAATTTCAGCTCTTTTGCCTGTAAAAAAAAACATACCATACCCCCCCCCCAACATTACAACCCACCACCCACATACCCCTAATCTAACCCAAACCCCCCTTAAAGAAACCTAACACTAAGCCCCTGAAGATCTTCCTACTTTGTCTTCACCATCCAGGTATCACCGATCCGTCCTGGCTCCAACATCTTCATCCAACCCAAGCGGGGGTTGGCGATCCATCATCCGGTGGCTGAAGAGGTCCAGAAGAGGCTCCAAAGTCTTCCTCCTATCCGGCAAGAAGAGGACATCCGGACCGGCAAACATCTTCTCCAAGCGGCATCTTCGATCTTCTTCCATCCGGTGCGGAGCGGGTCCATCTTGAAGCAGGCGACGCGGATCCATCCTCTTCTTCCGTTGTCTCCCGACGAATGACGGTTCCTTTAAGGGACGTTATCCAAGATGTTCCGATCAGCCAATAGAATGCAAGCTCAATCTGATTGGCTGATTGGATCAGCCAATCGGATTGAACTTGATTCTGATTGGCTGATTCCATCAGCCAATCAGAAAATTCCTACCTTAATTCCGATTGGCTGATAGAATCCTATCAGCCAATCGGAATTCGAGGGACGCCATCTTGGATGACGTCCCTTAAAGGAACCGTCATTCGTCGGGAGACAACGGAAGAAGAGGATGGATCCGCGTCGCCTGCTTCAAGATGGACCCGCTCCGCACCGGATGGAAGAAGATCGAAGATGCCGCTTGGAGAAGATGTTTGCCGGTCCGGATGTCCTCTTCTTGCCGGATAGGAGGAAGACTTTGGAGCCTCTTCTGGACCTCTTCAGCCACCGGATGATGGATCGCCAACCCCCGCTTGGGTTGGATGAAGATGTTGGAGCCAGGACGGATCGGTGATACCTGGATGGTGAAGACAAGGTAGGAAGATCTTCAGGGGCTTAGTGTTAGGTTTCTTTAAGGGGGGTTTGGGTTAGATTAGGGGTATGTGGGTGGTGGGTTGTAATGTTGGGGGGGGGTATGGTATGTTTTTTTTTACAGGCAAAAGAGCTGAAATTCTTGGGGCATGCCCCGCAAAGGGCCCTGTTCAGGGCTGGTAAGGTAAAAGAGCTTGTAACTTTTTTAATTTAGAATAGGGTAGGGAATTTTTTATTTTGGGGGGATTTGTTATTTTATTAGGGGGCTTAGAGTAGGTGTAATTAGTTTAAAATTGTTGTAATATTTTTCTTATGTTTGTAAATATTTTTTTATTTTTTGTAACTTAGTTCTTTTTTATTTTTTGTACTTTAGCTAGTTTATTTAATTGTATTTATTTGTAGGAATTGTGTTTAATTAATTTATTGATAGTGTAGTGTTAGGTTAATTGTAGGTAATTGTAGGTAGTGTATTTAATTAATGTATTGATAGGGTAGTGTTAGGTTTAATTATATCTTAGGTTAGGATTTATTTTACAGGTAAATTTGTTATTATTTTAACTAGGTAACTATTAAATAGTTCTTAACTATTTAATAGCTATTGTACATGGTTAAAATAATTACAAAGTTGCCTGTAAAATAAATATTAATCCTAAAATAGCTATAATATAATTATAATTTATATTGTAGCTATATTAGGATTTATTTTACAGGTAAGTATTTAGCTTTAAATAGGAATATGTTATTTAATAAGAGTTAATTTATTTCGTTAGATGTAAATTATATTTAAGTTAGGGGGGTGTTAGTGTTAGGGTTAGACTTAGCTTTAGGGGTTAATACATTTATTAGAATAGCGGTGAGGTCCGCTCGGCAGATTAGGGGTTAATAATTGAAGGTAGGTGTCGGCGATGTTAGGGAGGGCAGATTAGGGGTTAATACTATTTATGATAGGGTTAGTGAGGCGGATTAGGGGTTAATAACTTTATTATAGTAGCGCTCAGGTCCGCTCGGCAGATTAGGGGTTAATAAGTGTAGGCAGGTGTCGGCGACGTTGAGGGGGGCAGATTAGGGGTTAATAAATATAATATAGGGGTCGGCGGTGTTAGGGGCAGCAGATTAGGGGTACATAGGGATAACGTAGGTTGCGGCGGTTTACGGAGCGGCAGATTAGGGGTTAAAAAAAATATGCAGGGGTCAGCGATAGCGGGGGCGGCAGAATAGGGGTTAATAAGTGTAAGGTTAGGGGTGTTTAGACTCGGGGTACATGTTAGAGTGTTAGGTGCAGACGTAGGAAGTGTTTCCCCATAGGAAACAATGGGACTGCGTTAGGAGCTGAACGCTGCTTTTTTGCAGGTGTTAGGTTTTTTTTTCAGCTCAAACAGTCCCATTGTTTCCTATGGGAGAATCGTGCACGAGCACGTTTTTGAGGCTGGCCGCGTCCGTAAGCAACTCTGGTATCGAGAGTTGCATTTGCGGTAAAAATGCTCTACGCTCCTTTTTTGGAGCCTAACGCAGCATTTGTTTGAACTCTCGATACCAGAGTTAAATTTATGGTGCGGCCAGAAAAAAACCTGCGGAGCGTTAACAGCCCTTCTACCGCCAAACTCCAAATCTAGGCCCAAGTTTGGGAATATTAGCATTATTATATTTTATTCAACAATAAGAATCATGAGAAATTTCATTTTACATTTAAAGGGACATGAAACCCAAATTTTTTCTTTCATGATTCAGATAGAGAATACAATTTTAAACAACTTTCTAATTTACTTCTATTATCTAATTTGTTTCATTCTTGTGGTATCATTTGTTGAAGTCGCCGCAATGCACTAATGGTTTCAAACTGAACTCATGGGTGAGCTAATCACAATCGATATATATATATATATATATATATATATATATATATATATATGCAGCTACCAATCAACAGCTAGAACCTAGGTTCTCTGCTGCTCCTGAGCTTTCCTAGATAAAGCTTTCAGCAAAGGATAACAAGAGAAGGAAGCAAATTAAATAATAGAAGTCAATTGGAAAGTTGTTTAACATTGTATTCTATATCTGAATCATGACAGAATTTATTTGGGTTTCATGTCCCTTTAAGAAAAAAGAAATCCATACCTTTGATGTGTTTTCCTCATTTGGACAGACTTCTGGAATTGAGTCTTCATTTGTGCATTCAGTAGTGATAACATCTACTTCCATTAAGTACATCATACCAGAAACCACCTTTAAAAAAACAAATATTAATTAGGTAAGTTGACTGACAGAAAAATAGATAGATGATAGATAGATAGATAGATAGATAGATATAGATAGATACAGTAGATAGATCTGATAATCCGAAATGCATACTGACTTTAATTTCTAAATAAGACAACTGAAATCAGTCTTACTTAGAAATGCTATTATCTTACTCAGTGTCTATGAATATTATGGGTCAGTCTATACCATGCAAATTGATAAAATTATATATTTCCATTTAGAGGGAGGGATTAAAATTTTGTTTTAAAAAATGTTCAATATGAAATGTATTAAGTGCACTTATCTTTAATTAAAAATAAATTAATAAATGATAAGTTGGACAATAAAAGGGGAATATTAAAATGTATTTTATACAGATTTAAACTTTTTTTTTATCATTGTCAAGTTTCTATAAAGACCCATTTAAATATTGTAATTCACATCTTTTACTAGATCAAAGCATAAATCTAAAATGATTAGAGCAACATATGGGTTTTTTGTTAAGTAAACTTAACAGAGAGTCCATTGTATACTTATGGATTTATAAGTAGATCCCTGAACCGCACATACTTATTTAAAAATATTCATAATTCTAATCTTATGGCACAAATAGAGTTAACTCAAACATAAAACTCAAAAGACCACTAGGACTAAACACCTAAACTTTCTAAGCCTTTTGATGTATACATGTATAGGAATTTTGTCAATACAGCAACAATATAAAATTTTATAAAAACAGAAACCAGAGGAATAATTGATAATTGAGTCTTTTATTTCTGCGTAAAAATGTTGCACAATTAGGCCTTATATATATGTGCTTATATATTTCCCTATTTATAATTTGTCTCCATAACAAATGTGTTATATTTCTTGTTAAATGTTATTTTGCTCTTCTCCTTTGCTTTTTGCAAGGGAGTTACCATACATATGGTTCTCATCTTCAGACAGCTGAAGTTACATTGCTGGATCTCATTCGGTTACGCTGATGAATTGCAAACAATAAGCTTAGCTATGTTCACTTTCCATCCAAAGGACAAAAAGCTCATGCCGCACAAATCACAGCTTTGTTAAGGTTGTCTGATTATATCTATTGTATGGTTATGTGAAAGACATTTAATCTGATAAAGGAATAATAATGCATTTTAAGAGCAATACAGAGCAAGACTTAGACAGCAGTCATTTTAACTGAACATTGATTACAATTTTTATTTGCTTATTTTCTAGATGTGTTAGAAATAAATTAGACTATGCCTGCACATAACCAGAAAGTATTTTAAATAAGTGATAATTTGTATAATTTACCATTGATGTGCATCTAGATTATACAATAGATACAGAAAATGTAGATAAACAAAGTATTGTCTGGAAACAAGAATATTTCTTCATAGATTTGTATTATTTTTTTTTTATCACTTTCACATAGGTTATTGTACATTTAATAACTACAAATAAATTCCTATGATACATCTTTAATCAACCAAGAAACGTATTGGCTATTAAAATACAAAAATGTGGATATACAATTCTTGTTGTGTCTATACATACAATATAGAATATATTTATCCTCAACATATCATCCATTTTATGATGGAGTATTACCAATTTGCAGATTAAAATGGGTGGCAACAATAATGTATTTTTTGAACAGGTACAAAGCTTTCTGTACCTATAGGGGACTTTGAAAGCATTTTTTGTCAGTCAACAATTGCAGCTATTTAATAAACTAATTTAAAAATATCTGTTTTCTTATCAATAATGTAAATTTCATACTGACCTTCTTCTTTAGTTTGATGGTCTGGTGGACTCTTAGGATGTAGTCACCGTTATTTGCTTTGTTGTACTCTTCTGTCGCAAACTGTAGGGCATTCTGGACATGTTGATCATCCTCCTTTGCTTCAAACCAGCCTCCCATAGTTGGCTTTTTAATTTGGGCAAAGGCTTGTACTAATATAGACAAAAGGACTAGCACAGACACAGCCCGTAAATAAGCCATCATCAATATATTGCTTTGTCTATTAATTTTCTAATTGAAGACTGAATTTGTATCTGTTGCTTTCCTACTGAGTGAAAAGAACAGCAGTACAAGTATATAAGCATTTGAAACAAAATAGCCTGCCAAATCCTTCCCTTAAATTACGCATCAGGAATGCAGCCCAAAAAAAACAAATCAAGGTCATGGAAATTTGCTAGAAATAACTCATTTCAACATTCTCTTCCCTTGATGACTTTACTGCACACACACAGATCTTGTAGAAAAACAAAAATAAACAGATTATTTTTTTGCATTTAAATTGACATATATTGTCATTAATGTAGTCTTAATACTCAAGCTCTTAAATCTACTATTATAACTTTTTGTATTAATTATTTATTATCATTTTATTTTGTTGATTATTATGATTACTAGTCTTAAAGCCCATTGACACGGGCCATTTATTTGCAGGGTACAGCGGTGCAACCCCTTGCGCTCTCTCCCTCCCCCTCTCTTTTGCTCTCTCTCCCCCCTCTCTTTTGCGCTTTCTTTCCCCCTCTCTTTTGAGCTCTCTCTCTCCTCCCTCTTTTGCGCTCTCTCTCCCCCCTCTTTTGCGCTCTCTCTCTCCCCCCTTCTTTTGCGCTCTCTCTCTCCACCTCTCTTTTGAGCTCTCTCTTTCCCCCTCTCTTTTGAGCTCTCTCTCCCCCTCTCTTTTGTGATCTCTCTTCCCCCTCTCTTTTGCGCTCTCTCCCTCCCCCCTCTTTTGCGCTCTCTCTCCCCCCTCTTTTTCACTCTCTCTCTCCCCCCCTCTTTTGTGCTCTTTCTCTCCCCACTCTTTTGCACTCTCTCTAATCCCCCCTCTTTTGCGCTCTCTCTCTCCCCCCCTCTTTTGCGCACTCTCTCTCCCCCTCTCTTTTGCGCTCTCTCTCCCCCTCTCTTTTGTGCTCTCTCTCTCACCCCTCTCTTTTGCGCTCTCTCTCACCCCTCTCTTTTGCGCTCTCTCTCCCCCTCTCTTTTGCGCTCTCTCTCCCCTGTCTCTCTCCCCTCTCTCTCTCTCTCCCCCTCTCTCTCCCCCCTCTATCTCTCTCCCCTCTATCTATCTATCTCTCTTCCTCTCTCTCTCTCCCCTCTATCTCTCTCTCTCCACTCTCTCTCTCTCTCCCCTCTATCTCTCTCTCTCCCCTCTATCTCTCTCTCTCCCCCCTCTCTCTCTCTCCCCTCTCTCTCCCCTCTCTCTCTCTCCCCTCTCTCCCCCCTCTCTCTCTCTCTCTCCCCCCTCTATCTCTCTCTCCCTCTCTCTCTCCTCTCCATCTCTCTCTCTCCCCCTCTCTCTCCCCTCCATCTCTCTCTCTCCCCTCTCTCTCTCCCCTCTCTCTCTCTCTCTCTCTCTCTCTCCCCTCTATCTCTCTCTCCCCTCTCTTTCTCTCCCCTCTCTCTCTCTCCCCTCTCTCTCTCCCCTCTCTCTCTCTCCCCTCTCTCTCTCTCTCTCTCTCTCTCTCTCTCTCTCTCCTCTCTCTCTCTCCCCTCTCACTCCCCCCTCTCTCTCCCCTCTCTCTCGCCCCTCTCTCTCTCTCCCCTCTCTCTCTCCCCTCTCTCTCGCTCTCCCCTCTCTCTCTCTCCCCTCTCTCTCCCCCTTCCCGCCTCTCTCTCTCCTCCCCTCTCTCCCCCCTCCCCCCCTCTCTCTCTCTCTCTTCCCCCACTCTCTCTTTCTCTCTCTTCCCCCCTCTCTTTTGCTCTCCCTCCCCCTCTCTTTTGCTGTCTCTCTCCATCTCTTTTGCTCCCTCTCTTGTGCTCTCTTTATCTCCCCTCTTAATCTCTCTCTCCCCTCTTGATCTCTCTCTCACCTTTCTTATCTTTTCCCTACCCCCTCTCTCCCCTCTTTTAAACTGTTTTGAGCACTCAGACTGCACAGCCTTTCACAGCCCACCTGGCCTGCCCCCTTGACGGCCCTCGCGCTCGACCACGCCCCTTCACGTTCAGACACGCCCACTTCTGCTCGCACTGCAGATACTTAGATACAGCTTCGGACAAACACACTTGGCCTTTTATAGTATAGGATTATTATTATTTCAATTATTTTTATTTATTTTCATAAAAGCATATGTTTTTCAATGTTTCAGATAATGATTGCTTTGCTTTTATAAGTATTAGCTGAAAGGGACAGTAAACACCAGAATTTTTGTTGTTTAAAAAGGTAGATAATACCTTTATTACCCATTCCCCAATTTTGCATAACCAACACAGTTATAATAATATACTTTTTACCTCTGTGATTACCTTGTATCTATGGCTCTAGAAACTGCCCCCTTTTATTATTATTATTATTATTATTATTATTATTATTATCAGGTATTTGTAGAGCGCCAACAGATTCTGCAGCGCTGTAAACATAGTCGGTATACAGGCTAGCTTTTGTAGGGATCAAGTGGGTAGAGGGCCCTGCCGAGAGTTTCACTGTTGCAGTCGGCTCTTATGACGGCGATCTGCAAACAGCTGGGCTCATAGGCTTACATTCAAGTGGGTTCAAGAGGAAAGCAATGGAGTTAGGAAAGGTTAGTGTTGGTTGTAAGCATCCCTGAATAGTAGAGTTTTTAGGGAGCGCTTGAAGCTGTTAAAAATAGGGGAGAGTCTTGTGGAGCGAGGCAGGGAGTTCCACAAGATGGGGGCCAGTCTGGAGAAGTCCTGTAAATGGGAATGTGAGGAAGTAACAAGAGAGGAGGAGATCCTGAGCTGATCGAAGGGGACGGGAGGGAGAGTATCTGGAGACAAGTTCTGAAATGTAGGGGGGAGCAGTGCAGTTGAGAGCTTTGTATGTCAGAGTGAAAATTTTGTGTTTAATCCTAGAGGCAAGAGGAAGCCAGTGAAGGTATTGGCAGAGAGATGCAGCAGATGAAAAACTATGAGTAAGGAAGTTGATCCTGGCAGCCCCCTTATTTCAGTTCTTTTGACAGACTTGCATTTTTAGCCAATCTGTGCATGCTTCTAGGAGCTTCACATGCCTGAGTTCAATGTTATCTATATGAAATACATGAACTAACGCCCTCTAGTGGGGAAAAACTGTCAAAAAGCTTTCAGATTAGAGGTGGCCTTCAAGGTCTAAGAAATAGCATATATACCTCCTAGATTTAGCTTTCAACTAATAATACCAAGGGAACAAAGCAAAATTGGTAATAAAAGTAAATTGGAAAGTTGTTTAAAATTGCATGCCCTATTTTAATAATGAAAGTTTTTTTTTTTACTTGACTGTCTCTTTAAGGGATAGATTACAAGTGGTTCTCTATTGTTAACGCTGGTCGCAATAAGCAATATCATACCCACACTAACTTGTGTACGTATTACAAGTTGAAAATGAAAGCGTTCGCTCTAGCATGAGTGGGGACCTAGCATAAAGAGTAAGGGGTCCATTTATCATTGTGCGGACGGACATGATCCGCTATAGCGAACCATGTCCGACGCACGTCAATAAATGCCGACAGCATAGGAGTAAATTAGAAAGTTGCTTAAAACTGCATGCACTATCTGAATCACGAAAGAAAAAAATTTGGGTTCAGTGTCCCTTTAATGATTTCTATCCATGGCTGTGGGTTTTTGATCATCAGTCCCTTAGTGTGAACTGCCAGTTCTCATAAGTGCAAACCAGCAGTTTTCAGAGTTTAATTACAGGAAAGTAGCACAAAATTAGCAATGAAATTGTGTTGCAATTTTTTTATTTTGTTTTACTGTGCATAATTAAACATTTTATATTATAATCTTAAAGGGATAGTCTACACCAGAATTTTTATTGTTTAAAAAGATAGATACTCCCTATATTACCCATTCCCCAGTTTTGCATAACCAACACAGTTATATTAATATATATTTTACCTCTGTGATTACCTTGTATCTAAGCCTCTGCAGACTGCCCCCTTATCTCAGTGCTTTTGACAGACATGCAGTTTACACTCCACTAAATAAATCCACGGGAGTGAGCACAATGTTATCTAGTTCATATCCATCAAATTTGGATTTCTCGACCAAGCAGGATGACTCTCTGAGAAACACGGACCCGGACCTAACACGGCTAAATTCATCTGGGGGCATTAGAAACTCTCTCCAGTTATACGCACTGTGGCTTCACTCACAGCCCTAAAGTGGGAAAAAACGGACCATCGCCATCTTGGGAGCTGATGTACTTACAGCTGGATTTGCATTGCATCTTCGGTTACACTGCAGCGGATCATACCCTACTACTTGTAAGAACCCTGCCTGGTCAGGGAACGGATCAATCGCTGAATCTGGTGGAGAGCGGAGAATTGCATGTACACGCTACAACACTCGAGCTGGCACATAGAATTGTGAAGCGGCAGAAGGGATCCCTGGATTCGAAGAGACAGCGGCTATAGCTGTGGGTGAGATAGCGCATCTACTATAAAACATAAGGCACAAGCATCTCATCTTTCCCATGGCCCTGGTGTTATAATAATTGACTGCTCTATAAGCCATAAGACATTGGTACAGACCCTGTTTACCTGCCACACAGCTGTAAATTGGAAGCCTTAGTCTTGCATTCCAGCATAGTGCTTATACTCCAGTGCTAATAAACAGTTACGTCTTGTGCATGTACTCTTTCTTCTCGTGCTTCGTATTATCTTTGAAGAGGTAAGGAATATGACCAGCTTATAAGAGACTGATATTGAAGAGTAGTAAGAATGCCGCCCTGTACAGTACAAGTTGTGTAATTAATTACAGGGTTTTTTTTCCTCTCAGGCTAAATATTGCTCAATAACTTCACTGTTTATAGAGGTGTGGGTAAACTTATCTAGAACCTACAATTATCTGTATTATTGTACCATTCCCTGTGGTATTTTTTTTCTTTCTCACTTCTGAGAAGGTTTGAGCTAACTTTAAAAAAAAAATTTTTTAATATTCGAGTTATGGTGCAGATTGTGCAGTGACCTGTATGGATAAATATCCGGAATCATCCAAGATGGCCTCAAAAGTTAAAACTAGTGATAGAAGGGCAAAGCAAATCCCTGAAACACAGGTCACTGCACAGCCTGCCTCTCCAGGCACGAATGTAAAGTCAAGTGAGACGCATATCATAATCCAACAAATAACCTCACTTTTTCTACCAAAAACTGAAAGTCTCCAAAAAGGCATAGACAGTATTTCTGGTGAGCTTAAACAGTTTTCAACTAGAATGCTTGAAGTTAAGGAGAGAGTCTCTGAATTGGAGGATGTAGGTGTTACTAGCTCTAAAAAACTTTGACTTAAACCATCAAAATATTATACTGCATCAGCGCCTAGAGGATCTTGAGAATAGGTCCAGACGCAATAATTTGTGTAAAGTGGGTATACCGGAAGTTGTGAAAAACATGGAACTCCTTGATTTCGTGGAAAATACTCTCCCTACTCTACTGGGTTTGGAGGACTCTCTTTTTAAAGGGAGTGTTGAAAGGGCCCATAGGATTGGACCAGAAAGGTTTGCTGATAAGGGTAATTCACCTTGACAGGTCATGGTTAAGTTTCTACATATCCAAATGAAGATCTCTATTCTCAGAGCATATCGCTCTACTCCTGCTGTGTTGTATAACAATGTTAACATTTCTGTGTTTCAAGATTACTGCAGAAAATTTTCCCCAATATGCACGGCTCTTCACAAAGAGGGTCACAAATTGTATTTGCTCTACCCAGCAAAATTGAAACTGCTCACAGCATCAGGCCCCAGGTTTTTTGATGCACCTGGGGAGGTTAGAGAATTTCTTTAATCCAAATCAACTTCACCTAGTCATTCACCTAATCATGCCTCACATACAGAACCAGGTTGACATGATTCATTAACAGAGGCTAATTTGATCAAATTATTTCCCCTTAGTGTGGGGGTTATTCTAGGAGCGTATCCTATGTTTGGGAATGTTTATAATACAATATGTTAGTTTTATGCTGGTTTTGTTATTATCAAATACTATCTGGAGTGTAACTTTGGTTTTTAAAAGATGTGTATTGAGGAATTTATTTGTTGGACACAGATCTTTTCAAAACTTTTGTGATAGCTGTGGGTTTGCTCATTCATTCGTTGGACGCTTAGTCCTTACATATTCTTTTGAGGTCAAAAATGGAATTTTATGCCCTCTTGCTACCCTCAGCCTCCTAGTCTATATTTCTCCCACTTCCCCCTTTTTTTTTTCTTTTCTTCCCCCTCCCCTCTCTTGCCTCTCCGCCCTCCTTGATCACTCTCAGACTTTATGATTAGATAGACTTGACACTTAGATTTTGTTCATGGAATATCGGCGGAATTAACTCCCCGATTAAAAGAAAAGCAATTTTGATGCACTTGCGCAGATTGAATACAGATGTCGCCATGTTACAGGAGACGCATCTCAATGATAAAGAACATGATAAGTTGGGGGAACTTCCGGGTGGCGGCCATAACAGGTCGCAAAATTTTCAGCTCCTCTACCTCCTGTCACAAATGTATGCAAAACTTACTCTAAACTATCCCATTGACTTCACATTATGAACGAAGCTTCATAGCATAGCATGTTCTTCACCAGCATACAACTTTTTCGGGATTTGTGGCAATATTTAGCACACCGGAGTATAGCAAAGGCTGCGGCCTACCATTTTTACCCACCGGCAGGTTACTAGCTAGCCCTGTCGTTAAGATGCAGTAACATCCCGCAAGATACTGCATATACCTACCTTGCCAAGACAAAATTTAAAAGTGTTATCCCCCTCACTCCTGACTAATCTTTACTACGTTATATTTAACATGGAGATTCCCTTCAACTTCTTGGACGAGCTGCGTAGCTTACTTGCCTCCCACCATGCTGCCTTGGCGGTTAACCTGTATACAGCGACCAGCAGTGGTGGAACCTGCTTGAGCCGATCACCCATACAGTCTACAAGCTGCGAGAGAGGGGACAGGAGTGGCATCGCTTTGGGGCCCCAGCATCCACTTCCTACCTCCTATGCATCAGAGGGAGATCAAAGATCCGGACTTGCAGAAATGGCGGCGCAGCCTGGACCGGCGAGGGAGACAGAGGAGGGGATCGCCTTACAGTACACTAACAGATCACCCCAAAGCTACGCTACTAACCGGGAGGATTTCAGTTTTAAAATATCGCTCAACAGCGGAGAAGAGGGGCGCAGCTCTGCAAAGTTTGTCAGCCAGCATAAAGTCCGTAACAGCAGAGACCAAGGGACCCACGTTGAACTGTCTCTCCAAGTCCTAACAACACTTTGTCTGCTCTTTTGTGATATCAATCGGCCACAACAAGCCTGGTTGGAGACTCACCTGCCTCTTTGCATTCCCCTGCTGCATCGTGTGTGGGACCCAGGTGGCGTATCTGTCCCGTATATCTGGGCCCTAGGGCCTATTCTGGGGGACTATGGACTCCAGTGTCTAACATTATCAGCGGTAATTACGAGCCTAGCAGAACAATTAAGCCTACACGTATCATCTTAAAGGACTTTCTTGCCTCTATATTGGGACTTAGGCACTTCAATTATGGTAGTAGAGGATGAGCTTTGCTGGGCTTAGTCATATACAGATTAAGGGCACTTATAAGGTTATTGAAAAGCACCATCTTGGCCCCTAGTTTATGGCGCACACACTGCTGAGATAGCACTTTTTGATTCTTAACCCATAGTAGGCACATTGTCTAACACCTACAGACTTTCATATGAGCCACAAATTATTTGGACACCTAACATTATAGCTAGAATTGTAATGTTGTAGTACTTTAGGTGTGTTATTGTACATTGCCTTTAGGTTTTTCTTATAAACCCTGTATAGATGCTCCCTGGATAAGAGAATTAACAATGTATTAATGTAACATGGTACATGCATATGTTAACACGTATTATTATTGCTTGGCAGTGCTATATGATACCCACAAGTGTATTGACATGGAGTCTTACGCAGGCTGGTCCTGCTTAAACATCATTATTCCCAAAATACTCTTATATCAATGCCAAGCATGCTATCTTCCAATTCAAGGGACCATTTCTGTTTGATTAAGATTTACAACCTTTTTAAGCTCTGTACCCTTTGGTATATATATGTTGTTGTCCTAGCAGCAGTATAGACTGTAAAAAATATTTGAACTTGGAATATGTATGTGTTTTGCCATTAAGGCAGAGATCTTTGATTTATAAATTGGTGTACCTAAGTAACCTGTACAGAATTTTTACTAGTCAGCTTAGGGAAATCATACCTGGGAACCTATTCCTACATACCTTGATGCTGTAGCCTACTTTCTACTACAATGCACCTCTTATTTTAGTTGGAATTACCCCCGTGTTCCTGCCTGCTAACGTGCTTAGTTCCCTGTTTTAGGCTAAAGCTTACATTTTGAAGCCTTTGTGCATGATTTGAACTGTTTCCCCCCCCAGTAGGTTTAAGAGCACCTTATCTCCCACAGTATGGCCACAATAAGGGTCCTCTATATACCTTTAGAGGACCTATTGTATGTAGCTTACTCTCCTCATCCCACAAATGTCTACGTTTGCTCTTTAGTCATACTTTATGTTTTATTAGGACAGCTCTTGCACAAACTTTTTATTTCAGACTAGGGAGTCTTATGTTATTTCCTATTTTTTTTTTTTTTTTAATTGCTAAGCAGGAGTGAGGGTCAAACGGCCAAACTACCTTATGTCTTCCCTAATTATTATAGCTTTATTACGCATTTTACCAACCATAGTTCTAAAAAGTTAAATTCTTTATAATCCTTACTACAATATATCCTAACTATAGTTCTAAAAATAAAAGAGGTTCTCCATTAGGGGTCCATGAGTGGCCCTGTCACATCAATGTTCACCTGCTTTACATCATGTTACAGCATCTTTGCGGTCCAAAAGTGGCCGCTTATATCTTATAGTGGGTGTACTGTTTGAACAGCGTTTATTGCATGTATTTCACGAGTAATTTGTCATATCACTGTATTATGTACTTATATGATCTTTCTTTTTTGTTGACAGCCTACTCTGTAACAATCTGTTCCTCTTTTTAATATGTATTGACAATTACTAATTGTTTGTCTTGAAAAGAACCTCAATAAAAATTATTTAAAAAAAAAAAAAAAAAAGAACATGATAAGTTGAGGAGTGACTGGGTGAGCAAGCTCCAATATGTATCTCACACAAATTCAAATAGAGGTCTGGCAATTATTTTTGGGAATCGAAAATCTGTTGAAATCTTGAAAACTCTAAAAGACCCGGAGGCCAGGTATTTAGTACAAGCTAAGATAGAGACACCTACTTACACCTTGTGTAATATATATGCCCCAAATAAGAAAGACAAAGACTTCTGGTACAATTTCATTCAGATAATGATGCCATTTTTGGGCTCTCACATGATTATTGGGGGCGACTTTAATTTAACCCCAAACCCGCTGTGTGATAGGGTGGCAGGTCCGGGAGGCCCTCGAGCATGTAGCAACAGGCCTATAGGTAAATTTGAATAACTTCTGTTCTCCAAGCTCTTTTCTGAATTACTGGTCAGTGATATTTGGAGATTAAGACATCCTACTGATAATGATTTTACGTGCATATCAAAGGCCAAAGCCTCATGCTTGCATATAGACATGTTTCTAATATCTGATGCTCTAATTCCCAGTGTACATTCAGACACGATTCATAATGTTCTTCTATCAGACCATGCTCCGGTCGAGTTGGTGTTTGCTTTTGAAGGCCCAATTTCGAACAGAAACACACTAAGATTTCCCGCCCATCTTTATAGATCAGACTCTTTTCACAAGTTCCTTTCACATGCATGGACGGATTATGTCACCGATAACAAAGAGCATAATTCCACTCCAGAACTGCTTTGGGAAACGGCCAAGGCAGTTTTGACGGGCAATATTGTTTCTTATGTAGCAAACATGCGTCGGAACATACTAAAGAGATTTATTTTGTTGAGCAAAGAAGTAGCAGATGCGTATCAGACATACCGAGAAACCAAAACTACCCCTCACTTTAATCTCTACGTGACAGTGAAGATGTCCTTAGAACCATTCTTAGAACGTCAAGCAACGCAGGGCCTTCTTAAGAGAAACTCTATATATTTACGTTATGGAAATAAATCAGGTAGACTCATGGCCTCTTTGGTAAATAAAAGATCCATTAAAAAAATATAGCCTCTATCTCTCATAGGGGGAAAACTCTTACTAAAACCCAGGATATTCTTAATTGTTTTGAAAATTATTATAAACAATTATATACTAAGCAGTCAGATAATAACGCTGTTAGTTGTGCAACCGCAGAATTTTTGGAGCAGGCTACAATATTGGTTGCTAAAAACTTTCAATGTTAAACTTACAATTAATCTGGAGATAATTTGTTTCCTAGACTGGGATGCTAGTCTAAATAGGTTATGTCCATCTCTGCCCTTGATTTTTCTTTTGGCTCGGAATTGTATTTTATCTTTGTGGATAGATAAAAAAAAGTCCCAAGGTAGTGCATGTTGCTCACAAGTTGTGGACACATCTGCTTATTGAACAGCATGACACTCAATTGGATACTATGCAACGCCTGCCGATCTTCTTAAAGAAATGGAAATGCTATATAAAAACCTTAGAGGCACCAAAACAAAAACAGATACTATCTCCCTTCTTACAAACAGAACGCATGTTAAATGCCCACTTGAGAGGTGAATGGTCATTGTTATAATGCGTAACATTTTAGTTCATGTAGAGGTCTAGGGGTTAGAGTGGAAGGAATGATAGAGGCAAAGATCGACGGGTGAAGGAGGTATGGAGGGAGGATTTCCCTGCACCCCCCCCCCCCACACACACACACACACTTTCACCCCCCTTTTTTTTCTCCTCAATACCATAGTATTATTGTCAGTATTTTCTTTCATCTCAGAGAGTGTTTGATTTTATTTTTTAGCTCTAGGGTTAAGTTGTTAATAGTTTGGTATATTACAGTTTGATAGAATAAGGGAAAGTAGGGAGGGAAAGGAAAGTGAACAACAGGGAAGAGAACCTGAGGGGGAGACGAAAAGGGAATAGAGAAGGGTAGTAATGAGAAACAGGGAAGGAAAAAATAAAGTAAAGGAATAAGGGGATGGAGAGGAGGGGAGAGAAAGAAAGAAAGAAAGAAAGAAAGAAAGAAAGAAAGAAGAAAGAAAGAAAGAAAGAAAGAAAGAAAGAAAGAAAGAAAGAAAGAAGAAAGAAAGAAAGAAAGAAAGAAAGAAAGAAAGAAAAAAGAGAAGGAAAGGAAATATATATATAAATAAATAACTAAATGCTGTACTGGAGAAAGGAAGATTAACTGAACAGAATCAGTCATCTTAGTTTAACAAAGAGTAGCAAGAGCACTACACTGGTAAGATAGGAACACTCAATATATTACTTTAATATATACAGAGAATGTATTCAAGTTGTTTACAAACAACGTATCCTTTTCTATGACTGTGTCTGGATACCGTGCATAAATTTATCAAATTTCTGTATTTTTAATATAGGGTATATGCATGTATACCTTGTGAGCTTGAGTGCTTGTGCATAAAAAGACACTAGTTGCGAGTATAGTCTATATCATAGAAGATAGAGACTGAATGAATGCACCTAAGTAGCACTTCAGTTCCTTATGAAGTTATTAATATTAATATGAAACTTAAACAGCCATTGTGAGCCAAAGGTTTGAAAGAAAATTAAAACATAACTTTTATTAAATCAACATTGGATTAAAAATTTGTTTGTGTAAATGTGTGTACTTTAAAAACACATAGCAACTTTACTGAAGATAAAAAAGTGGCACTAAATATCAGGTGGATAGATTACCTCTATTGTGAAATATTCTTGGATTATCTAAATAGTAAATATAAATCTATCCAGTAGATAATTGGCTTGTGTCCTGGGGTATTCTACACCACTGTATAATCAGTCATCTGTCTATAGTTTGACTAATGTTTGGTTTATGAAGATAGCATTTTATTTGTCCAGATTACACTTATTCCGCAAGAATACTAATATGTATGGTACATTATTGTCAAAATGCTCAGTATCATTTTATTTCTCTAGCTTACTCATGTTAAATAAGTATATTGTTATGTACAATACATCATCATCTAAATGTTCATTATCATTTTGTTTATCTTGCCTACTTTTAATCCACATGTTTATGATTATGTATATTGCATCATTGTCAAAAGCATGAATACTATTTTGTTTATCTGGCTCACTCTTGTCTCACAAGTATATATATAATACATCGCTGTCAAAATTGATTATTATCCCTCTTGCATTGTCATGCCCTCATCGCATAATTATGTACTTTCCTTTTCTGTTCAATAAAAAGAAATAATAATAAAAAAAAACTATCTGAATCATGCAAGTTTAATTTTGACTAGACTGACCCTTTAAAATGTTTCATCTTTCTTTATTATGCTCATGGATATGAATAAGGGGAACCAGATCACTACTATTAAATCTCTTACAAATGTGTGTCTATGCATATTTTGTAATGTTCTGATTTCTTATTGGAAGACCAGAAATGATCTGCATCTGTATTATTAGGTATGTTTCCTCTCCTATGCAAATCAAGAGCTATATGGTACATAGTGTAAAGACCATGTAAGTCAACAATTATATAACTTGCAAATAAATGATTAGAGCAATTTATAAATTGTTTATAATGTTTTTTAAAAGTTACTCAGTTTACTTTTAGGGTTTAGAGGAAGGGACTTTTTAATAATAATAATACAACATATTATAATCATACATTTATAATACAATATGTATACAAACCACAGTTTAGATTTAAAGGGTCATAATAGTTAAACAATGATATGCCCTAATTTGTTAGAGAACTTAATACTGTATGTTTAACCCTCCCTAAAGCTTTACCTTAGGATCCAGCTATGACCCAGCCACATATGTTTTTTAGAACTGAACAGTAATGTTTTCCCTTTGGCTGATAGTAACACATCAATGAGATCACCTTGATCACCGCTCTGCCAGTCTCTACACTGGCTCCCCATACACTCCAGAATACAGTTTAAAGTATTAACCCTAACTTACAAAGCACTCAACAGTCTAACTCCCAACTATATCTCCTCTCTCATCGTGAAATACTCCCCATCCCGTCCTCTTCGATCAAACTCTGACCTACGTCTCTACACTCCTGTTATCTCTACATCCCACTCCCGCCTCCAAGACTTCGCACGTGCTGCTCCTGTCCTCTGGAACTCTCTACCCCGCTCCATCAGACTGTCTCCAACCTTGTATAGCTTCAGAAGATCCTTGAAAACCCACCTATTCAGAGAGGCTTACCATATCTCCTCCATCTCTCATCCTAACCAAACTAATACATGTACATGAACTGCCTGACTCACTGCTGCAAATACAACCGATGTAACAAGCTACCCCAACCTTATGTCTCTGCACCCTAAACCTATAGACTGTGAGCTCTCCGGAGCAGGGCCCTCTTCCTCTTGTGCTAGATTTGTTTAGTCTTGTTATGTTTTGTATTGTATCACAGATCTTTGTCATTGTATACCCCCATCATTGTACCCAGCGCTACGGAATTTGGCGGCGCTATACAAATAAATGATAATAATAATAATCACCTCTTTGGCTTTCAGTTACACACTCAGCAGTGACTTGTCGTCTCCCCCACCACCATCACCAACTGCCAGAAGCACACACAGAATAGTGTTTTACACCAACATGGTTGCCAATAAAATACAGGGCAGAGATTTTACACCAGCAGCTCTGCATATTACATTAGAGCAGTGTTTTATCAGTAATCTTAGCTTCCACTAACACATAGCACAGTGATTTTCTACTTTACTTGGTTGCCAGTAGCAATAATATATGTACAGTCTCACTTCCTTCTTGGACATATTTTAATGCATAGAGGCACAGGAAGACTTTAAAATGTAGTTGTTATTTAGGGAACTTTACAAAAAATGGACTTTGAATTGTTCAGTATTTTTGTAAAGATTTTAATGGACATCCTGCTGAAATACTAGACTGCCCAGATGAATCCTGGACACCTGACAACCCTAAGCATCCTATCCAAATGTAACACGTGTATTTGTTCAGGGGTCATCTCAGGCCCAACTCATTTAAACAAATGTGTTTTCAACAGATTTAAAAAGATTGGAATCTAGGTTTCAAAATTCAGGAAAAACAATACAATCACAGTTTAAATGCAATGGGATAGATGTCGTGCAAGCCAGAGAATTGATAGCAATATGGCTGCATTATAACTGCAACACTTTCAGTTGTTGTCAACGTGTAATCAATATACTTATCTAGGTACCCAAAATTAGCAATAACAACACAGACTCAGCTCCCACAAGATAGTGACAGTAATTAAGTTAATTACATTCTATAAAAGGCATTTTACTCTGTATTTCAATCTTGTCAATGTCTGCCCTCTGCTGCTATTCGATTTTTAATTGCTGTTCCAGAAACTAGTTGCAAACCATTTATTACCACGTGCTTTCCTGCAAATGAATAGCGGGAGGGGAAACATATATTTCTAATATATTGACACTGACCCCACATTTTTTCTTTCATGATTCAGATAGATCATGCACTTTTAAGCAACTTTCTAATTTACTCCTATTGTCAATTTTTCTTCGTTCTCTTGCGATCTTTATTTGAAAAAGAAAGTCCAGGACCCTGGACAGCACTTGTTTATTGGTGGATGAATGTATCCACCAATCAGCAAGAACAACCCAGGTTGTTCATCAAAGATGGGCTGACATCTAAACTTACATTCTTGCTTTTCAAATACAAATACCAAGAGATTGAAGAACATTTGATTATAGGAGTAAATTGGAAAGTTACTTAAAATTGCATGCTCTATCTGAATCACAAAATAAAAAATTTGGGTTCAGTGTCCCTTTAAAGTAGCAATGCTTTATAAATGAAAAAATAAATTTTTATGGTTTTGTTTCAGTTACATGTTTTAGGTTATATTGATAATTTTGCACATTATGGCCTCTAGTTATCAACACGTCTACTTTACCTGCCTTCGCCGGTCCAATACGCCCGCCTAAGCTCGCCTACCATCACCGCTGCGGACCTGAAAAATTTCGCCTAAGTTATCAAAAAAGCTGTCAAAAAGCCGCGCACCAAGTACAGGGCGGTGAGCAGCGGACTGTGAGAGTTATCACTCATCCGATCTCGCTGCTCTTCGGCTTTTTGACAGCTTTATTGACAAGCTGTCACTAAGCACCCACACTAACTGTTCTACCCCCTATACCGGCACCCCTGGAGCCCCCCGCAACTAAATAAAGTTAGTAACCCCTAAACCGCCGCTCCTAGACCCCGCCGCAACTATAATAAATGTATTAACCCCTAAACCGCCGCTCCCGGAGCCCACCGCCACCTACATTATACCTAGTAACCCCTATCCTGCCCCCCCTATACCGCCGCCACCTATAATAAATTTATTAACCCCTATTCTGCCGATCCTGGACCCCGCCGCAAATAAATTAATAGTTTAACCCCTAAACTCCCGCTCCCGGACCCCGCCGCAACCTATCTTAAACTTATTAACCCCTAATCTGCCCCCCCTACACCTTCACCACCTATAATAAATTTATTAACCCTTATCCTGCCCCCTCCTACACCGCCGCCACTGTAATAAATTTATTAACCCCTATCCTGCCCCCCTACACCGCCGCAACTATAATAAAATTATTAACCACTAAACCTAAGTCTAACACTAACCCTAACACCCCCCTAACTTAAATATTAATTAAATACATCTAAATAATATTTATCTTATTAACTAAATTAATCCTATTTAAAACTAAATACTTACCTTTAAAATAAACCTTAATATAGCTACAATATAAATAATAATTATATTGTAGCTATTTTAGGATTTATATTTATTTTACAGGTAACTTTCGCCTAGATTTAGAGTTTTGCGTTAGCCGTCAAAACCAGCGTTAGGGGCTCCTAACGCTAGTTTTGGGCTACCGCTGGTATTTAGAGTCGTGTAGGTAAGGGTCTAACGCTCACTTTCCAGCCGCGACTTTTCAATACCGCAGATCCCCCTACACCATTTGCGTATCCTATCTTTTCAATGGGATATTTCTAACGCCGGTATTTAGAGTCTTGTCTGAAGTGAGCGTTAGAGCTCTAAAAACAAAACTCTAGCCGCAGAGAAAAGCCAGGAGTTAAGAGCTTTTTGGGCTAACGCCGGTTCATAAAGCTCTTAACTACTGTGCTCTAAAGTACACTAACACCCATAAACTACCTATGTACCCCTAAACCGAGGCCCCCCCACATCGCCGCCACTCTAATAACTTTTTTTAACCCCTAATCTGCCGACCGCACACCACCGCAACCTACATTATCCCTATGTACCCCTAATCTGCTGCCCCTAACACCGCCAGTGACGTGCTGTCATAGGAGGCAGGGGAGGCAGCGCCTACCCTGTCCTATGTGTGTAATTACACTCACTTTATTTATAATGTTAAAAATAAAAAATATATATATTTTTTATTTTTATATATAAATTTTTTTTAGGTAACCAAGGTACCCCCTCCCCCCCCACCTCTGCCGCCTGCCACCCGCCAGCTAGAGAATGTGCCACCCAGTGGCACTTAAGTCTCTGTCTGCAGCCCATACCGTATCTTATAGAGGCTGCTCTCTAAGCAGCTGCCGGAGTGTGATGTCAGAGCTCAGCTCACTGCTCCATGTCTAAGTGCTGCTAGAGACTGCGCCACCCAGTGGCACTTAAGTCTCTTTGCAGCCCATACAGATCCTATTAGAGGCTGCTCTCTAAGCAGCTGCCTGAGTGTGACGTGGGTGTCAGAGGCTCAGAGCTCACTGCTATTGGAGGCTTGCTCCAGTAGGACTGGTGGGAATCAAGGACAAGAAGAGAGAAGAGACCGGAGAAGACAGAAGAGCTGAGTGCTGAGCCTGACAGTGCTGAGATGGACCTGCCCTGGATAACGGTAAGTAAAGTATTTTATTGCCCTGTTTGTGAGCCAGGCAGCCTACAGGTCTACAATGACAATCTAGAGAGAGTAAGTTACACTATGGTACTGTACTGGTGCTGGTGTAATTTTATTTTCTCAACTTTTTTTTTTCAACTTTTTTTTTTTTTCTTGCGACCCCCCGCGGCCCCCCCTCGCCCCCCGCGGCCCCCCCCTTACCTCCCGCGGCCCCCCCTCGACCCCCGCGGCCCCCCCACTGGTACATGACAGTTTTAAATCAGAGCATTGCCTTGGTAACCTGGGACAGCACTCTGATTTCAAACTGTCATTTCCTGCTGAGAGGGAAAGAAGCTGCCTGTGTGTGTGTGTAATGCAGTTGCCCGGTGCCATAGTGTGAAGTGCTCAGTCAGACAGTGTCACCATGTCTAGCAGAGCTGCAGATTAAAGGTATGTGCACTGCTCAATTTGCTTGGTAATGGTACACCACTGCTGACTTCAGAACCTCCATTTCATCCCCTGTGTCTCCCCCACCCCTCCTCCCCTGTGTCTCCCCCCCTCCCCCCCCACCCCCCCTCCCCTGGGTCTCCCCTCCACCCCCCCTCCCCTGGGTCTCCCTCCCACCCCCCTCCCCTGTGTCTCTCCCCCCCTCCCCTGTGTCTCTCTCCCCTCCCCTATGTCTCACCCCCCCTCCCCTATGTCTCCCCCTGTATGTTTCTCTCCCCTCTGTCTCTCTCTCTCCCCTCTCTCTATCTCTCCCCCCCTCTCTCTCTCTCCCCTCTGTCTCTCTCTCTCTCTCTCCCCCCTCTGTCTCTCTCTCTCTCTCTCCCCCCTCTCTCTCCCCTCTGTCTCTCTCTCTCTCTCCCCCTCTGTCTCTCTCCCCTCTGTCTCTCTCTCTCCCCTATGTCTCTCTCTCTCCCCCATGTCTCTCTCTCTCCCCTCTGTCTCTCTCTCTCCCCTCTGTCTCTCTCCCCCTCTGTCTCTCTCTCTCCCCTCTGTCTCTCTCTCTCCCCTCTGTCTCTCTCCCCTCTGTCTCTCTCTCTCCCCTCTGTCTCTCCCTTTCTCCCTCCCCCTCTGTCTCTCCCTTTCTCCCTCCCCCTCTGTCTCTCCCTTTCTCCCTCCCCCTCTGTCTCTCTCCCCTCTGTCTGTCTCTCTCTCCCCTCTGTGTCTCTCTTTCTCTCTCTCCCCCTCTGTCTCTCTCCCCTCTGTCTCTCTCTCCCCACTGTCTCTCTCTTCTCTCTCTCCCCTCTGTCTCTCTCTTTCTCTCTCTCCCCCCTCTGTCTCTCTCTCCCCCTCTGTCTCTCTCTCCCCCTCTGTCTCTCTCTCCCCTCTCTCTTCTCTCTCTCCCCTCTGTCTCTCTCTCTCTCCCCCCTCTCTTCTCTCTCTCCCCTCTGTCTCTCTCCCCCTCTGTCTGTCTGTCTCTCTCTCCCTTCTGTGTCTCTCTTTCTCCCTCTACCTCTCTCTTCTCTCTCTCTCCCCTCTGTCTCTCTATCCCTTCCCCTCTGTCTCTCTATCCCTCCCCTTCTGTCTCTCTATCCCTCCCCCTCTGTCTCTCTCTCTCTCTCTCTCACCGCATCTCTCTCTCCCCCTCTGTCTCTCTATCCCTCCTCCTCTGTCTCTCTCTCCTCTCTCTCTCTCTCTCTCTCTCTCTCCCTTCTGTCTCTCCCTTTCTCCATCCCCCTCTGTCTCTCTCTCCCCCCTCTCTCTCTCCCTTCTGTCTCTCCCTTTCTCCATCCCCCTCTGTCTCTCTCTCTCTCTCCCATCTGTCTCTCTCTCTCCTCTGTCTCTCTCTCCCCCTCTGTCTCTCTATCCCTCCCCCTCTGTCTCTTTATCCCTCCCCCTCTGTCTCTCTCTCTCTCCTCTCTCTCTCTCTCTCTCTCTCTCTCTCCCCCCCCCCCTCTCTCTCTCTCTCTCTCTCCCCTCTCTCTCTCTATCTCTCCCCTCTCTCTCTCTCCCTTCTGTCTCTCCCTTTCTCCATCCCCCTCTGTCTCTCTCCCCCCATCTGTCTCTCTCTCTCCCCCTCTCTCTCTCCCTTCTGTCTCTCCCTTTCTCCATCCCCCTCTGTCTCTTTCTCCCATCTGTCTCTCTCTCTTTCTCTCCCTCTGTCTCTCTCTTTCTCCCTCCCCCTGTCTCTCCCTTTCTCCCTCCCCCTGTCTCTCCCTTTCTCCCTCCCCCTCCTTCTCTCCCTTTCTCCCTCCCCCTCTTTCTCTCTCTCTCCCCTCTGTCTGTCTCTCTCTCTCTCCCCTCTGTGTCTCTTTTTCTCTCTCTCCCCCTCTGTTTCTCTCTCCCCTCTGTCTCTCTCTTCTCTCTCTCTCTTTCTCCCCTCTGTCTCTCTCTCTCCCCTCTGTCCCAGTGGCGTCACTAGGGGGGGGGCGGGGGGGGCGGGCCGCACCCGGGTGACACCCACCAGGGGGTGACACCAAAAAAAAAAAAAATTTTTTTTTTTTTTTTTTTTTTAAATTTTATTGAAATTCAAGGAAATACAATGTTGATATGCATGGATTTTTTTTTATTAGAGGGGCTGGCATTTGGGAACATTGGTGGGACTGGGGAAGTTGTAGACACACAATTTTTTTGCCCCTTGAGCCAGTGCTGCAATTTCAACAAATAGTTTTCCCGGCTGCTTTTGCTTGTTTGTACTTTGCTTCTCCCCTGCCCAATTTCGCTATGAATGTTGTGGACATGCCGTGGGGCTTGCAAAGTTGCGCTGCTAGCCTAAACCTGCCTGCCTATCTGTGCTCACTGCTCAGTGACATGTGGAGCAGTGGAGTCACTCACTGCTGTGCTGTCTCTCTAAACGGGAACTGGCAAATCATGAGGGGATGCCTGGCACCTGACCGCATAACTGTCTGACACTGTCTTTAAAGTGAAGGAGCCACGTATGATGCCCACCAGACCATTACGGTTATGGTACACTAAGTGCACACTGAACAGGTAGGTGGGCGGGGGGGGGGTCTGGGGGTGGGCAGAGTGCAGAGGTGATTGGCCATAAGAAGTGGTAGGCACGCGGCCCGGGGCTGTGTACTGACAGACTTGGAACAGAGTCAGAGAGCAGAATTTTCATAGTTTGCACCTAAAACTTTTCTTTAGTAATTTATTTTTTCTGTTTATTTTTCATTTGATGCTCTGCTGAGCCAGGGAGCAGCTCTAGGCATGAGCTTTATAATTAATGCAGTGCAGTTTACATATTTTGTATGTGTGTGTCTGAGTTTTTGTGTGTGTGTGTCTCAGTGTTTTTGTGTGTGTGTCTGAGTGTGTTTCCGAGTGTTTGTGTGTGCATCTGAGTATGTTTTAAGTGTGTCTGAGTGTTTGTATGTGTGTTTGCCTGTGTTTTTGTGTGTGTCTGCTTTCTGGGGGGGGGGGTGACACCATAACTTACCGCACCGGGTGACACCAACCCTAGTGACGCCACTGCTCTGTCCCTCTCTTTCTCCCTCTCCCCCTCTCTCCCCTCTGTCGCTCTCTCTCTCCCCCTGTCTCTCTCTCTCTCTCTCTCTCTCTCTCTCTCTCCCTTCTCTCTCCCCCCTGTGTCTCTCTCTCTCTCTCTCTCTCTCTCTCCCTGTCTCTCTCTCTCTCTCTCCCCCTGTCTCTCTATCTCTCCCCCTCTGTCTTTCTCTCTCTCTATCTCTCCCCCCCTGTCTCTCTCTCTCCCCTCTGTCTCTCTATCCCTATCCCTCTCTCTCTCTCTCTCTCCCCCTCTCTCTCCTCTCTGTCTCTCTCTCCCCCCTCTGTCTCTCTCTCTCTCCTCTGTCTCTCTCTCCCCTCTGTCTCTCTCTCTCTCCCCTCTGTCTCTCTCTCCTCTGTCTCTCTCCTCTGTCTCTCTCCTCTGTCTCTCTCTCTCCTCTGTCTCTCTCTCCCTCCCCCTCTGTATCTCCCTTCTCCCTCCCCCTCTGTCTCTCCCTTTCTCCCTCCCCCTCTGTCTCTCTCTCCTCTGTGTATCTTTCTCTCTCCCCCTCTGTGTCTCTCTCTCTTCTCTCTCTCTTTTTCTCTCTCTCTCTCTCTCTCTCTCTCTCTCTCTCTCTCTATCCATCTCTCTCTCCCTGTCTCTCCAACCCCCTCTGTCTCTATCCTTATGTGTCTCATTCTCCCCCATGGTCTCTTTGTCTTTCTCTCTACCCTCTGTCTCTCTTTGTCTCTCTCTCCTCTGTCTCTTTGTCTCTCTCTCCCCCTCTGTCTCTCTGTCTATCTCTCTCTCCCTGTCTCTCCCACCCGTTATTACTACTTTCCTTCATTCTCTTGATATCCTTTGATGAAAATCATATCTAAATATGCTCAGTAGCTGCTGATAGGTGGCTGCACAATAGATACCTCATGTGATTGGCTCACTCATGTACATTGCTATTTCTTCAACAAAGGATATCTAAAGAATGAAGGCATATCCTAGCCAGTGCCTCACCTGCCTCTGACCTCACTGCACGTCACTGAACACCGCCAACCCCTATATTATATTTATTAACCCCTAATCTGCCGCCCCCAACGTCGCCGCCACCTACCTACAATTATTAACCCCTAATCTGCCGACCGGACCTCACCGCTACTATAATAAAGTTATTAACCCCTAATCCGCCTCACTCCCGCCTCAATAACTCTATAATAAATAGTATTAACCCCTAATCTGCCCTCCCTAACATCGCTGACACCTAACTTCAAGTATTAATCCCTAATCTGCTGACCGGACCTCACCGCTACTCTAATAAATTTATTAACCCCTAAAGCTAAGTCTAACACTAACACCCCCCCCTGAGTTAAATATAATTTTTATCTAACAAAATAAATTAACTCTTATTAAATAAATTATTCCTATTTAAAGCTAAATACTTACCTGTGAAATAAATCCTAATATAGCTACAATATAAATTATAATTATATTGTAGCTATTTTTGGATTAATATTTATTTTACAGGCAACTTTGTATTTATTTTAACCAGGTACAATAGCTATTAAATAGTTAATAACTATTTAATAGCTACCTAGTTAAAATATTTACAAAATTACCTGTAAAATAAATCCTAACCTAAGTTACAATTAAACCTAACACTACACTATCAATAAATTAATTAAATAAAATACCTACAAATAAATACAATTAAATAAACCAACTAAAGAGAAAAAAATAAAAAAAGAACTAAGTTACAAAAAATATAAAACTAATTTACAAACATTGGAAAAATATTAAAATTTTAAGCTAATTACACCTACTCTAAGCCCCCTAATAAAATAACAAAGCCCCCCAAAATAAAAAAAATGCCCTACCCTATTCTAAAATAAAAATAGAAAAGCTCTTTTACCTTACCAGCCCTTAAAAGGGCCTTTTGCGGGGCATGCCCCAAAGAATTCTGCTCTTTTGCCTGTAAAAAAAAACATACAATACCCCCCCCCAACATTACAACCCACCACCCACATACCCCTAATCTAACCCAAACCCCCCTTAAATAAACCTAACACTAAGTCCCTGAAGATCATCCTACCTTATCTTCAACATGCCGGGTATCACCGATCGGTCCAGAGGAGGCTCCGAAGTCTTCATCCAAGCCCAAGCGTGGGCTGAAGAGATACATCATCGGGCTGAAGAGGTCCATCATCGGGCTGAAGAGGTCCATCATCAGGCTGAAGAGGTCCTCCATCCGGCTGAAGAGGTCCATCATCCGGCTGAAGTCTTGATCCAAGCAGGCGCTGAAGAGGTCCATTATCGGGCTGAAGTCTTGATCCAAGCAGGCGCTGAAGAGGTCCATCATCGGGCTGAAGTCTTCTATCAAGAGGCATCTTCAATCTTCTTTATTCCGGATCCATCTTCATCCCGCCGACGCGGAATATCCATCCTGGCCGACGACTTACAAACGAATGACGGTTCCTTTAAGGGACGTCATCCAAGATGGCGTCCCTCGAATTCCGATTGGCTGATAGGATTCTAGAATCCGCTTGATAGAAGACTTCAGCCCGATGATGGACCTCTTCAGCGCCCGCTTGGATCAAGACTTCAGCCCGATGATGGACCTCTTCAGCGCCCGCTTGGATCAAGACTTCAGCCCGATGATGGACCTCTTCAGCCCAATGATTGACCTCTTCAGCCCGATGATGGACCTCTTCAGCCCGATGATGGACCTCTTCAGCCCGATGATGGATCTCTTCAGCCCCCGCTTGGGCTTGGATGAAGACTTCTGAGCCTCCTCTGGACCGATCGATGATACCCGGCGTGGTGAAGATAAGGTAGGATGATCTTCAGGGGCTTAGTGTTAGGTTTATTTAAGGGGGGTTTGGGTTAGATTAGGGGTATGTGGGTGGTGGGTTGTAATGTTGGGGGGGGGTATTGTATGTTTTTTTTTACAGGCAAAAGAGCTGTTTTCTTTGGGGCACGCCCCACAAAAGGCCCTTTTAAGGGCTGGTAAGGTAAAAGAGCTTTTCTATTTTTATTTTAGAATAGGGTAGGGCATATTTTTATTTTGGGGGGCTTTGTTATTTTATTAGGGGGCTTAGAGTAGGTGTAATTAGCTTAAAATTGTTGTAATGTTTTTCTAATGTTTGTAAATTATTTTTTTATTTTTTGTAACTTAGTTTTTTTTTTATTTTTTTAACTTTAGTTAGTTTATTTAATTGTATTTATTTGTAGGTATTTTATTTAATTAATTTATTGATAGTGTAGTGTTAGGTTTAATTGTAACTTAGGTTAGGATTTATTTTACAGGTAATTTTGTAATTATTTTAACTAGGTAGCTATTAAATAGTTATTAACTATTTAAAGGGCCACTGTAAGTAAATATTTTCTATGCCTGTTACTAACTAACTACCCCAAATACGCTTTTTATCAATAGCATTTCATTAACATATCTCTACCGTATATCAGAAATCTTGTCTGCAAATGTAATTGTTTTCCACACCCACTCTGCGGGTATCCTTTGCTCTGTACCAATCCATTTACAATACCTAGGTTTCAAAATGGCGCTTTAAACACAATTTCATTGGTTTAAGGATTTTGAACATGCAGCGCTGAAAATAGTGGGCAGGATAATGTGACATCATCGGCAAATAAAAGATATAACTTTTAGAACGTTCTGAAACTTCGTTTTGGAGAAAATATAGGTCAGTGGGTTTTAATTAATGTTTATTAACTTTAATATGTTAGTTGTTTGGCTTAAAAATTATAAAGGAAAGTAATCCATTAATAGCTATTGTACCTGGTTACAATAAATACAAAGTTGCCTGTAAAATAAATATAAATCCTAAAATAGCTACAATATAATTATTATTTATTTTGTGGCTATATTAGGGTTTATTTTACAGGTAAGTATTTAGCTTTAAATAGGAATAATTTATTTCATAAAAGTTAATTTATTTTGTTAGATAAAAATTATATTTAACTTAGGGGGGTGTTAGTGTTAGGGTTAGACTTAGTTTTAGGGGTTAATACATTTAATAGAGTAGCGGCGAGGTCCAGTCGGCAGAATAGGGGTTAATACTTGAAGTTAGGTGTCGGTGATGTTAGGGAGGGCAGATTAGGGGTTAATACTATTTATTATAGGGTTATTGAGGCGGGAGTGAGGCAGATTAGGGGTTAATAACTTTATTATAGTAGCGGTGAGGTCCGGTCGGCAGATTAGGGGTTAATAAGTGTAGGTAGGTGGCGGCGACGTTGGGGGCGGCATATTAGGGGTTAATAAATATAATAAAGGGGTCAGCGGTGTTAGGGGCAGCAGATTAGGGGTTCATAGGGATAACGTAGGTGGCGGCGGTGTACGGAGCGGCAGATTAGGGATTAAAAAAAATATGCAGGGGTCAGCGATAGCGGGGGCAGCAGATTAGGGGTTAATAAGTGTAAGGTTAGGGGTGTTTAGACTCGGGGTACATGTTAAGGTGTTAGGTGCAGACTTAGAGAGTGTTTCCCCATAGGAAACAATGGGGCTGGGTTAGGAGCTTAACGCTGCTTTTTTGCAGGTGTTTCCTATGGGGGAATCGTGCACGAGCACGTTTTTGAAGCTGGCCGCGTCCGTAAGCACCGCTGGTATTTAGAATTGCAGTGGCGGTAAATTATGCTCTACGCTCCCTTTTTGGAGCCTAACGCAGCCATTCTGTGAACTCTAAATACCAGCGGTATTTAAAAGGTGCGGGGGGAAAAAAACACACGTAGCTAACGCACCCCTTCTAACGCAAAACTCTAAATCTAGTTGTTTGTATTTATTTTAGCTAGTTAGAATAGTTATTAAATAGTTATTAACTTTTTAATACCTACCTAGCTAAAAGAAATACAAAATTACCTGTAAAATAAATCCTAACCTAAGTTACAATTAAACCTAACACTACGCTATCATTACATTAATTAAATAAATTACCTACAAACAACTACAATTAAATTCAATTAAATAAACTAACTAAAGTACACAAAATAAAAAAAGCTGTTACAAAAAATAAAAAAATAATTTACAAACATTTAAAAAATATTACAACAATTTTAAGCTACTTACACCTAATCTAAGCCCCCTAATAAAATAACAAAGCCCCCCAAAATAAAAAAATTCCCTACCCTATTCTACATTAAAAAGTTACCAGCTCAATTACCTTACCAGCCCTTAAAAGGGCCTTTTGCAGGGCATGCCCCAAAGAATTCTGCTCTTTTGCCTGTAAAAAAAAACATACAATACCCCCCCAACATTAAAACCCACCACCCACATACCCCTAAACTAACCCAAATCCCCCTTAAATAAACCTAACACTACCCCCCTGAAGATCATCCTACCTTGAGCCGTCTTCAGCCAGCCGACCACCGATGGAACCGAAGAGGAGATCCGGAGCGGCAGAAGTCATCATCCAAGGGGCGCTGAAGAAGTCTTCCATCCGATTGAAGTCAACATCCAGGCGGCGCTGAAGAGGTCTTCCATCCGGGTGATGTCTTCTTCCAAGCGGCATCTTCAGTCTTCTTTCTTCCGGATCCATCTTCATCCTGCCGACGCGGAACATCCTTCTTCCCCGACGGACTAAAGACGAATGAAGGTTCCTTTAAGGGACGTCATCCAAGATAGCGTCCCTTCAATTTCCGATTGGCTGATAGGATTTATTTTACAGGTAATTTTGTATTTCTTTTAGCTAGGTAGTTATTAAATAGTTAATAACTATTTAATAACTATTCTAACTAGTTAAAATAAATACAAAGTTACCTGTAAAATAAATATAAATCCTAAAATAGCTACAATATAATTATTATTTATATTATAGCTATATTAGGGTTTATTTTAAAGGTAAGTATTTAGTTTTAAATAAGAATAATGTAGTTAATAAGAGAAATATTATTTAGATGTATTTAATTAATATTTAAGTTAGGGGGGTGTTAGGGTTAGTGTTAGACTTAGGTTTAGGGGTTAATAATTTTATTATAGTTGCAGCGGTGTAGGGGGGGCAGGATAGGGGTTAATAAATGTATTACAGAGCAGCGGTTTAGGGGTTAAAATATTTATTTAGTTGCGGCGAGGTCCGGGATCCACAGGATAGGGGTTAATAAATTTATTATAGGTGGCGGCGGTATAGGGGGGGGCAGGATAGGGGTTACTAGGTATAATGTAGGTGGCAGCGGGGTCCGGGAGTGGCGGTTTAGGGGGTAATACATATATTATAGTTGCGGCGGGGTCCGGGAGCGGCGGTTTAGGGGGTAATACATATATTATAGTTGCGGCGGGGACCTAGAGCTGCTCCCTGGCTCAGCAGAGCATCAAATGAAACATAAACAGTGCACTCTAAAAATAAATCACTAAAGAAAAGGTTTAGGCGCGCAAACTATGAAAATTCTGCTCTCTGACTCTGTTCCAAGTCTGTCAGTGCAAAGCCCCGGGCCGCGTGCCTACAGCTTCTTATGGCCAATCACCTCTGCACTCTGCCCACCCCCAGACCCCCGCCCGCCCTCCCCTCCTACCTCTTCAGTGTGCACTTAGTGTACCATAACCGTACCGGTCTGGTGGGCATCATACGTGGCTCCTTCACTTTAGAGACAGTGTCAGACAGTCATGCGGTCAGGTGCCAGGCATCCCCCTCACAATTTCCCAGTTCCTGTTTAGAGACAGCACAGCAGTGAGTGACTCCACTGCTCCACACGTCACTGAGCAGTGAGCACAGATAGGCAGGCAGGTTTAGGCTAGCAGCTCAACTTCGCAAGCCCCACGGCACGCCCACAACATTCATAGTGAAATTGGGCAGGGGAGGAGCAAAGTACAAACAAGCAAAAGCAGCCGGGAAAACTATTTGTGGAAATTGCAACGCTGGCTCAAGGGGCAAAAAAATTAACTGTGTCTACAACTTTCCCAATCCCACTAATGTTCACAAATGCTGGTCCCTCTAATAAAAAAATCTATGCATCTCTACATTGTATTTCTTTGAATTTCAATAACATTTAAAAAAAATAAACATTCCGGTGGTGTCACCCCCTGGAGGGTGTCACCCGGGTGCAGCCCGCACCCCTCTAGTGACGCCACCACAATATGTAAATATACCACTATACACTACACCTTATTATTTATATAGCAAATTCGAAACTCATTAATATTGATTAAAAATTAAATAGAGTAAGAAAGGAATAATGTAAAAGCCACTTTTTACTAAATCATTAAATTCATACAAAAACAGCTATATCAATGTCGACATTTAACCCATTTGGTTCCAATGTGGCTAATCTATGGATCCAAAACGTGTCACGTTTTCTCAATGTCAACAATCTGTCACGACCTCTTGGATTATTCGGTACCATCTCTGTACCTTTAATAGTAAATGTTTTTGGGTCACAGTTGTGTTTGATACCAAAGTTTCTAGATACACTATGTTTCTGAAAGGCCTTCTTAATGTTGGCTACATGTTCACTAAACCGTTTAGACCACTTGCGTTTAGTGCAGCCTACATACTGTAGGCCACACCCACACTGTAACAGGTAAACTACAAATGTTCTTTTACAGGTGATACATTTTCTGGTTTGAAAAGTTTCACCTGTAGTTTTAGATACAAAGGTGATTCTCTGCTGGTCAATTTAATTACACATCAGATATCTGCTTTTATGGCATTTATATGTGCCTTGTAATTTTAAGAAATCCCCATTCTTTCTTCCTGTGTCATCCCTACTATCAGTTGTATCTCTTAACCTAGTAGGGGCCAGGCAGTTTTTCAATTTTGCACTTTTTCTGAACACAATATTTGGGAAGTCATCTACATGTGATTTCAACAGGAGGTCACTTTTAAGTATAGGCCAGTATTTCTAAGGACACCTCTAATTTTAGATACCCCTACTCCATATTGCGTAATAAATTTAATAGATTTGTTATCTTGATTTCCATTCCCTGTTTTCGTCTGTTCTCTATCTTTCTTATTGATTAAGAAGTTATTATGATCCAGCATACTAACTTCTATCATTTGTTTGTCAACTTCTCTCTCATTATATTTTCTACTAATTAATTTATTCTTAAGTACTGATGCTTTATTTTCATAATCACTGGGCTTAGAACAATTCCTCCTCAACCTCATAAATTGACTCTTGGGAATATTTTGGATCCACTTCCTACAGTTATTACTCTCTGCATGCAACAAACCATAACTGTCAAAAAAAATTCTAAAATTACTTGTCAGGTTTATTTTTCCTATATTTACAATTAACGCTTAGTGATCTGATTGTTACACCATTCGTAATGTATTGTCATTTGCAATTCTACTATAGTATAACTCGTTGAGATCCAATGAGAGTTGGAGGCTCAACATTCTTTATGACACACCTTTATCTAGACCTATCAGAGTCAAGCCGGTTTATACCAAACACCTCATTGGTCATGAGAAAATTTGTACGCATGCACCTTGAGCGGCATTAGACGCCGAGTGGGGCTTTTTAAGTCGTGAATGTCCATTGTTTTATATACACCTGATGAAGCAGCCAGTGTGACCGGGAAACGCGTTGTGTATTTTATTCTGTTTTAATTCAAACATATATTATTTTTAGTCATTGGACTTAACAACTTTCTTTACAACTGGATCAGTTGTAAAGAAGTTGCTTTCAGTGGAGAAAGTTTCCAAAGGACGCAATCTGCTTGTCTCCAGGCTGCACTGCTCTGTGGGGGTTCTGCTGTATATCGTGAGGACAGCTATCTGGACAGCTGTTAAAGGTCCAGTAGGCATTTGTGGCACTTATCAAGTGCTTTATACTTTGTAAGTATAATCATCTACTGTGTGCATGGAGATCTAGTTACACTGATTGTGCACTATTGTGGCACCTTCTTCTGCTTTCCCCTTTCTTGGATTAGCACACACACATCCCCTTGAGAAAGCGGTCGGGAAAACGTTGGGGCTAGGAGAGGGTGTGATCAGCTGTTGTACTGACAGGATAGGAGGCGGGTATGTGCAATGTGGTTTTGTAGGGTGGTGACGTCACACGCCGGCTCGGAACATCAAACAGCTATGACTGCCGTGGACTGAAATCCCTCCTGTTGTGCCTATTAAGATGATATGAACTGTTTGTGAGTAGATTTGTGTATCAATAAATCTTATCTGTGCCTAACATATTACACTATTGTGGGGTGTTTCTCTCTTGCGCTTTCAGTCTGAATATCCTAATTTAAATATCTACTTAGGAAAGTGGTCTCCCACCATTTTTTTTTTCTTAAGATAAAGCTTTTGTAATTTATTCAATATATGTTCCCAATCAGAACCCTCTCTGGCATTCTGTTTGAACGTATTATTATACTTAGTTTGCCTAGCTGCTCTCTAATCTTGCAATGTGTTCTTAACCATTAAAGGAGAAAACAACAATGGAAAAATACAAACAATTGTTTAAGTAAATGGTAAGAACAAATACTCCCCTTCAGGAGCGGAGCCGCTGCCTCTCACAGTTTCTCCCAGCGAACTGTTAGTAGATATGGTTTGGCTTGCTCCAATGTGTAATCCACCAATTCGATGTCAGTCTAGAAGACTCTGGAAAGTGAAGGACTCCAATTTTGTGTTTGTATACACTCAATAAAAATAAGTGCAGTATACTCATGGTGGGAGGAGACCTTTTTCCTAAGTAGATATTTAAATGAAGATATTGTCCCAAGGAGCATACGTGTATTAAAAATACTTGCATTTGGTATTGATGATGAAATTTTTATGCAAAAGTGGAATGCGGCTCTCCATAAGTGCTCTTTGGAGCTAGTAAGCCTACTTTTTGAAACTCAGGATTTTAATCTCAAAGAGATTGAGAAAGAAATTTGTTTACTAGAAACCAAATTGGATCCTTTTTTGACCAATAAAACTTGTAAAGACTTATTTGAACAGATAAAAGAAAAAGCAAGAGAGATAGATGAACAGATTGGTGACTCGACGTATAATATATACCTCAGGGATAGCAAGGGTTTTGAAAATGGGACCCAATATGTTCAAAAACAAGGTTTAAATATTGCAAATACATTTAGACACTGTGATTCTAATACAGGCCCCTCTAGGGGAGGAAATAGATCCAGGCCTGGGCACTATAACGTAGATACAAATAGGTAAAAACCAGTAATCAATATCACAAGGTACAGGCAAAAGGGTACAATAGACACCAACCTAAACATAGGGCACATGATTTTAGAGCAGGAGTGCTGCAAACACTAATAATCGCAGATATGGCCACAAATCGAATCAACAATACACTCCTCAAGCACGTATCACATTACATAGAACTAATTCTTTTCACAACGAGTCACATAGAACTTATACTCATCATAATGAATCTGGCTTTCAGGAGCCAGAGACACACCTGAAATAAATAAAAAAAGAGATCACTTTTCTAGATCTCTCAATATTTATATTAAATAATCATATTCACACAAAAACTTTTTTTTAAAAATGTGATATAAATACTTATTTCAGGAAAGATAGTCGTCATCACCCTGTATGGTTAAAAACGATACCTAGGGGACAATTCCTTAGGATGGAGGATTTTGAGGAACAGTCAGGAGAGAATACAAATTAAAAAATTAGAAAGAAATCCCCTCCTAATTGAGAAGGATAAGAACAACAGAACTAACCAACAATCTAGTTTCCCAAGATTCATTACCACATTTAACAGAGGACATAGACAGGTTTGAAATAATATTAGGAAACACTGGCATATCCTCAAAGAGGATAAATTGTTCAAGGATATTATACCTCAGACACCAAAGATAGTTTTCAGAAAAGGAACCAATTTTAAATAGCAACTGGCCCCTTCTCTTGTGAAGGGTATGTGTCCCCAATAACCAATCCAAATATTGGATTTAAAGGGCTTTTACACATGTGGGAGATGCAAAGGGTGTAATTATTCAAATAAGGTATATAAGTACTTTCAATCAGCAGTTACTGGGAAAGTATTTGAAATTAAGAGTTTTATCAGTTGCAAAACCAAAAATAATATATACTTGTTGCAGTGTAATTGTAAAATCCAATATTTAGGTCAAACAACCAGATTTTTAAAAACCATGATCTTGGAGCATCTGAACAAGATTGATAAAGAACACTTTACACTGCAACAACTGTCAGAGCTTTAAAACAGGGGGTCTTAGTTGGATGGGTAAAGAGATAGTGTCACTGCACTGGAGTGGAGGACAAATAGATAAGGAACGTTTTAAAAAGGGAACTTTGGTGGATACATGCCCTCAGAACATATGGCCAACCGGGGTCTCAATAAAGATATCAGGGTTGCAGCTTTTGTTTGAAAATGAATATCTATTTCTATATTTCTTATATATTTATATTCTGTGTATTTTATGTAGTTTCCGTGAAAATACAACATCAAAATTAATATTAAGATTATTATATCCTTCCAATGGTTTGATATGAATATGTATGTTATCTGAGGACTAGTTGTCTCTATCTTCTCCATAAGGTTGTATCATAAAGATATTCAGTTTTATTGTTTATTATGGGTTCGAAAGATGGATGTTTTTGGGAAGCCGACAATCATGTGATCTTCCAAATCAGACTGGAATACCAGTAAGTAGTAACAGATAATTGATCAAATCCAACATGTGACTCATTCCGGATAGTTCAGATCTATTTGGAAACTGAAACCTAACACAGAAACAAGACCGCATCCGGATTGGCTCACCAACATCATGTGACCTCACAAACTTAGCTGAACCTATTTGAGGACTAACTGACCTAAGCCTACTTGAATGGGAACTTTAAATTTGATTGGTCATTTTGAACTTTAGGTTTGGTAGGGATTGGTTAGTTTTATTTCAACCTGAAAGGGATGTTTAATGATAATTTTTATGAGATTATTTTATAATATTTTCTTTACTTAAGCTTTTTATAGTTTGGCACAACTTTTTACAAGTTTTGATTATTTTCGGTTGGAAATAAATTTAATTGGGAAAGCGATTACTTTGTAAAACCATCTTCCATTAGACCGGAAGCTGGTTATTTTGCACAGTGTATTTAAACCATCAGTATCTGCCACAATGTAGCTTACTTTGTTTCGCCTTTTAACTTGCTCTTGAAAAAGACGACTGGTTCGTTGAAATGCGTAGAGCTTAATAAACCTATGTTTTTATAAAGCCACTAAGGTTTCTTTCTTGTCATATTGTGGCGTCGCTGATACTGGATTTTTTATTTAGTGAGTATACTGCACTTATTTTTATTGAGTGTATACAAACACAAAATTAGAGTCCTTTCATTTCCAGAGTCTTCTGGACTGACATCGAATTGGTGGATTACATATTGGAGCAAGCGCCCCTCTAACCAAACCACTCACTCTTAACTCAAGCCTGAGTTTAACATGATATGTCTGTAGAGATCATCTCCTCTATAGGGGACCCTGTACTAATTTAGAGTGCACCGCCGCAGGCACTGGTGACAGGTTGATGCGGCGTACATCTCTTCAGGGCATAATGTCATCCATAGCGGTCCTTTCATCCCGCCACAGACTGTGAGTTTTTACAGATCAGCTCCATCTTGGAGTCTGTCTCCAGCATGCTCGCTTACTATAATGTGTCTTATGGAATCTATTAGGGGTATTTATGTTATACGCCCTAATTTTCCTTTTATAATTTATATGCACAGTCTTATTTATACTTTTATGATTTATAAGGGTTAGTTTGGGAATAAATGTCTTGCACAATACCTTATTACTTTTAAGAAGTACTGGTCTCTTTTCTAAGGGGTTGTCGCCATCTTGTGGCAGTTTAACGTAGGATGCCTTTTTTCTTACTTTTCAAATGTAATTCCCTTAGTTTTCATGCTGCTTTTCTCTATATGAAGTAATATACGTTGTTTACTTCTTATTTGGCTTTATTGGACTTTATTTTGCAATCCCTTTGGTAGTAAGGAGATTTCTTGCCTTTTTTTTTTCATCATTCCTTTGTATAAAGCAAGGTTTTTATCTATTAGAATAAGCTGGATTCTGAACCTAGAGTGCCTGGCTCAATCCCAGGCAGGCAGTCTCCAGCGGTGCTGGGTCTTTGTCTCCATATGGACCCTATTTTATATGGTAAGGGAGTTTGCTTCTCTAGGAGAGATTATCCCAGTTTCCTCTGGCGAAAACGGTCAAGGATTCTATCTTATTTTTTCTTTGTTCCCTAATTAGAGGGTATTTTTTTTACGACCATCTAAGACCTCAAGTGTCTCATCAAATAACCTCTGGCCACTTCTCCTTGATGGAAGTTAAGCAGGGTCGGGCCTTGTTAGTATTTCTTAAATACTCTGTCCCCAAATGGAAACTATTTGTTCTATTTTCCTTTTGGTTCAGGAGGGTCAATTTCTTGGCTTTCTTCGACCTGATGGACGCGTATTTTCATGTTCCTATCTTGGGAACCTTTCTTATTTTCTACGGTTTGTCTTTTGGACAAACTCTTCAATTTTGCAACCTTCCTTTTGACTTTGCCAAATCCCTTTGAATATTATCTTCTGACAGTGAAGATCTCAAGGTATTTTGTTGGCTCTGTACCTTGACTTTATTTTGGTTCAGGTGCAATTTTTTGATTTATCAGGATCCATACAGATTCTCTGTATGGATAACATAGTGGTTAAGTGAGCAGTTTAGTAACTGAGAGTTAATTTATTTCATATACTGGTAGGGGAAATTTTCTCCGCTCTCGCGGGTGGAAGGTGAATCTTTTTGCTTTCTGTTTTTCTCTCAGTCCTCTACCCTTCCTTCAGAGGCCCGGTGTATGGACGTCTTGGATCTCAGGGTGGCTTTCATGGACATAGTCTACCCACTCTGTCCTGAGTACCCGATCCCATCTGATCTCGAAAGTTAAAAAGAGGGCCCGGCCTGGTCAGTACCTGGATGGGAGACTGCCTGACAACACTGTGTGTGGTAGGATTTTTATCTTTTTGGTCATTTTCCATCTAAGACCTCTACTGTTATGTATGCTCAGACAGTGGAACGGGACCTCTCAGATCTCCCAGAGGATAGTCTTAGACAACCAGACAAGAGATTCTCTGTCCTGGTGGATCTCTCAGGACTGTCTATCTCAGGGTTCATGCTCTTGAGTCCATCTTGGGTGATTGTGACCTTGGATGCCAGCCTTTCTTGCTGGGGTGCAGTTTGGAGCTCCTGGAGAGCTCAGGGACTTTGAACTCAGGAGGCATCTGCCCTCCCTATAAATAGGCTGGGTTTGAGGGCATTCTTCAATGTTCTTTCAGCCTGGTCTCCACTTCTCTTTGGTGGCATACATTAACCACCAGGGAGGAACCTAAAGTTCCTTAGCTATATTGAAGATGTCTCACATTCTTCAGTAAGCGGAGTGTCCAGATTGTCTCCTCTCTGTCATCCATCCCAGGGGTGGACAATTGGGAGGAGGATTTTCTGAGCAGGCAGGCTTTTCATCCAGGAGAGTGGGTCTCCATCTGGAAGTATTCTCAAGGATATCCCTCAGGTGGGGGGCTCCGGATCTGGATCTGATGGCATCTTGTCTAAACGCCAAGCTTCCTAGGTATCGATCAAGATCAAGGGACCCTCAAGACAGTTCTGATTGATGCTCTGATGGTTCCTTGGGACTTCGGTTTAGCTTACTTGTTCCCACTGTTTTTCCCTCCTTCCTCGAGTATTAGCTTGTATAATTTTTTATTCTAATAGCTCCTGCCTGGCCTCGCAGGATCTGGTCACAGATCTGGTGAAGATGGCATCTCTTCCTCCTTGGAGGTTGTGTCTGAGGAAGGACTGTCTACTTCTGTGTCCCAACCTCCACTCTAAACTAGATTCTCTAAAGCTCTCTGCTTGGAGATTGATCACCTACTTTTAGCTAGGCACGGCTTTTCTGAGAAGGTTTTTGTTACCATGATTCAAGCTCGTAATCCTATTACTCGTAAGATTTCCCATGAGGTATTCCTTTATTGGAGTGAATTGTAGGGTTTCTCTTGAATATTTTTTTTCTTCAGAATGGCCTGGAGAAAGGTTTATGAGTCAGTTTTCTGAAGTGTCAGATTTCTGCAATGTCTTCTCTTTTACACATCAGATCTGCCAGATGTTAAGTCTTTTGTTCAGACCTTGGTCAAATTCAGGTCTGTGTTTAAATCTGTTGCTCCTCCATGGAGTCTTAACCTTATTATTAGAGTTTTGCAACAGGCTCTGTTTGAGCCTATGCATACAGTTGATATTAAGTTGTTATCTTGGAAAGTTTTGTTTTTCCTTGATTTTTCTTCTGCTTGCAGAGTTTCCGGATTTTCAGCTCTGCAGTGTGATTCCCTTTCCTTATTTTTCATGTGGATAAGGTGGTGTTTCATATTATGTTGGGTTTTTCTTCCCACTGTAGTATCGGATAGCAATATCAATCTAGATATTGTTTTTCCTTCTTTTTGTCCTAATCATTCTTCTTAGAAGGATCGCCTCTTGCATAACCTGAATGTTGTGCATGTTCTAAAATTTTTACCTTCAATCAACTAAGGGTTTTGGGCTTTTAATTGTCCTGTTTGTTGTTTTCTCTGGTAAACGTAAGGGTCAGAAGGCCTCTTCTACTTCTCTTTCTCTCTGGTTGAGAAGTGTTATCCATTTAGCTTAGGAGTCAGCTGGATATCAGCCTCCGGAGAGATTTGGACCTTCAAAAATGAAGCTTTTGTGGAACATATCTGCGAGGTGGTCACTTGGTCCTCTTTGCATACTTTTTCCAAAATATACATATTTGATACTTTTGCCTTGACTTAGGCTTTTTTGGGAGAAAGGTTCTTCAAGCAGTGGTGCCTTCTGTTTAGGTCTGTCTGTCTTGTTCTCCCGCCCTTCCATTCTGTGTCCTCTAGTTTGGGTATTGGTTCCCACTAGTAATTAAAATGGACTCTCCATGCCAATTGGAAAGAAAACAAAATTTATGCTTACCTGATAAATTCTTTTTTTTCCCTTGGCATGGAGAGTCCACGACCCGCCCTTAATTTAATTTAAGACATCTTTTTTTTATAGAAACCTCAGGCACCTCTACACCTTTGTGTCGTCTTCTTTTTCCATTTTTCCTTCGGCCGAATGACTGGAAATTATGGGTAATGGGAGTGACACTTAAAGGGATAGTATAGTCAAAATTAAACTTTTATTATTCAGATAGAGGATGCAATTTTAAGCAATTTTCTCATTTACTCCTATTATCAATTTTTCTTCGTTCTCTTGATATCTTTATTTTAAAAAGCTGGAATGTAAGCTTAGAAGCCAGCCCATTTTTGGTTCAGCATCTGGATAGCGCTTGCTGATTAGTGTCTAAATGTAGCCATCCAATCAGCAAGCGCTATCCAGGTGCTGAACCAAAAATGGGCTGGCTCCTAGACTTACTTTCCAGCTTTTTTAAATAAAGATACCAAAAGAACAAAGAAAAATTGATAATAAGAGTAAGTTAGAAAGTTGCTTAAAATTGCATGCTCTGTCTGAATCATGGACGTTTATTTTTGACTAGACTATCCCTTTAACAGCTCTGCTGGGGTGTTCTTTGCCTCCTCCTGCTGGCCATGAGTTGAATATCCCCCTAGTAATTAGAATGGATGTGTGGACTATCCATGCCAAGGAAAGAAAATAATTTATTAGGTAAGCATAAAGCTAAACCGACGCGCAAAAAAAACTGAAGTTAGAATGTTGTGACCGCATTAACATATTCTCCCATAGAAGTCAATGGATCAAGAAAAGTGAAAAAGTAATCTGGCCCAAAGTGTGAGCGAAAACAATATACTTACCAATCAATCTATTTCTGCAGACTACAATTTTATTCAGTGTTATCAGCATTTTCTGTTCCTTTAACCTGCAAGAGGTATGTTTTCTTGTTATTTTTTTCCTTTAATATATCAAATAGGTCCTTGTTAACTGAAGCTGAAAGGGCAAGGAGGAACACACAGTATATAGGAAGAAGAGGGGTACTGGTGATTTATTTGGTCCTTTTTACCTAAACCAAGGATTTATGAGACAGTTTAGCACATTATTATTATTACCAATATGTCTAAATCACCACTACAAATGTGAAGTAAATGATTAATCAATATGTAAAAATCTTGGTTTTGACAGTAGTGATCTGTTAGGTCTGATTTATGTGTATTTGTCATGCTTGACTGAGCAGGTTTGGGGGTATAGAGCTTATGTGAGGTGGTGGCAGGCTCAGGACTGTCTGGAATACGGAAATGGGCCAGCAGTATGTGCTTCTTTATGGGATTAGCCATTTTAGGCATGGTTTAGTAACAGAAAACAAGCAGGTTTATTGTACTGGAACCAGAGATTTGGAGGCTGGAAACTGGATAGGCGAGCAGGCGTGCCCACACCAGAAGTGGAGTCTGAGGTAATGCCCACGATAGGGCCAGGAACAGTAGTGCCCACTGGAGGCCCGAGATTGGAGGTGCCCACTGGAGGCTGAGAGGAGGTTCACACTGAGGCAGAGACAGGAGGTGCCCACTGAAGGCCAGAACAGAATCAGGACACAGATGCTTGGCAGGGCAGGAGCTGGACACAAGAACTTGACAGAGATACTGGCACTTGGCAGATATCCTCTGCAGAGCTTGGACACAGTAGCTGGAGACAGACACTTCATAGAAACCCTACACAGAGCTTGGCACAGGTGCAGGATACTAGTAATTGGCAGAGTTTGGATGCAAAAGCAGGTGACTAGTGCTTTGCAGATATCCTTTGCAGCTCTTGGGTACATGCGCTTGATATAGGATCTTTGCAAGTGCCCTTTGTAAGGCTAGGCACTGAAACCCGGATACCACCGCTTGACAAGCATCCTCTGCAGGACTAGGATACAGGAACAGGATGCCAGAGAAGCCGAATGATGCCACAGGACGCATAGACAGACTGGTTCAGAGATAATAGCCAGGAACAAGCCGAGGGTCAGATACCTGAGAACAGTCAAAACAGTCATCAAATCCAGGGAGAATCCAATAGAATATTCAGTGAGCAAGGCTAAGTTCAGAAAACAGAGAAGCAGTTAAATTTTGCATCAAATCCAAGGGTGATTCAATGGGTAGTCAGAGAACAAGCCAGATTCAGGAACCAAACAGTAAATTCAAGCAAGGTCACAGGCAATAACAACAGTAACAAGATGAACCTCAATGTCAGGGCAGGAAGTAGTTTGTGAAGCAGCCTTTTATAGCAGAGCTACCTGCAGCTGACAAGCAGGTGGAGCCAGAGAGCAATCCTTTGGAGGTAACAAGTCTCTAAAAACCTCTGGTGGCTCAGGAACAGCGAAAGAGGCTGTGAATCATGAGTTCTGGGCTCAAATCTGGACATGGCCGTGACAGCAGTGCCAGTAGTGCACATATGACCAGACAAATAAGGACAACATACTGACTGCATGATATAAAAGATGAGCTTTATGTACAGTATATATAATTTGCTTCTATGCAGTACCAGTAATAGAAGTGTTTGGGCCCCTTACTAAACCATTGATATGGGTCCCCTTCCCCCTTTGACCTGGGCAATTTTTTCCCATCTGACTAAAAATGTGTGCACACTTTTTTCTTGTGTAGTCAAATTTGAAAATGTTGCAAAGCTAGTAACATACACAGAGACACTTAGCTCTTGTTTACATTGACCTGACAATTAATGAAAAAAAGAAGAATGACAAGGCAAAATATTGTGTTATGATTATCTTTTTGTCAAGGAGATGCTAACTAGATGATGCCAACAGTATGCAGTGTATTAAAGGGAGGTTTAAACACTGGTTAAACACTAATTCAAAGGTAGAATAGTGGGTTGGTGACTTCCAGAAAGGTCACATTATTCTCAAATAGGCCATTACAAATAAAAAAAATAAGCATATGCGGAAATACAATCCATATTATTATATCTGATAAGAAATATATAAAAACAACTTGTGCACTCTCATATTATTTCACCAATTAGGTAGAGGAAGCTTACTATGAAATCGCATGAGAGTTAAGTCAAATCTCATGAGATCACAGTAAGAGTTCATGACCTCAGCACTGCTGATGCTGATTGGCTGCTGTTCATTTCTTCATTTTTTTTTTTTTTTACCTGCAGCTGGGAGTAGCTGAGTATAACTTTTTACACAGAACTTACTCTGCTGAGCTGAGGAAATTGTGAAGTAAAATATCTTCCTTTTTTATATAGAGATGCTCAGGTGATATTTTCCTGTCAGCTTTTTACAGTTATACTGCATCAGTTTCAAGTGATTTAGCATATGAGTATTATGTCCCTTTAAGCCACAATTCATAAAAACTGTGTAACCTGCTGAAAATAAAGGTACATCAAAAAGCCTTACATAGAAAAAGCTCTAGTAAAAAAGCATGACCGGTATTAAAGTTTGGAAAATGAACACAGGTACAGTGTATACGGAATTTGCTGCATGAATCTGCCTTGTATATCTTTATGAGGAATGGATTATTACTGTTGATATAGCAAGGTGTCTGGAAAGCAGAACAGAGCACCTGAAACACAGCTGTGGATAGGTGGATGGTGGTTTCATATGAAACTAGAAGAGGGTGATGCTGCTGTGCAGGACTCTAAGTTGATATTCATTGGCACAGAACATGGGAATGTTTGAGTGGCATGAGAGTCAAAGAAACCAGAGACATACTCATGTAATAATAATAGACTTAAAACTATAAAAATGTGTACCAGACTCACCAGCTCACAACACAGCTACCCCAGCAGCATTAAACACAGAGGCCAGGTGTGCTTTCCCTAGCAAATGCAAGAAGCTAACTCAGATTGTGGACTGTATAAAAACAATATTATATTTAAAAAATAATGTATTGAACATCTTTTTTTAGAGTTAGCCTTTCATATAAGTTATTTTTTTAGTGGCTGTATCTGCCACTGGATGGCTGTCTAAGGGCTCAATGATTGAAATCTCTCTGCGCTGCGGAATCTGTTGGCGCTCTACAAATAACCGATAATAATAATAATAATAATGGGTAATAAAGGCATTATCTGTGTTTTTAAACAATAAAAAAATAAGTAGACTGTCCCTTTAATGCAATTTTAAAAAAGCCATTTTCAAACTCAAGATACTCTTTCCATCAGACAAAATATTGGCCAGATTACGAGTTTTGCGTTAGGAGTTATGCGGGGCTAACGAGCAGTTTTTTTCCTCACCACTCACTTACCTGCAGCGCTGGTATTACAGGTTTTTACAAACCCGGCGTTAAAAGGCAATAAGTGAGCGTAGAGCAAAATTGTGCTCCTTACCGCACTTCAATACCAGCGCTGCTTAAGTCAGCGGTGAGCTGGTCGTACGTGCTCATGCACGATTTGCCCATAGGAATCAACGGGGAGAGCCGGCTGAGAAAAAGTCTAACACCTGCAAAAAAGCAGTGTAAAACTCAGTAACGCAGCCCCATTGATTCCTATGGGGAAACAAAAGTTATGTTTACACCTAACACCCTAACATGAACCCCGAGTCAAAACACCCCTAATCTTACACTTATTAACCCCTAATCTGCCGCCCCTGACATCGTCGCCACCTACATTATACTTATTAACCCCAATCTACCGCTCCGGACACAGCCGCCACCTACATTATACTTATGAACCCCTAATTTGCTGCCCCCAACATCACCGACACCTTCATTATATTTATTAACCCCTAATCTCCCTCCCCCAATGTCGCAGCAACCTAACTACACTTATTTACCCCTAATCTGCCGCCCCCAACGTCGCCACCACTATAATAAACATATTAACCCCTAAACCGCCGCACTCCCGCCTCGCAAACATTAGTTAAATATTATTAACCCCTAATCCTTAACATCGCCGCCACCTACCTACATTTATTAACCCTTAATCTGCCACCCCCAACGTCGCCGCCACTATACTAAATGTATTAACCCCTAAACCTAAGTTTAAGTCTAACCCCAACAACCTCTAACTTAAATATAATTACAATAAATCTAAATAAAAAAATGTATTATTACCTAAATAATTCCTATTTAAAACTAAATACTTACCTGTAAAATAAACCCTAAGCTAGCTACAATATAACTAATACATACAATTAGCTAAAGTACAAAAACAAACAAACACTAAATTACAGAAAATAATAAACAAATTACAAGATATTTAAACTAATTTCACCTAATCTAATAGCCCTATCAAAATAAAAAAAGCCCCCCCAAAATAAAAATAAACCCTAGCCTAAACTAAACTATCAATAGCCCTTAAAAGGGCATTTTGTGGGGCATTGTCCCAAAGTAATCTTTGTACCTGTAAAAAAAAATACAAACAAGCCCCCCAACAGTAAAACCCACCACCCACAAAACCAACCCCCCAAATAAAATACTAACTAAAAAAACCTAAGCTCCCCATTGCCCTCCCCATTGCCCTGAAAAGGGCATTTGGATGGACATTGCCCTTAAAAGGCAGTTAGCTCTATTGCAGGCCCAAACCCTAACCTAAAAATAAAACCCACCCAATACACCCTTAAAAAAACCTAACACGGGGGCGTGACCAAGCCGCAGCCATGATAAGACGCATGATTGTGCAGCTCCACACTTAACTTGAAATAATTACTGATATCTACATTTATATCCCAAGCTTTCTGCATAATTACCATCCCTCCTGTTCTAGGAGAGGTTCCTGACTCTGGACATAGTAGTTTGAATAGGATCAACTGTGGCAGAGGAACTAATCTACCATACACAAAACGGAGCGCTGCAGCCCACCTCATAGTACCCCCTCCCCCTGGCGTGTAGGCAGCCCGGGAGAGCGGTAACTACTTATAACTACTTTTAAAGGGTATAGCATGTTCTAGTTCCTGACTACCCATGGAGGAGGACCTTACCCGACAGATATGGGCGCTTCTAGACAATCTCGATTATAGAATTAGCACGAACTTTGAAGACCTCACACACATCATTAGAGCGGCTAGAGATCGGGGACATAGCCACCTACCCAAGATGGCGGAAGACAGGAGAGATGATCTACCGCACCATTTGATAAGCAGAGAGGAGAGCGGTGCCCTTACCAAATTGGATCTCGAAACTGCGATGAGGGAACCACTGAAGCAGCAGGAAATCACTCCTCATTCTCGAAAGCTAATATTCTCTGCGAACCCGCTGAGCTCCAACGCATCTGCCAGGCCTATTGGTTTTCGGCTGGAGTTCCCTGTAGCTGTGACCCGGGTTGGTGAGGCTGGCCACCGTGTGCATAGTGGGGCCCCAGCTGGAGATCGGAGACCCATCAAACGAGCTCCTGACACAAAAGGGTTGCGTATTGACATCCAGAACTGCACAACTGTAGCGGACACCTTAATACCCGCATTCCATAATATATATGCCTTACTAAGGCTCGCTCAGCCCTGCAGCCATGGGCACCTTCCTATCATATGGCCTGTTTGCGATATACCTGGCTCTCTTCTCTGCCGCCTTCCCAGACTCATCAAACCCCTGAAGAGAGGCTGTGGATGATAAAGTTACCGTCTCTGGCAAACTAACTTCAGAGTACCTCATCAATCACCTTGTAAAAACTTGTTCTGTCAGTTCTAATATTGCCCTACTACACCTCCACTTTCCACCGGACGACAGACTTTATGCTTTTTCATCATTGTTCAGTCTTATTTTAAGATGTGGTCCTACCTAATTAAGTTTGCTTTGAGGTTCCCTCCTTCTTTAGGTTTGTGTTCCTGATGTATTGTTGCCAATTCCAACGTTTTAATGCTTATATATTTTTATATATATTTATATATTTTTACCTATTTTGATAAGTTTGTTAAATTTTTCCCCTAGGTATAAAGATAACTACCTACATGCATCTAATAAGAATCTGTTTTGCAGTATTTGCCCATTCTTACAACTAACTCCTACTCCCACTGTCTAAACCTTCTATGCTATTTCAGTACTAGGCACTGAGAGGGAATCCCACAGATTGCAAGTACTAATTGTTACTAGACCTATGTATCATGCGATAATCTGACCCATGCCATGACACTCATTTTCTCACCCTATAGTACCTAGATCTCACTAAGTTATATCCCCTGGGGAAATAAAAAAAACATAACAAAAAAAACATACGCATCCACTTCTTTTTCTAGGCTACCTATTCAAGGTACACCCCTTAAATAAACTAAGGGATACATTATACCCTCCACTTCTAATCGTGAATTACTTTTAGGCATACAGTAACCCACTGCCCACAATACTCTACCTATAAACTACCCCCTAATAGAATCAGATACCATAGATTCCCTGGTGTTCTCCTCTTGATATGACAGGTTGTTTCTACTGCCCTTCATCATTTATCACTACAACATATCCCCTACTACTGCCTTTAAATTCCCGTAGGTCCTCCTCTTAACTCTAACACTGAAACATTCATCCAGAAATTAGGAAGCTACTGTTTTTGTGTTTTTAAATCTACACGTAAAATATACCCATATACTTGCCTGCGCTTCCTGTGTTGTTAATTTTAGTTACCAGTTACTAATTCTTCACTCAACTAGTTCTCCCGAGCGGATCTTGACCGCTGTTTTGTTGCTACATAACTAATTCTTGACAATATCAGTTACCCCTTTAGGTTATATAAGGAAAAAAGAGGTCTTATAGCTATGTGTCCTAGTTTCTTTCTTTTTTTTTGTTTTGTTTATAGCATGTACTAGCGAAACTACAGCTACAGCTTCTCTCATATTATTGCATGCAGTTAGTCTCAACATTACTGTTTATACATTTATTGTTCCAGACGAGGTCATGTGGTCATGGCTAATTGCCATCCCCACTACCCAGAAATGCATATATTAACTTTTAACATGGAATGCCCTCCTGGGACTGCTCCTCTAGGATGATTGAGAAGCGACATCTTTGGCTGCAATGCATGTATCTCACCATATGTTAATTTTACTTACCTTATATATGTTTATTAACTTTACCTGAAATGTACTGGGACAATTTTTCTTACTTGTTGTCAACGCTATAAACCTCAATAAAAAATGTATATAAAAAAAAAAAAACCCTAACACTAACCCCCTGAAGATCGACTTACAGTTCTGTAGGACATCCATCCTCAAGGAAGCGGCAGTAGTCTTCATCCAACCGGGCCGAAGTCCTCAATGAAGCAGGGAGAAGTCTTTATCCAAGCCGGGCAAAGTGGTCCTCCAGCCGGGCAGAAGTCTTCATCCAGACGGTATCTTCTATCTTCATCCATCCGACGCGGAGCGGATCCATCTTCAAGACATCCGACGTGGAGAATCCTCTTCATCCGGAATCTTCTTACTGAATGACAGTACCTTTAAGTGACGTCATCCAAGATGGCGTCCCTTAGATTCCGATTGGCTGATAGAATTCTATCAGCCAATCGGAATTAAGGTAGAAAAAATCCTATTGGCTGATGCAATCAGCCAATAGGATTGAGCTTGCATTCTATTGGCTGTTCCAATCCAGGTACCATCATTCAGTAAGAAGATTCCGAAGGAAGAGGTTGCTCCGCGTCGGATGTCTTGAAGATGGACCCGCTCCGTGTCGGATGGATAATGATAGAAGATGCCATCTGGATGAAGACTTCTGCCCGGCTTGGATGAAGACTTCTCCCGGCTATGTTGAGGACTTCGGCCCGGTTGGATGAAGACTTCTGCAGCTTCATTGAGGATGGATGTCTGGTCTTCAGAACTGTAAGTCGATCTTCAAGGGGTTAGTGTTAGGTTTTTTTAAGGGTGTATTGGGTGGGTTTTATTTTTAGGTTAGGGTTTGGGCCTGCAATAGAGCTAACTGCCCTTTTAAGGGCAATGTTCTTCCAAATGCCCCTTTCAGGGCAATGGGGAGCTTAGGTTTTTTAGTTAGTATTTTATTTGGGGGGTTGGTTTTGTGGGTGGTGGGTTTTACTGTTGTGGGGGTTGTTTGTATTTTGTTTTTTACAGGTAAAAGAGCTGATTACTTTGGGGCAATGCCCCACAAAAGGCCCTTTTAAGGGCTATTGATAGTTTAGTTTAGGTTAGGGTTTTTTTTTTATGTGGGGGGGTTATTTTGATAAGGCTATTAGATTAGGTGTAATTAGTTTAAATATCTTCTAATTTGTTTATTATTTTCTGTAATTTAGTGTTTTTTTTGTACTTTAGCTAATTTAATTTCATTTATTTAATTGTTTTTAATTTAGTTAATTTATTTAATTGTAGTGTAGTGTTAGGTGTTAGTGTAACTTAGGTTAGGTTTTATTTTACAGGTACTTTTGTATTTATTTTAGCTAAGTAGTTATTAAATAGTTAATAACTATTTAATAACTATTCTACCTAGTTAAAATAAATACAAACTTGTCTGTAAAATAAAAATAAACCCTAAGCTAGCTACAATGTAACTATTAGTTATATTGTAGCTATCTTAAGGTTTATTTTACAGGTAAGAATTTAGTTTTAAATAGGAATTATTTAGGTAATAATATTAATATTTATTTAGATTTATTGTAATTCTATTTAAGTTAGGGGGGGTTAGGGTTGGACTTAGGTTTAGGGGTTAATACATTTAGTATAGTGGCGGCGACGTTGGGGGGCGGCAGATTAGGGGTTAATAAATGTTGGTAGGTGGCGACAATGTTAGGGACAGCAGATTAGGGGTTAATAATATTTAAATAGTGTTTGCGAGGCGGGAGTGTGGTGGTTTAGGGGTTAATATGTTTATTATAGTGGCGGCAACGTTGGGGGCGGCAGATTAGGGGTTAATAAATGTAGGTAGGTTGCGGAGACATTGGGGGCGGGAAATTAGGGGTTAATAAATATAATGTAGGTGTCAGCGATGTTGGGGGCAGCAGATTAGGGGTTAATAAGTATAATGTAGGTGGCGGCGGTGTCCGGAGCAGCAGATTAGGGGTTAATAAGAATAATGTAGGTGGCGGCGATGTTAGGGATAGCAGATTAGGGGTTAATATTATTTAACTAGTGTTTGTGAGGCGGAAGTGCGGTGGTTTAGGGGTTAATATGCTTATTCTAGTGGCGGCGATGTCCGGAGCGGCAGATTAGGGGTTAAAAAATGTATTATAGTGTTTGCAATGCGGGAGGGCCTCGGTTTAGAGGTTAATAGGTAGTTTATGGGTGTTGTACCATAAAACTCTTAACTACGGACTTTAAAATGCGTTAGGGATCTTGGAGGTAGAGGGTGTACCGCTCACTTATTGGCCTCCCAGGACAGATTCGTAATACCAGCGCTATGGAAGTCCCATAGAAAAAAGACTTTACAAAGTTTACGTAAGTCGTTTTGCGGTGGGGCCAAAGAAGTGTGCGGTGCACCTAAACCTGCAAGACTCGTAATAGCAGCGGTAGTGAAAAAGCAGCGTTAGGACCTGATAACGCTGCTTTTTCAGCCTAACGCACAACTCGTAATCTAGCCGTATGTTTTTTAATGGTTTTCTAATGACTTAGGGGCATATTTATCAAGCTCCTTACGGAGCTCGATGCCACGTGCGCCTGAAGGCTCGCCGGAAATAGAATTTATGAAGTAGCAATCTAAAGACCGCTGCTCCATAACCTTTCTGCCTGCTCTGAGGCGGCGGACAGAAATCAACCCAATCGAATACGATCAGGTTGATTGACACCCTCTGCTAGCGGCCGCGAATCTGTAGGGGGCGGCATTGCACCAGCAGTTCACAAGAACTGCTGGTGCAATGATAAATGCTGGGAGTGTATGCTGTCTGCATTTATCGATGTGCAGTGGACATGATCCGCTATATCGGATCATGTCCCCTCGCACAATCATAAATATGCCCCTTAGCATCACAAATTTATTTGTCAGATATTTATTATTAAAGCCTGTTATAACTTTATTCCAGTCCATCACACAACACCTTTAACTACATTTATATTAAAATATTTATTTATACCATTACCCCATTGAGAACCAATTTTGACCATAGTAATAGGGCACATTTACGCTTTTTGCACTGCATTTTTTTTCTGGGCATGTTAATCTCATGTATATATTTAGTTCACATTTTAACAAATACAATTATTTCCTAGTTTCATTATAATGCAAATACAGTAAAAACACACTTTAAACGATTAGGGCCAGATTACAAGTAAACTGTTTTGCACAAGCAATATCATCTTTTCATGAGCATTTTTTAATTGCGCTGATATTACAAGTTGAGCTAGTGCAATCGCCATTTATGCTTCAATCCTAACCACAATCTCAGAAAAGTTGCACAAAACACTTCAAAAATACACTAGAAAGTACAGTTACATTCATTATAACACTGTGCAATAAAAATTATTTAAAAAAATATTGCACAAAAAAGGCTCAAAGATATAATCTCTCGGGTGTTAGAAAAAAAAGCAGGCAAAGTACTTTAACATAGAGATACATAGTGTATCATGATACATAGTGTAGAGCTGCAGCGCTGAATGTGGACAGCATACGCTGCCGGCATTCAGCATTGTACAAGCAGTTCTAGTTAACTGCTTGTGCAATGCCGCCATGTGCAGATTCGAGGCCAATCGACCGCTAGCAGGGGGTGTCAATCAGCCCGATCGTATAGGATCAGGCAGATTGTTGTACGCCGCCCCAGAGACTGCGTATGAATTAAAAAGCAGCGGTCCTAAGACAAGGGGAACAGGAGCCATTTGTAAAATCGACCTCCAAGTGTGTACATTGACACAAACTGCAAATTAGTACAGTTCAACAATAGAGTTTGTTTTTGTTTCCAGTCAGGAGAACTCTTTAAAATAGTCACTTTAACTCTGATGCCACTAAAAACCTTTCAAGAATATTATCTGGAAGTGATGTGAAAAACTGTTTTGTGGCACTGTACTCTAAGGCTTGAAAAACAAAGAACCTTGATCATCATAGATAGAGAATCCAGCACTGAAAGAAACAGGGAGATTACTGACTGTTGCCCAGATTATGAGTTTTGAGTGCTATAGCCAATCGGAAATTAAAGGGAAAAAAATCCTATTGGCTGATGCAATCAGCCAATAGGATTGAGCTTCAATCATATTGGCCGATCCAATCAGCCAATATAATTGGGCTCGCATTCTATTGGCTGATTGGAACAGCCAATAGACTGCAAGCTCAATCCCATTGCTGATTGCATCAGCCAATAGGATTTTTTCCCTTTAATTCTGATTGGCTGATAGAATTCTATCAGCCAATCGGAATTCAAGGGACGCCATCTTGATTGACGTCCCTTAAATGGAACCTTCAGTTTACGGCTGGGACCGTATGAAGAGGATGCTCCGTGCCGGATGTCTTGAAGATGGACCCGCTCCGCACCAGAAGGATGAAGATAGAGGATGCCATCTGGATGAAAACTTCTGCCAGCCTGGAGGACGACTTCTTGCCGCTTGGATGAAGACTTCACCCGGCTTCGTTGAGGACTTATTGCCGCTTGGATGAAGACTTCTCCCGGCTGGATGAGGATGGATGTCTGGTCTTCCAAAACTGTAAGTGGATCTTCGAGGGTTAGTGTTAGGTTTTATTATGGGTTTGTTGGGTTGGTTTTATTTTTAACTTAGGGTTTGGGCAATGTAAAAGAGCTGAATGCCCTATTAAGGGCAATGCCCATCCAAATTCCCTTTTCAGGGCAATGGGTAGCTTAGGTTTTTAGGTAGGTTTTTATTTGGGGGAGTTGGTGGTGTGGGTAGTGGGTTTTACTGTTGGGGGGTTGTTTGTATTTTTATTTGCCAGGTAAAAGAGCTGTTATCTTTGGGGCAATGCCCCGCAAAAGGCCCTTTTAAGGGCTATTGGCAGTTTAGTTTAGGCTAGGGGTTTTATTATTTGGGGGGGGGGGGGCTTTTTTATTTTTATAGGGATATTAGATTAGGTGTAATTAGTTTACATATTTGATAATTTCTTCTTTATTTTGTGTAACTTAGTGGGCTTTTTTTGTAATTTAGTTAATTGTATTTCATTAATGTAATTTATTTAATTTTAGTGTAATCTTAGGTTTAACTATAAAACAGGTTAGGTTTTATTTCACAGGTAAATTTGTATTTATTTTTACTAGGTAGTTAGTAAATAGTTAATAACTATTTACTAACTTGTCTACCTAGTTAAAATAAATAAAAACTTACCTGTGAAATAAAAATAAAGCATAAGCTAGATACAATATAACTATTAGTTATATTGTAGCTAGCTTAGGTTTTATTTTACAGGTAAGTATGTATTTGGTTTTAAATCAGAATAATTTAGGTAATAATTGTAATTTGTAATTTTTATTTGGAATTATTCTAATTAGGTTAAAGTTAGTGGGTGTTAGGTTTAGGGTTACGTTAGGGTTAGGGTCAGACTTAGGGTTAGGTTTAGGGGTTAATAACTTTAGTATAGTGGTGGCAACATTGGGGCAGCAGATTAGGGGTTAATAAGTGTAGTTAGGTGGCGGCGATTTTGGGGGCAGCAGATTAGGGGTTAATAACAGTAATGTAGGTTGCGGCGATGTTAGGGACAGCAGATTAGGGGTTAATAAGTGTATGTAAGTGGCGACGGCATTAGGGACAGCAGATTAGGGGTTAATAATATTTAACTAGTGTTTGCGATGCGGGAGTGTGGCGTATAGGGGTTAATATGTTTATTATAGTGGCGGCGATGTCCAGAGCGGCAGATTAGGGGTTAATAATTGTATTATAGTGTTTGCGATGCGGGAGGGCCTTGGTATAGGCGTTAATAGGTAGTTTATGGGTGTTAGTGTACTTTGTAACACTTTAGTTATGAGTTTTATGGTACAGCTCTGTAACGTAAAACTCATAACTGCTGACTTTCAGGTGGCGGTACAGATCTTGTAGTTATAGGCTGTACCGCTCACTTTTTGGCCGGACAGGAAAACTCGTAATACCGGCTTCGTTGAGGACTTATTGCCGCTTGGATGAAGACTTCTCCCGGCTGGATGAGGATGGATGTCTGGTCTTCCAAAACTGTAAGTGGATCTTCGAGGGTTAGTGTTAGGTTTTATTATGGGTTTGTTGGGTTGGTTTTATTTTTAACTTAGGGTTTGGGCAATGTAAAAGAGCTGAATGCCCTATTAAGGGCAATGCCCATCCAAATTCCCTTTTCAGGGCAATGGGTAGCTTAGGTTTTTAGGTAGGTTTTTATTTGGGGGAGTTGGTGGTGTGGGTAGTGGGTTTTACTGTTGGGGGGTTGTTTGTATTTTTATTTGCCAGGTAAAAGAGCTGTTATCTTTGGGGCAATGCCCCGCAAAAGGCCCTTTTAAGGGCTATTGGCAGTTTAGTTTAGGCTAGGGGTTTTATTATTTGGGGGGGGGGGGCTTTTTTATTTTTATAGGGATATTAGATTAGGTGTAATTAGTTTACATATTTGATAATTTCTTCTTTATTTTGTGTAACTTAGTGGGCTTTTTTTTTGTAATTTAGTTAATTGTATTTCATTAATGTAATTTATTTAATTTTAGTGTAATCTTAGGTTTAACTATAAAACAGGTTAGGTTTTATTTCACAGGTAAATTTGTATTTATTTTTACTAGGTAGTTAGTAAATAGTTAATAACTATTTACTAACTTGTCTACCTAGTTAAAATAAATAAAAACTGGGGGAACTTCCGGGTGGCGGCCATGTTAGGTCGCAACTATGGGAGCTGGAGCATTTGCTAAACCTAATCTACCAAATATCTATGAATATTCGAGACATCTAATAATTTTATTAGTATATTCTGCTTTCCTAAAAGTTGAGGATTTGACGCAACTATTTACTTTCACTCCAGCCCCAGTGTTCCGGGACAAATAGAGGTCTTAGGTGGAAGGGTGAGGACCTCACAGAAACCCCCCTCGGCGGTAACGCTCCTGGACCCGCCGAGTAAGCAGTGCTCTCTTGCTTGTCACTGCGTTTTCCCCTACCCAGCTTCTTAATATGGAGACCGCTACTCTTCTTAATCTGATCGCTACCTTATTGGATGACCACCGCATGGCTTTCCTCCGGTCTATCCACAAGGCAATCAGTCCCTCCTCTAATAGCGGCTTTACAGAGAGTCCTGCTACCGAGCATGGAGCGGCACAGAATGTGGTTGGTGCTACTGAAGCCCCCCAGCAATCAATATCAACTTTACCTTTGACTTACGGCTCTATGGATGTGGACGGCCTGGCTCCGTCTAGCCCCATACAGGATTTGCCCGATCTGCCGCCCCAACAAGATGGCGCTCACCTGACTAAGTGGAACCCGAGAGCAACGGATCTGCAAAGGCTTCTCTCACCAGTAACACTTACCTGGTTTTTATCAGCACTGGATTCGGATGCCTCTCTACAGATGAGTCCCGAACTGATTGACATTTATCCGGTATGGGCTGCAGTCCTTGAACTTGCAGAGAAATCTGGAGTTGGTTAATCCTCACATATCTTATTGCAGCCAGTCTAGATAATGGCATAATGGGACAAACTAACGGCCGACTTGGGGACACATAATTGAATGAGGACTGTTCTTTTATTTAATCAAAGGTGTTGCTCCATTTATAAGCTACTTTGGAACAATAGGGAACAGAGACTTGACTTTCCGAATCAATCTTCCTCACAACCGGCACCTCTGGCGACATTGCTACTGTTGAGTACAACTACCCTTCTCATGTGTACTGTTTCTCGAAAGATAGGAAAAGGCTGAAGACTTAACAACAATTTTTGTAATGAACCTATGTTAGTATGTATTTATACGATAGTTAGGATGTTCTTTCATTTTTCACTCTTTGCACCTAAACTCACATAGGTTAAAGGACATTTACAAGTGGGTTATGTGAAGCTTTTTGCTTTAAATGTTAAACTCAGGTTCATTTGCATGTAATACCATAAGTCTGAAGTGCAGCTTAAAGATATAGATTATAACAGTATATATATATCTAATGTTTATGATAAAAGTGGGACTCACTATTTGGGTGCTCAAGCTTCCTTTGATAACACTGATGCAGAGGTTGTGAGTCTGTACATTTCTTTAGTAAGTCAAATGTAAGTTCACAACTTTTTTTTTTTTTTTTTCTATCTAACTTCCTATTTGAATTTGAAAATGTGGTAAAGCAACCCTTATATGCTCACAGCAAATGTTTTCTTTGGTCCTACAGTTATGCATTTTACTATTTTGGTCTGTGATATTCTTGATAGAGTTTACTAGGCAACCAGTTGACAAGGGAGAGCAGAGATAATCTCTATAAAAGTTAATTTGTATTCAATGTGGGAGGCTGGTGCTCACCTAAGGGCCCTGGGGGGCATAGGAGTTGGAGGATATCGCTCATTTAGACTAGTATAATTTTCGATGTTAACAGATCATGCTCTCTTGTCTATCTCATATACTCAGGTACTATATATATTTGCAGTAAACAAAACTATTGCTAATAGTAGTGATCATATGTTGGTTATAATAACTGTAGGACATCTCTGCTTAGATATGTTTATATTCTAGTTTTTTGTTGATTTTGTGGTGAGGAGTTTGCCTACATAATTTTGTCATAGTTGCAAAAAAAAAAAAAAAATGTGGTCCTTTTCTGTTTTAGATATGTTGTTAGCAATCCATATAACCACCTCCCCCCCAACCACATGTAATGTACCTCCTAGTTATGGAGTACGAATTAAGCGGTCTACCTTTTTTATACCGCAATCATAATACTAATAATCTTTACTCTAATAGCTCAGAATCAAGAGGCCTAGATCCTCTCTTACTTAATATTTTTCTCTGCATATCTTATCAGCCATATATTATTGTTTGTTTACTGTTCATCCTGGGCTTTAACTTGACATTACTTATTCTCAGTGTGATATTAACTAAAATCTGAGGTTTAGACACAGTTTTTTTTTCTTTTTTTTTTTCCTCTCAATGGCATACTGTTGAAGTGTTTTTTTCTCTCTTTATTACAGCAACTATAAACACTACTAGCATCTTGATAGTTAAATAGCAGACGTTGTTTTTTAATATGTAATTTTAATGAGCAACGTAATTAATGTACCTTGTTGCTGGCGATTGTATAATGCCAATATAATGTGCTGTAATTCTTTGTTTGTATGTCATAATTTCTCTTTACCTCAAATAAAAATTATTAAATAAAAAAAAAAAAATAAATAAAAACTTACCTGTGAAATAAAAATAAAGCATAAGCTAGATACAATATAACTATTAGTTATATTGTAGCTAGCTTAGGTTTTATTTTACAGGTAAGTATGTATTTGGTTTTAAATCAGAATAATTTAGGTAATAATTGTAATTTGTAATTTTTATTTGGAATTATTCTAATTAGGTTAAAGTTAGTGGGTGTTAGGTTTAGGGTTACGTTAGGGTTAGGGTCAGACTTAGGGTTAGGTTTAGGGGTTAATAACTTTAGTATAGTGGTGGCAACATTGGGGCAGCAGATTAGGGGTTAATAAGTGTAGTTAGGTGGCGGCGATTTTGGGGGCAGCAGATTAGGGGTTAATAACAGTAATGTAGGTTGCGGCGATGTTAGGGACAGCAGATTAGGGGTTAATAAGTGTATGTAAGTGGCGACGGCATTAGGGACAGCAGATTAGGGGTTAATAATATTTAACTAGTGTTTGCGATGCGGGAGTGTGGCGTATAGGGGTTAATATGTTTATTATAGTGGCGGCGATGTCCAGAGCGGCAGATTAGGGGTTAATAATTGTATTATAGTGTTTGCGATGCGGGAGGGCCTTGGTATAGGCGTTAATAGGTAGTTTATGGGTGTTAGTGTACTTTGTAACACTTTAGTTATGAGTTTTATGGTACAGCTCTGTAACGTAAAACTCATAACTGCTGACTTTCAGGTGGCGGTACAGATCTTGTAGTTATAGGCTGTACCGCTCACTTTTTGGCCGGACAGGAAAACTCGTAATACCGGCGCTATAGAAGTCCCATTGAAAAATGACTTTTTGAAAGGTGCGATAGTTGCGTTGCGTGATGGCCAAAAAGGTGTGAGGTACAGCTGTACCTACAAGACTCGTAATAGCAGCGGTAGTGAAAAAGCAGCGTTATGAGCCATAATGATGCTTTTTCACTCATAACGCACAACTCGTAATCTAGCTGTGTGCCCTCTATAAAAGGACAGTCTACTTGAAAAATGTTATTGTTTAAAAAGATAGATAATCCCTTTATTACCCATTTCCCAGTTTTGCATAACCAACACTGTTATATTAATACACTTTTTACTTCTGTGATTACACCTTATTTCAGTTCTTTTGACAGACTTGCATTATATCAGTGCTGGTTCATAAATTACAACACGGGAGTTAGCACAATAGTATCTATATAGCACACATCCACTAGCACTATCTAACTGTGAAAACTGTCAAAATGCACTGAGATAAGAGGTGGACTTCAATGGTTTAGAAACCAGTTTAAACCTACCTAGGTTTAGTTTTTGATAAAGAACACCAAGAGTACAAAGCAAATTTCATGATAAACGTAAATTGGAAAGTTTAATTAAATTATTTCAGCATAATGAATTACTACTCTTGTTATTGCATTTATATGTTTTCTCTATCATATTTGTTTTGCTGAAATTCTCCACCAAGGGCTTCAAGAAGAGGGCTGTAGTATTTAAGAGTGGATTGAAAACTTTGGATTTAAAAAACTAGCAGGAAACAAAAGCGTATACATTTCTCTCATATTCTCAAAAAAAGTGCACTGATTTGTGGAGATTATACAATGTATTTATTTATGTTTAAATCTCTTTATTATAGGTATAACAAGTATAACAAGTATTAGCACATCTTTGGAACAGCCAGTTTGTAATTGGTTTAACAATCAGAACTTCATGCTTGAGATAGTCATGCAATAATAAACAGGGTCCGTATAGTTTACTTTTGGCAACAGTTGTATCTAGTAGCTCTAACATAGACTATAATAGTGTTCAATGGCTACATGCCAGTTAGTCTCTATATCGGGTTAGACCCTGTTTTCCATTAGAGTCCGGGTGGTTCCAGAATGTGAAATCTCTTAAGTCCCATTTTTCATAAAGGTATAACAATAAGGTGTAGAAAAAAGGAAAAAAAAAAAAAGGAAAAATAAACGAAAAAGAAAAATTATAAACATTTTGTAACCTTAATTAACTAAATTTGAATGAAAAAGAAAACCTGCCCTCTCTCCTTCCAGTTTCTCTAGGACTCTTAAAATCCGGTTTAGGTAAAAAAACAAGAAAAAAAAGAAAACAAGAACAAAATGGTTACCAAGAGTCTCCCCCCCCCCCCCACCTCCTCAGATCAGCAATTATATCTCCTCTCCTCTATATATCTAGAAGACAGGAATAAGTAACTAAATCTCAGTGGTTAGTGTCCTATTCAGTGTCCAGTAAAACCAAACCTTCTCAAATTGTGCCTGTGTATCCATTACCTGTGAGGCAGATTCATACATGCGGTAGGTTAGGGAAATTCTATTATAAACTTCCTCCCAAGGAGGCGCTGAAGTCTTCCAATATTTTGCAATACAGGTTCTGGTAACCATGCAAATGATTCTAATAAATGTATTTAACTGTTTGTTGAATTGTGGTAGAGGTACATGTAACAGGGCTTGAATCGGGGACAGCTGAATATTTTCCTCTAGGACGGAGCTAAGTAGACTTGATATTTTATTCCAGATTACTTGTATTGTCTCGCATTCCCACCACATATGACGATATGAGCCTATTTCCCCGCAACCCCTGTAGCAAAACCTACTTTGATTAAGTGACATATGGGCAGTCTTAACCGGGGTCAAGTACCATCTGAACATGGTCTTGAGTGTGTTCTCTCTCATATCTGCACTTAATAAACCCTTACAAGCTGAATTGAACATATCATCCCACCAGTTTTTATCTTTGTCTATATTTAAGTCTCTCTCCCAGTGTAGGAGTATCGTAGGTTTAAGTGAGTTACTGGTTGTTTGGATCTGAATGTACAGTTTGGAGATGGCCCCTTTTGGTCTATGTTTGGATTTAAGTAGGCACTCTAGTGCGGTGGAAGTGCCAGGCTGTCGATCTCTAGTGTAGTCTTGGATTGCTGAGTTGACTTGCAGGTATTGGAACCATTGTAGTTTAATTGGGTCTAATTGAGCCTGAATCTGATTAAATGTCTTGACTGTCCTACCGTCCATCCAGTCTGCTACCCTGTAAAGGCCTTTGTTAGCCCATTTGTCTAAAGTATAATGTAGGTCTCTGGGAAGTAAGTATCTAATTGGGTAGACTAGCGTTTGGTTGGGTAAAAGGTTTTGTCTTTTTGTCCAAAAGGACCACATGTGAGTAGTGTGCTTTGTGATTTGTAGGCCTGGTTTGTCAGTAAGGTCTTTCACAGTGTGCCTGTTCCATAATGTATCATCGGGATAGGTGGAGTCTCTAAGTTCAGCTTCTAGGTTAGGCCATATGACCCCTTCAAATCTTCCCCCTAATATTGTCGACTGGGCTAACCTTGCTGCTCTGTAATAATCTATTATGTTAGGGGCTCCCATTCCTCCCAACTCACGGTGTTTTGTGATGAGCGCAGTTGCTATTCGCGCCGTTTTGTTCCCTCTAATGAAGGCCACTAGTTCCCTTTGTATCATTTTCAGGTCAGTTATTGGTACCTTTATCGGGAGGGTCCTAAATAAGTATAGTATCCTGGGCAAGACTGACATTTTAATTGATGCCAATCTGCCCAGCCACGAGAAAGTGTATGTCTTCCATTTGTGTAAGTTTTTCCTGATTTCTTTGTATATAGGTTCATAATTATATTTATACAGTTGGTTAATCTGAGGTGTTAGGTGTATTCCCAGGTATTTAATTGAATGAGTAGCCCATTTGATTTCAAAGTTAATTTCTATGACTTTCTTGGTGTGCTGTGGGAGTCCTAAAGACAGTGCTTCGCATTTATCGAGGTTAATTTTGTACCCTGAAATTTGGGAAATTTGATCCAAGAGTCTGTATAGGTTGGGAATTGATATAAGGGGTTTGGATATTGTTAGAAGGATATCATCGGCAAAGAGTGACAACTTATATTCCTGATCTTTGATTTTCACGCCTGTAATGTCATTTGCTAGTCTAATTTTTGCCGCCAGAGGCTCTATACATATTGCAAAAAGGAGAGGGGAAAGTGGGCACCCCTGTCTCGTGCCATTTAGAATGGGAAAAGTCTTGGATTTGTAACCTGAGATGGACACTTGGGCAGAGGGGTTTGAATAAATTGCATCTAAAGCTTTAACAAAGGCTCCCCCGAATCCCATCCGACGCAGTACCGCCGACATATATCTCCAGTCCACTCTATCGAATGCCTTCTCCGCATCCAGTGAGAGAAGCAGAGAAGGCATCCGAGTCCCCCCCACATAATCTATTATATTCAGTAATCGACGCACATTGTCTGGTGCTTCTCTATCTTTTACGAACCCAACTTGGTCCGGGTGGATCAGTTTTGGGAGAATGTGTTTTAATCTATTGGCTAGGATTTTGGTCAGGATTTTCAGGTCCTGGTTGATAAGCGATATGGGGCGATAGTTTGCACATAACTTATGATTTTTACCTGGCTTAGGTATCACTATTATTTTTGCTTGTAACATATCTTTTGGTATACTATGCCCCTCTAAAATAAAGTTGCAAAAGTCTGTAAGGTGTGGGACTAAAACTTCCTTAAATGTTTTGTAGTATTCCCCTGCAAACCCATCTGGCCCCGCTGCTTTCCCCATCTTGAGGTCTTTAATGACCGACAAGACTTCTGCACTTGAGATTTTGGCATTTAATATATCGTTGTCTTCTTCTGTGAGTGTATGTAGCTCAGTATCCCTCAAAAATTCAGACGTTTGGTGTTCTAGGGTATCAGAGTGTGTCACCTTATTCCCGTCATACAGAGTTCCGTAGAACTCTGCAAACGCGTCTGCTATGTGTTGCGGATCGGAGACAGTGGCGCCACCTGTCAGCAATATAGAGGGAATAATAGATGCCTTGCATCTATCTCTTAATTTGTTTGCTAAGAACCTGTCGGGTTTGTTAGCGTGGATGTAATATTGTGTATTTAGTCTCTGGATTGCTCTACTTGAATGGCTATTCAACAAGTTAGCTAATTTGTCTTTCTTAACTGTGAGGGTAGATAGAACTTCCTTCCTCCGAGTCAGTTTGTGCTGTTTCTCTAAGTCTGATATTTCTTTATGAAGTTGTGTTAATTGGGCTTTGTACTGTTTGGTCCTAATGGATTTGTCTTGGATGAGTAATCCTCGCATGTATGTTTTATGTGCTGCCCACGGAGATATCGGGTTGGACGTGGACCCTTTATTGAGTTCCCAATAATCAGTTAGTGATTTGACCATTTTATCTTTATGTATAGGATTCTTTAAGAGTGAGGGATCGAAAGTCCAGGTCCTAGCTCTTTGGGTGTCTACAAGTCCGTCCAAGTGTAGGGAAAGTATAGAGTGGTCCGACCACACACATGCATGAATCGTCGATGTCTGGGGGGGTGGCTGTAAAATCTGGCTAATATAGACATAGTCTAGTCTCGTGTACTGTTTGTGGGCTGCCGAGTAGAAGGTCGTGTCAGAAGTATTTCCGTAAAGCGTGAACCATGTGTCAAATAGTGCATGTGGGGCTAAATGTTCCTGGATAGAGTTCACTATTTTGTTGTGTCTAATACGTTTAGCTGTAAGTTTGGTTTTGGATTCTATAAATTTAGTCATGGTAACATTGAAATCTCCTGCCAATATAATTCTATGTTGGGACCAGTTAGTAAGTAGGTTGGAAACATGGCCGAAAAAGGAGTGTTGGTTATCGTTTGGCGCGTATATGTTACATAGAATAACATCAGTCTCATCGAATTGTCCTTTAACTATGAGGTATCGCCCTTCCCTATCCGCGACAGTGGATTCGTGTTTAAAAGCTAGATTTGCATGGATAAGGATTGACACCCCTCTTTTTTTAGTCTCTGTGATTGCATGGAAGTGCTGTGTGTAATTTCTGGCCCAGTATTTTGGAATTATATCCCTAGTAAAGTGAGTTTCCTGGAGGAATATAATGTTAGCCCCTAAGTGGTGATATTGAGACATGGCAGTTCGTCTTTTAACATTAGAATTTAAACCTCTCACATTGTGAGATATAAGGTGTATCTTTGGGATCATGACGTTAGTGTGTTATGGTGCACAATCTTTGACAGCCTAAAAACATGAACCTTTAGTACATACAACCCTGATAGGATGAGAGATTCTACCAAGAAGGTGATTGTGTGATGCTCTGATCTGGGGGGGAGAGTACTCCCGGCAACCTTAAAAAAAATAGCAAATGTTAGTAAAAGAGTATTAATGAAAAACAAATAGTAAAAACAAGAATATTTTGGCAACAAACAATTTAAAAAAATAAATTGAACACTTGTAACAGTCCGGGTGTTTAAATGCCCAATCATATACATATGTTCAACATAGGATAGTGCAGTTTTTCTAAAATAAGCATGTGTAGTATATTTGGTTTATATCTTTACATGGTGTAGACCTCATTACCGTAATAGTATGAGTAGACCTTATCCCTCTTTGAGAGATGTACAAAAAAGATACACTTTATTAACATTACCCAGTGGAACAGTTCACGTTTTAACCTTTTTCTTTCTCGCCACTCTGGTCCACTTGGCCCTTCTGGCTGGGTTCTGTGGTTCTTTAGTTGCAAAGTGTTGTGGAGAGGAAGAGTCCTCCGGTATATCAGGTGGGTCAATGTTCAAATATTGACATATCTCTGGGATGTCTTGTGGCGCTTTAATGGAGAACATCTTGTGGTTGTGGGAGATGTGCAAGGCAAAAGGATACCCCCATCTATATGGGATATTTTGCTTCCGTAGTATGGTTGTTAGCGGGCGTAGTGAGTATCTTCTTTGGAGGGTGCGGACACATAAGTCCTGGAAAAATTGAATTACCTGTCCTTGAAACTTAAAGGGTTGGTGGTTCCTGGACGCTGACATGATGGCTTCTCTGTCAGGAAACCGGGTCATCCTGACAATGACATCCCTAGGCGGGAGGCCCTCTTTCGGTTTTGGTTTTAACGCCCTATGAGCTCTTTCCATTGAGAAGTCAGATTCCCCCTCCTCACCTGTTATGGCTTTGAAGAGGCGTATCAGGTAGGAATGTAGGTCTGAAGTCTCCACATTCTCCGGAATCCCCTTAAGCCTGATATTATTTCTTCTATTTCTGTTTTCTAGATCCTCCATTTTATCCTGGAGGTCTAGAAGTATTTGTTGATGGGATGCAATAGAGTCTGAGTTGACTGCCACTCCCTCAGTTAATGTCTCATGTTCATTCTCCACTGCCTCTACCCTATCTCCCAGCTCAGACAAGTCCTGTTTGATTTCAGCTAGGCTACTTGTGATTGATGAATGAAGATTATCTATTTTGTTCATTACTTTCTCAAAGCCTAGGGCCATATCTTCCTTAGAGACAAGTGTGTGGAGGTCATCTCTTAACATGCTCACCCCTTGCTTTGAGGCGTCTGTAGAATGTGAAGTAGGAGTGTGGTTCCCTTCTTCTATCTCCCCCATTGGCTCTGTTATTATCAATCTCTTAGATGGTTTAAGGAAATTATCCATTGCTGTGGATTTCAAATTTTTATCTATCTTTGAGGGTTTCCTGGTCGTCATGGCTGAAAGCTGACCCGGTGCCCCGCAGGAACAATAAAGTCTCTTTTTAGTTGTTAGCAGTCAGACCTCCTCTGTAATTGATGCTGCTGTAAAAGTGTAAGTCTATGGCTGCACCTTGTCTCAGCTTTTATAATGCGAGCTGGTTCCTGCTGCGTTATCCCAGTTCCCTCTTATTGTTTCTATCTCCCAAGCTCAATATTGCCACCAGGAGCACCAAAGAAATGGGGGAGCGGATTTATGTCCTCCCTATACCGCCAATATTATATCTAGTGTGGCCCCGCTATATTACTGAATGTCCCTCCTGACTTTTTAGGGCAGTTGTAGGCCTTACTGTGTGTATTGTCAGCCGTGCTCAGAGACCTCCCTTACCTCTGATGCGGGAGTATGTTTGCCTTGGTTCCCAGCGATGCCGCTCTGAGCCCGTAAGTGTTCTGTCTCCGCAGCTCGTGTACGCTGATGTGTGGGGATTTCAGTGATCGCGGTACTTGTCTTGATCTGTTCCCACTGTCGGGACTTCCCGCGTCGATCTCCGGTTGTTTACAATCTGTTCCCCTCGGCCACTATGGGACCAGTCTCCACTCGTCTTCTATTCGCCAGCGCCAGCCCAACCTGAGCAGGGCCCCAGGCAGAGTACAGGCGGGTTGGCCGTCGAAGGGGTCCGAGCTGTTTGGCGGGCAGGTGTGAAGTGCCGTAGGCCTCAATATTGTTGTGCTCCGTAGTTCAGGTGCTGTTACCCCAATGAAGCCGTGGGGGACAATGTCTCTTCCCAGGTGCTGCTTGCCACAGTTTTCAGAGCAGTAGGTCAACAGAAAAGCATGCTTTGCTGATAAAAAATTTAAGTTCTGCACGGAGCTTCCAAGCTAAGCTGCCATCTTAGAGCTTGGTTAGGCTCCTCCCCCACAATGTATTTATTTAGCACCTCTTATTTTGATTTTCTAGTCTGGAAGTTTTTGGTAGTTGTGTCCATTTCTATAAATGTATGAAGCATAGTCGGAAAGGCTAAAGGGAAACTTTCGGATGTAGTGGGTGTAAGAAGGCAAAACGAGTGTAGGAGGAATTTATACATCTGAAGCTGTATGGTGGAGGAATTATTGAACAGGCAGAGAAAGGGGGAGGGAACATTTTGTTGAATGTGAGTTTGAAAAAAAGGAAAAGATGCATTTAGAACAGGGGTTTTCAAACTTGTCCTCACGCCTCCCTAACAGGCCAGATTTTCAGGATTACCTTGGGTAAGAGCAGGTAAAATAACCATATTTACTAATCAGTTGATTATTTTACCTGTGCTCCAGTTCACATATCCTGAAAATCTGGCCTCTTAGAGAGCCTCGAGGACTGGATTTTAAAAACCCTGATTTAGAACAATGGAGCTGTTAGGGGATTATAGCATCTACATAATTATCAGTAATTGAAAGTAATGTATACACAGGCATCTTCTTTATTTTATTTCTTTCAGTATAGCTGGATGTGTGAACCCAGGAGTTTTGCAAAAAGCAGTTTTAGCAAATGGATTGCTGAAAAAACTATAACCCCTTAGTGTATCATATGCATAAATAAAGACAAATATAAAACGTGTCATGAGATATATCAACAGTGTAAATTAAATTTCAGGGTAGAGTAGTTATCCCCATTAATCAATACATATCATTACGGGATACTTTGTATGCCTCTAAACCATTTATACAAAGCCTGAGAAACCTAAACACCTGATAACCAAAATAAATAACCTATTTTCAACAAACTCAAAATGAATGTTTCACAGTGCAATATTAACCTGGTAATCCTTTCATCCATAAAAGCAGAAGTGAGATCTGTCAATAACAGTGTTCTATGTTTTACATTTTCTTTAATTATCCTCTATAATTAATGATCATTTTACGGCATTTTCACACCTTTTATGTGCCGGAACTATACATTAATAGCAATACATGACTTCCATGCTTTGTCAATCTATCTTATAATCATATCCTTTAAACCTGCAGTATTTGTATTATTTCTCTGTTTTATAATGAATCACATGAAATGTGTACAGATCCATCATATTCAATGGAATTTGTTGCCATTTATTTCAGTTTTCTTTTCCTTTATATATTACAATAAAAATAATGTGCTTATATATTATATCACTTACTGCATGGTTCAACATTAAAATATTTACAATTTAAATTAATAATAAAAAATGGCAAAGCTTGAGAACAGAAATATTTTATTACAACATGAAGAAAGAAGACAGCAAATTAATAGAATAAGAAAATATAATAAACTATTCTGCAGGTATTCCAGTATAATATACACTGAATCTGTTTAGTAAATTATGTTCTCATGTGTTCTGCATTCTGCAATCTCAAATATCAAATGATTGTCTTACCCATGTTATGCTGAATGAACGATGACATCTATTTATTATTCATACAGTATGTTGTCACATTGTGTTAAACCTTTTGTGATATTATATAATAGCATAATGAAAACATATACATGTTCTATAATGTCTGCAGATAATGGCAGTCATATGAAACAAATATAATCTACAGTTTATAATTTGTAAAGCACATTATGTCAATGCTATTCCTTATCAAAACCAATGTTATATAAATCACACTGCAGGTCAAATATCAAAAAGGCTCCAAGTAACTAATTTCTCAAACAACAGGCTTTATCATTCGCGTTACTATGTTTAGCAATACATCAACAATCTCTTATTGGTGTTATATAATCTAGCTCTGGTTAAATGTTACAATATTCTCATATTGCAACATAGTGGATATGGCACTAAAGTATTATTTTAAGGACTTTATGTTTCCAAAATATATGAAAACAATGCATTGATTTTTCTTTGTCCATTTATTTAATATTATAGGCATTAGCTCTTTAAAAGAATATGTCATAATATAAAAATATTATTTATATAGCACTTTTGTACACAAGTGCATTCAGAAGCTTAATTGATGATCAACAGCTGTTAAAGGATAGCTGTTATTATGATTAATTATATTTACTCAAATGTGCCACCCTTGAAAGCGGAAAGGCTGAATTGGCATTACAGGCACTAAATTCCTTCATCTCTGAGGTTTCAACATGTTTCACAGTTGGATACTTAAACAGCCTATGGCGCCCATTTATAAAGCTCCGAACGGAGCTTGAAGGGCCGTGTTTCTGGCGAGTTTTCAGACTCGCCAGAAACACCAGTTGCTCCATAACCCTGTCTGCCTGCTCTGATGAGGCGGACAGGAATCGCCGGAAATCAACCCGATCGGGTTGATTGACACCTCCCTGCTGGCGGCCCATTGGCCGCGAGTTAGCAGGGGGCGGCGTTGCACCAGCAGCTCTTGTGAGCTGCTGGTGCAATGTTAAATGTGTAGAGCATATTGCTCTCCACATTCAGCGAGGTCTTGCGGACGTGATCCGCACTGTCGGATCAGGTCCGCAAGACCTTTGATAAATAAGCCCCTATATATCTTTACAAGAACTGTTTATAATATTCACACATCTATGTCTCATCTACACTTTTGACCAATCAGAAATAGTTAAATGAAACATTATTCAGTGTGATACATAATTACGTAAAATAATAGTGCATTTTTTAAAGTTTTCTGACGTTCAAGGCAAAGTAATTGCTTTTGTAATGAAGAAAGATTGTGACTATTTCCTTTTCCAAAAATCATCAAGGAATATTTTCTTTTTAATTCAAATCTTCATGGCAGTTTAGCGGCAATAGCTGTTTTGCAATTCGGTTATGGTCTTCCAAGGAACCCTCAGAACTTGGAATGTGCACCGTTTAATCTGTATAAAAGAAATACATAAGTTTTCTCCATTTAACATTAATTCACCTTCTACATTAACATTTAGAATTATATACATATATTTTCTAAGCAATGATTATAAAATTTGTTTTTTGTCACTTCACACCATCTTACACATCATGTACAAAAAGAGAATGCAATTGCAATTACATTGCAGCGTTATTCAGCTCTCTTCTTCCCACGGAGCATGCCACTCCCCCCTCCTTCCTCCCCCCTCCATGTATCTTCAGCTCATTCCTTTCCCCTCCGTGTAGCATCAGCTGTTGCTATTAACTAAAACAACAGTTCCTCTCAATAGTGCAGTCAGACGTATTTCTTCTAGCTTAGAAAAAGTTTTGAGCTTTTTGAAAATAATAAAATGCATGCACAACAGAATATTTATTTATATAAATAAGAGGCACATATGAAAAATGTTCATAGAGCTAATTACAGCACTCAGCACCACTGTGAGAGAGCATTCTTGTAATCCTCATGTGCATCACGTGACTACTGTGCCTGTGAGCAACGTGCGTTACAACATGGAAGCACACATAGCAGCAATGAGCTCAGTATCACCATTCTGTTTAACAACACTTTTCTTGAATACAATGGGGTAAGCTGCACAGACTGCCTAAAAATCCTTTATTACTAAATTTGTAGTAGATTTATGGACAGAGCAGAAGTTAGTTTGCAGAATCTGCATCAGGTGTTTAGTGTCCCTTTAAGTATCTACCTACTTTAATTGGAGAAATGTATAGAAGCTTGCAACGCCCGAGACCCTAGTCAAAAAGAATGATCTTTCAAACTAGTCATCAGAAGCCATCCTGAAGCACAGGACGTAATATTTAAATGAGATGACTCTAGAGTCATTTACTGGCTGTTCATGCTTGTGAAGTAATCAGTAAGGTAATCTGCTAATCATTCTGAAGTCATCACCCAACATGTTTTACCTTATCTGATTACTTTACAAGCCTGATTGCTTCTAAAGTATTTTGACAATCATCAAATGACTCCAGGATGGTCTCTAAAATAATCCTGTTTGTCTTGGGGAGAAAGTGGACATATTGGTATAAAGAAACGTGTCTAAGGTTTGTTTTTTTATGACTATATACTTTTGAACTGTCATGCATTTCTTATCTTAAATATATCTATATGGTAACTTCAATCCATTTGATATAGTGCTCCTTCTGTGGACTTTGTTTCTAGATGTCTTATGTGGGAAGTGGGATGGCTGTGAGCTATACAATGTGAAATGGCCCATAGAGTGTTATCTATAGGGATAAAAGGGAAATGGCACTTACTTTACACTAAATAAATAACACTACTTTTTATTGCTTAAAGGATCCTCTAACAAATGAGATAATATGTATAAAGCAACTAAACATTACATATCTGGTGTTAAAGCTATTAGCCTTAGATAGAAAAGCCCAGTATGTACATTAGACCATTGATAATTGGCTTGAGCAGCAGCTACATATCTAACGGTTGCTAAATGCTATTTTCTTTCCAAGATGGTAATAACAAAATGGGTCTAAATTAATGCTCAGCACTTGTAGCTGATAAAGGGCCAATAGGCCAATATCGGCCAATAGGAATGCAAGGGTACCCCTATATAAAAGGGGTACCTTACATTCACTATTCACTGTGCAGTTGGAGACCTCATAAAGAGGGAGCTCCGTGTTGAAGATCAGAAGAGGACAACCAACACTGTTGCCACCGCCATTGATGCCGCTACGGGGATGAAGATAGAAGATGGACCGCCAACACTGGGATGAAGATGGAAGAAGATGGACCCACGATGAAGATGCAGCGCCGCTGGGATAAAGATGGAGTGCAGCCCATCATCATCAGTGAGTGCCAATTTTGGGGTTATTGTTAGGTTTTTTGTTTGTTTTTTCGGGGGTGGGCTTTTTTTTAGATTAGATTTTTTTTTGGGTCAGCAAAAGAGAAGAATGCCCTTCCAACTGCTCTTTTAGGGCAATGGGTAGTTTAGGATTTTATTTATTTATTTATTTATTTTGGGGGGTTGTAATGTTAAGGGGTTAGTGTTTGTTTTTTAAAACAAAAAAGCAATATTTTTTAAGGGGTATTAGAAAATGATTATTAATATTTTTTTGGTAATTTCATTAATTATTTTTTTAAGGGTAGTTTTAAAAAAAATTGTAATGGTAGGGTTTATTTTTTGTAAATGTTAGATTTTTTTTATAATAATGTATTTTTGTAAGATTTGGTTTTTATTTAATTTTACAGGTAATTTTTATTTTATTTTAAGATAATTAGGATTTATTTTAGTATAGTTATGGGTATGTTAATTTGGGTTAGGTTAGGGGGTGTTAGGTTTGGGGGTTTAGATGTTACTCAATTACTTTGCGTCGTGAGGGGATGGTGGTTTATGGGTTAATAGTTTATTTAGGTACTTTTAGTTGTGGAGGGGTGGAGGTTTAGGGGTTAATAGTTTATTTAGGTACTTTGCATTGTGGGGGATAGCAGTTTAGGGGTTAATAGTTTATTTAAGTACTTTGTAATTTGGGGGGATAGTTGTTTAGGGGTAAATAGTATTATTTATGTATTTATTGTGATGTGAGGGGGATGGCAGATTAGGGGTTATTAGGCTACGGGATTATGGTAGGGTGTTTTGTATTCGTGAGTAGGGTGTTAGGTTTAATTAAACTTTTTTCTCCATTCATTTCTATGTGGGAACACATGCACGCCCATTCGAAAACTCCGCTTCTGATTTTTGTGCTTTTCGGGCTACCGCTAGCACAAAATAATGATTTTTACAACTTGTAATACCAGTTGAAACCAAGAAGAGCAAAAAGCCTAAAGCTAGCGATGTTTTCTCTAGTGAAAAATTTAGATTTACCACGGCACTTGTAACCTAGCCGTTAGAGTTTCATGTCCCTTTATATACAGATACTTTCATATACATATTTAAATATGTATGTGTGTGTGTATAAATATATGTATATATTTGTGTGCAGATATATTTATGTATGTATATATGTATTTACAGACAAATATACACACAAATACATTTGTATACATTACACACACACACATATATATATATATATATATATATATATATATATATATATATATATATAAGTGCTTTGGAGTCCTTTGCAGTCAAGCAGATGAACATGTAGAATCAAATGTATGCAATATTCATATTTAATAGCTAAAAGGTGTTTAACTGTGTATTTACTGTAAATATGTTCTAAGTATTGTTAAATAGATATTCATATATACTTGCTTGTATATAAAAATGTTCTATGTGAAGAACATTGGAATGTGAAATATTAATATTTCATGTCAGGTAGGTGCTTTTGGTTAAATGTGATTGGATTTGTGTGTGAGTAAGGGTGTTAGTTTGCCACTTATCTCGCACTATTGAAGTCAATGGGGAAATACGTTAACGCGGTTTTGATATTCCAAGTTCGGCTTTTTGCATGCCTCAGGTTAGCACACGTGCAAAAACGTTTTACTTTCAACTTGTATTATGCAAGCTACCCAACAGGCACAAAAAGCCTCCGTCTAGTGGAGTTACCACGCAAGCTGAAATAGCAGACTTAGTCATGTTATCTCTATTTTTTTACACAAAGTATAAAAGTTAGGTATTAAAAATGTTAATTAATGCTGAGGGAGATCAATTTGCAAAACCAACTTTTTCAGATACAAAAATATCTCTCCTTTTACTACCCTCCCCACAAGGAGGTTAATTTACCCTGAGAATACAAAGATATTCACATTTTTAGTATATGTTTCAAAAGCAGCTATTTTAAATGACAAAATAGTGGTAAAGGAGTTATATGCAGGGGTTAAACCCATAGTTATATACAAGCAATAGTGCAAAAATAAAATACTGTCACATATTAGAGCTTTTTCTTTTTGCAGTTTTATATCCCTTTAAAAATGTGTAGCTGGTATCAAGAATTAAATCCGTTTTTATTGTTGTGATATCCAATACTTCACACACAGATTACTGTTTGAATCTATAAAGAATGGATGTAATGATATATAGATCTCTGGGATATTTGGTACATTATCACTATATAATAGTCAAGATACAGTATGTACAATCCAATTTTAATTGATTATATTAATTTGGATATTTAACTTTCAAATTCACAGTTTGCATTATTATATTTTAATGAAAAATAGAATGACATTAGAGAGTAGATTTCATTTTATATTTAAGAAAAAAGAAATCCTTACCTTTGACGTATTTTTCTCATTTGGACAGACTTCTGGAATTGAGTCTGCATTTGTGCATTTAGTAGTAATAACATCTACTTCCATTAAGTACATCATACCAGCCACCACCTAAATTAAAAAAAAAGATATATATTTTATTTATATCTATCTATGTGTCTGTGTGTCTGTCTACATGAGAGAGTGTGAGTGAGTGAGAGAGGTAGATAGATAATTATAATTATTATGAGTTATTTGTAGAGCGCTAACAGAGAGATAGATAAATGAACCAATTAATAACCCAAAATGCATAATGACTTTGATTTCGGAACAAAAGGCAACTTTGGTCCAATTTGAAGGATTCAAAAGTAGTTTTTGATGTACATGCATGGGAAAAGTGTCCAAACAGAAAAAAATATAAAATTAAATAAAACAGAAACCAGAGGCATTATTAATAATTAAGCCAGTTTTTTTCCGCCTGGAAATTGTTACACAATTAGGCCTAAGAGTATGTGCTTATATATTTCCCTATTTATAATTTGTCTCCATCACAAATATTATATTTCTTGTTAAATGTTATTTTGCTCTTCTCCTTTGCTTTTTGCAAGGGAGTTAGCATACATGTGATTCTCATCTTCAGACAGCTGAAGTTACATTACTGGATCTCATTCGGTTACGCTGATGAATTGCAAGCAATAAACTTAGCTATGTTCACTTTCCATTCAAAGTACAAAAAAGCTCATGCCGCACAAATCACAGCTTTGTTAAGGTTGTCTGATTCTTTCTATTGTATGGTTATGTGAAAGACATTTAATCTGATAAAGGAATAATAATGCATTTTAAGAGCAATACAGAACAAGACTAAGAAAGTAGTGGCTAAAGTCATTTTAACTGAACATTAATTACAATTTGTATTTGCTCATTTCTAAATCTGTTTGAAACAAATTAGAATATACCTGCATATAAGCAGAAAGTATTTTAAATAAGTGATAATTTGTATAATTTACCATGTATGTGAATCTAGCTTATACAATTAGAACAGAAAATGAAGATAAACAAAGAATGTATCTGAAAATGAGGATATTTCTTGATAAATTAGTAAAAAAAAAAATTTAATATATAGGTTTTGATAATCAGGATGTCATATAAGTTATTGCACGTTCAATAACTACAAATAAATTCCATGCTATGTTGTTAATTAAGCAAGAAAAGTATTGGCTAGTTAAATACAGAAATAGGAATATCAAATTCTTGTTATGCCTATAAATGTATTTATCCTCAATATATCATATTTAAAAAAATAATATTAACCATAAGCAGAATGAAATGGGTAGCAGCACTGTCTTTTTTGAATAGGTACAAACATTTATTTACCCCGAAGGAGAGTTTGAACTCATTTTTGGCAGTCCTTAGAAAAGTAATACTTGCAGCTACTTAAAGGGACAGTCTAGTCCAAAATAAACTTTCATGATTCAGATAGAGAATGTAATTTTAAACAATTTTCCAATTTACTTTTATCACCAATTTTGCTTTGTTCTTTTGGTATTTTTATTTGAAAGCTAAACCTAGGAGGTTCATATGCTAATTTCTAAGCCCTTGAAGGCCGTTTCTTCTCTCAGGGCATTGGGACAATTTTTCACCACTAGAGGGTGTTAGTTCATGTGTGTCATATAGATAACACAGTGCTCACGCATGTGGAGTTCAGGTGAGCCAGCTCTGATTGGCTAAAATGGATGTCTGTCAAAATAACTGAAATAAGGGGGCAGTTTGCAGAGGCTTAGATATAAGGTAATCACAGAGATAAAGAGTGTATTAATATAACTGTGTTGGTTGTGCAAAACTGAGGAATGGGTAATAAAGGGATCATCTATCTTTTAAACAATACAAATTCTGGTGTAGAATGTCCCTTTAATACACTTATTTAAAGATAGCTTTTTTGTCAATGATGTAAATTTGATACTAACCTTCTTCTTTAGTTTGATGGTCTTGTGGACTCTTAGGATGTAGTCACCGTTATTTGCTTTGTTGTACTCTTCTGTCGCAAATTGTAGGGCATTCTGGACATGTGGATCATCCTCCTTCGCATCAAACCAGCCTCTCAAATTTGTTTTTTTATCTTGGGCAAAGGCTTGTACTAATATAGACAAAAGGACTAGCACAAACACAGTCCGTAAATAAGCCATCAATATCTTTCTTTGTTTATTAAATTTCTAATTGAATTTGTTACTTTCCTAGTAAGAGAGTGAAGAGAACATAAATTCCAGTATATAAGTATCTGAAACATAAAAAAACTGCAAAATCCTTCCCTTAAATAGTGTACCAGGAATGTAGCCAAGTGAAAAAAAATCTAAGTAATGGAAATTTCCTGAAAATAACTTGACAGGATTTCAACATTCTCTTCCCCTGATGACTGTACTGCCCACACACAGATCATTTAGAAAAACAAATTTAAAATTGACATATATTAAATCATTACTATATTCGTATTACTCAATCTCTTAAAAGGACAGTCTACAATAGAATTTTTATTGTTTTAAAAGATAGATAATCCCTTTATTACCCATTCCCCAGTTTTTCATAACCAGCACAGTTATATTAATATACTTTTTACCTCTGTTATTACTTTGTATCTAAGCATCTTCGGACAGCCCCCTGATCACATGACTTTTTCTTTATTACTTATTGACTTTTATTTAGTTCTGTGTTGTGCTAACTCTTAAATAATTTCTCAGGCGTGAACACAATGTTATCTATATGGCCCACATGATCTAGCACTCCCCTGTTGTGAAAAGCAAATAAAATAGCATGTGATAAGAGGCTGTCTATAGTGGCTTACAAACAGGCAGAAATTTAGAGGTATAAATGTTATAAAGTATATTAATATATCAATGTTGGTTATGCAAAGCTGCGGAATAGGTAGTAAAGGTGTTATCTATCTTTTTTTAAACAATAACAATTTTAGTGTAGAATGTCCCTTTAAGTCCACTTATATAACTATTTTTATTAGGTATTACTATTTTATTATTATCATTTCTATTATTTTGATTTATTTTGCAAAGAGACCATAAGGTGATAGAAACAGAGTGCTTAGTCTCCCCATCCCAATAACCCAAAATATGCTTTCAGAAGAGTTAACAGTAGTGCAGATGGAAATGAATTGCAATAGTTAACTATGAAAGTCACAATTAAGTAAATCACTGTAAAATCATGATTTAAAAAGCTCCAATACTGGTTTTGATCATCACTACAGTGCAAGTGTGACTTAAAATAAAACATTAAAAAGAAATATAAAAACACACCTTTTGTAGCATCATTTGACAATGTATTCTGTTGACAAAAGGTGAATGTCACACATGTAAATGAGTATTTGTGTTGCACAGGGAACAAAGGGATTGCATGAATAGATCATTGCTGTAACCTTAAAGTGCATAAAACATTTTGAGTTATGTGCATATTATAAAAGGGTCAAGTGAGGTAAAACAGTGTGTGAAAAAAAAGTGTAAAAAAAAAGCTTATAAGTATTTTAATAAAATTTCCAAAAATCTGCAAAATTACTTAGTTTTGCCAAGTGTAGCCTGCTTCACCCCCCTTATCAGTGTCCTAGTCCAAACCTTGTGCTATCATATAACAAAAGTGTGCATGTATTTTACTTTTTTGTAATAGATTCTTCGCTTGATCAAAACGGAAAGTTTGGTTTTAACTAAGCAGCACTAACGGCATCTACAGATATCTCTACAACTGTGTTGAATTGCAACAGCTGCATTTATGCTGACATTATGTTTTTTATATTCCTTCAGTGGACATTTCACTTTTTTTATTGGCAGATTGTTACTTTATTATTGGCATATTGTTGCTTTTTTGTTCTCTTAACATTTTTATCATATTACATGCTATGTTATATTAAATTGTCTTCTAATAGGGACCCCTTTACTGATGCATGTATATATATATATATATATATATATATATATATATATATTTATCTAGTGGAGCTCTAGCACTGGAATTAGTTTGTTTTTCTATTTAGGTCTTTGTTTCCTGCTGACCAGCTGCTTGTTCTATATCATTCATTTGGTCTATTTTACTTATTTATTTAGTACTATATAAGATATGTCAGATACATTTGGGGACAATTCTTCTTTATCTACTAGACAACGAGTGTTTAATCTTATAGAAGTAAATTCCAAACATATGGAAAACACCATTGATAATCCAGATGATCTTTTCAACAAATTGGAAAGATTATTGCATCAAGATTCAAAAGATTGGCAGGACCTCATACTTCTAGATAATTATATTTCACATAACATTATTCCTAGAGGCTTGAGATCAGGGCCATCATTAATATTGATCGGACCCTGGGCAAACATTTTCTTCCCCCCCCTCCCCCAATGCAATTTTGCTCTCCATCCCAAGATTGCATACTATCCCATTGCTAGTTAAAGGGATATGAAATCCATTTTTTTTAATTCTTGATTCAGATAGAGCATGCAATTTTAAGCAACTTTTTGGTTCGGCACCTAGGTAGCTATTGCTGAGTGGTGGTGAAATGCAAACAGTGGTAGCTCTGCATAACAATTCAAACAGTGTAAGCACCGAATAACAAATCCAACAATGGTAATGCCACATAACACATCAAACAATAGTAACTCCACATAACACATCAAACAGTGGTAGCGCCGCATAGCAAAGCAAACAATGGTAGTGCCAAATAATAAATCAAGCAGTGGTAGCGCCACATAGCAAATAAAAAAATGGCAACGTCACATAACACTGCATTTGCATGTATATAATGCTCTTGCTGTGTATATAATGCACTTGCTGTGTATAAAATGCACTTGCTGTGTATAAATTGCACCAGTCACCAGTGTATATAAAAACACCATCTCACAGTGAAGGAGGGATGTATTATATATAAAGTACTTAGTCTAGAGGGCTGCAGCGCTGAGATAAGTAGAGACAGAAGAAGAAGAAGTTGATTAAGCTTTAGTAGCTGATACACAGCTGATACACAGATTTGCCTTCCAGCAGAGGAGGTAGTAAAGTAGGAGCTAACTACGGCTAAACTCATCAGAAGCAGCAGATTATTAACACTTCACATACTGGGGTTCATTTATCATTGTGCGGATGGTCATGATCCGCTATAATGAACCATGTCCGCCCCACATCGATAAATGCTGACAGCATACACTGTTGGCATTTATCATTGCACCTGCAAGTTCTTGTGAACTGCTGGTGCAACACCGCCTGCAGATTCACGGCCAATCGGCTGCCAGCAGGGAGTGTCAATCAACCTGATATTGGATCGGGTTGATTTTCGGGGATGACTGTCCACCGCCTCAGAGCAGGTGGACAGGTTATGGAGCAGCAGTCTTTAGACCGCTGCTTCATAACTTGTGTTTCTAATGGCTCGCTAGAAACACAGGGCATCAAGCTCCGTTCAGAGCTTTATAAATTGAGCCCATAGTGTTTATATATATATATAATACACATATATATATATATATATATATATATACACACACACACAACAATCCTAAATGGGCTGTATGCCAATGCCATTAAAAGTAAAATCTAAATTACATGATCACCACATTCACTGGTGATGTGTTTGTTCACCAGAATGAACAAATGGCACCTCTGTGGGACCGTCCGTGACATGACCACTCTGACCAGCCAGGCTAGTCCTATACTCGCAGCTGCAGACTGCAGTAAGTGATAGCCTAACTTCTGCTTGCCTCCCTCAGCCTCCGGCCTCCCGAGTCCCTCTCAGCTTGCTCAGCCCGCTGTTTCCCTGTCTCACTATTCCCGCGCGTGGCTGCGTGCAATAATAGGAGGATGCTGGAACTGGGAGGAAGTAAGTGATGAGTGTCAGGGCGGGGAGCAGTGGCGTCAAGAGGGAATTTAAATGCAGAGTAGACTGTCAGGTCACATAAGGCCCCTGTTCTTCCCACCCTTGCCCCACTGCACACCGGATTAATAGTTTATTTCATAGCAGGCTAGCAGCCTACGCCAGTGGCCCATTTTACAGATTTGTCTCACTTGTATAATATTGTATATAAAATAAATATCAGTCAGCTGAACGGGCTCAAGGGGCAGATGCTTTGGGCCCTACAACAAAGACTGCTGCCCCTTTTGCCCCATGTTAAAGACGGCCCTGCTTGAGATTATTTAAATATTTTGCTTTTGATCTAGAAGAGGTGGAGTTCACCACAGAGTGTGAAACTGCCCTCCATGATTGCTCAATTAAACTAATTTAAATATTAATAAAGTATAGGGAACATAGTTTTGAGAACGTTAAGGTAGATTTAGATGATACCATCACTAAAATTCAACCATTTAAGACAGATGAAAAGTGGAAAACCCGCAATAATAGTATACAATTTATAATAGGAACATTGGAAAAAGAGCTACAATTGAATAAACAGAAAAAACTCATAAGGGGTATTGAGGATTTTAATGAAAACAGAGTCTACACATATAAAACTAAGCTATTGAATTCTAATAAGAATAAAAATTTGTCTCAACCTATGATTATCTCAGGAGATGAAAGTAATAATCCCAAATTCAAAAATAAAAATAACAATAGAAATACAGTACATATAAAAATTATTTTCAATATATACATGGCAACAGAGTAAGAAAAAAACAATATGGATAATAACAAAATGAATAAAGCATATAAACCATCATCTAGCTATAGATATAATGATAACAACTTTCAAGCACTAGAAGGTAGGGATCAGGCAGGTTCTTGGAGATTAAAAAGACCCAGGGTGTATTTTTCCAGGGGCCCTAGTGATCATCATAATAAACATAACTATACTCAAACAACAAAAGAAGGAGCTATATTAATAAAAAATAGATTATAGTATTTAGGGGAAGATCATGTATATAGAAGGGAGTGGGATAAACAAGGAGCCAAACCCAAATTTTCTGTAGGGGGGCTTCATGATTTTTTAGGGGATTGACTAGAGAGACATTATCTATGCAATGTCAACTCACAATTACAACCATTGGGATCACAACAAGATCCCTTCCCCGCCACGGGAACTTTTGATAACGAGACCTGTAAAAAGATTACTAGAGGTAGAAGAGGGTCTAGAGCAGGACGAAGAATACAAACATCAACAAAGAAGAAGGAGAAACTAGAAAAGTCTAAATTGGACATTTTTAAATTTAGCGGGGATGGAACTTGAGAAGAGTGATATTCAGTTGCTTTGCAAGGGTCTAAATGTTGTCCCAAGAAATTACCTAACATGTTTGAAACATATTTAGATGTTCATAACTATATAAGGAAACTCATGCTAAAAAGAAATTATATTAAAAAATCCTGCGTATAGGAAAACTCATAACCCAGGGTATATTGAATATGAGAATTTGGCCCCATTAAGTACTGTAAGAGGTATGGAAAGAGATAACTCTGTAGAGCAAAATTGTACATCCAATATAAGTTTTGAAGATTTGTTGAATCTGAAATGGCCCATTCTAAATTTAAGAGAAAATTTATATTTTTTTTGGTAGGCTCCCAAGGAGACCAAATTCCCCTTTTGACCAAGTTAGTATTGAAAGATCTAGATAAAACATTTAAAAATAAATTTTGCGCAGAAAACAAATATGACAATTTGAACAATGGAAAGAATTTCTCTTAAAAAGTTATCTGAAAATAAAAAGAAAGTGATCAGAGCCACCGATAAGGGCGGAGGAATCGTGATCCAGACTAGAACTGATTACATCCAAGAGGCATAATCTTTTAAATGATTCCAACACATACAAAATAGTGGATAGGGACCACACAGTACACTTTTTAAAATATATTTATTCTCTTCTTTTTGATGCCAGAAGCAATGGAGTTCTTACTAATGATGCATTTGGTTTCCTTTATGAACAGAATCCTAAGGTGTTGTTATTTTATCATTTGCCTAAAATTCACAGGGATCCATCCTCCTGGGAGACCCATTGTGTCAGGGATAGGATTCCTGTGTGATAACCTGTCCCAATATGTAGATTTTTATTTACAACCTATTGTGCAGAAAACCAAAGCCTTTTGAAAGGACACGTCAGATGTAATTCAAAAGTTTGAAGGTCTTCAGTGGGATAGTACTTTGTGGTGGGTCACATATGATGTTTCTGCTCTCTACACCTGCATCCCTCATGATGCAGGGATAGAGTCAGTAAAAAAATAACTTTTAAAGTGGGCTATTCCCCAACTCCATATGGTCCCATCATATTCCAATATTTACATGCATAATTTTGAGAATGAAAATATATGGCATAATAATCCTTTCTCTAGGAACATCATTCAGAATGGTTGCTATATAGATGATGTCATCATTTTATGTGAAAGTAGTAAGATTGAATCATTTCTTAAATATATTAATATAAATACTTATAGCCTAGAATTTGTGGGAAAATGTTCAGACCTACAGATATAATTTTTTGACCTGAATTTATTTTGTGACTCCAAATTTTAGTAAACCCACTGAATAAAACAGCTATATAGATGCTAGTAGTGCTGACAAAAAGAGATGGATTAAGAACATTCCCTATGGGCAATTACTATAAATTGGACCCAATTATAGCTATTTTAGGGTTTATTTTAAAGGTAAGTATTTAGCTTTAAATAGGAAGACTTTATTTAATAAGAGTTAATTTATTTTGTTAGAATAAAATTATATTTAACTTAGGGGGGTGTTAGCTTTAGGGGTTAATACATTTATTATAGTAGCAGTGAGGTCCGGTTGGCAGATTAGGGGTTAATACTATTTATTATAGGGTTTGCGAGGCGGGAGTGCGGCGGTTTAGGGGTTAATACATTTATTAGAGTGGCAGCGAGGTCCGGTCGGCAGATTAGGGGTTAATAAGTGTAGGTAAGGTAGCGGCGATGTTGGGGGGGCAGATTAGGGGTTAATAAATATTAAGTAGGTGTCGGCGATGTTAGGGGCAGCAGATTAGGGGTACATAGGTATAATGTAGGTTGCGGCAGTGTCCGGAGCGGCAGATTAGGGGTTAATAGTGTAATGCAGGGGTCAGTGATAGCGGGGGCAGCAGATTAGAGGTTAATAAGTGTAAGGTTATGGGTGTTTAGACTCGGGGTACATGTTAGGGTGTTAGGTGCAGACTTAGAAAGTGTTTCCCCATAGGAAACAATGGGGCTGCGTTAGGAGCCGAATGCTGCTTTTTTGCAGGTGTTAGGTTTTTTTTCTGCCCAAACTGCCCCATTGTTTCCTATGGGAGAATCATGCACAAGCACGTTTTTCCAGCTAGCCGCTACCGTAAGCAACGCTGGTATTGAGAGTTGAAGTGGCGGTAAATATGCCTGTACGCTCCCTTTTTGGATCCTATGCAGCCCTTCAGAGAACTCTCAATACCAGCATTGTTTAGAAGCAGCGCTAGAAAAAAAACACACGTAGCTAACGCACCCCTTTGGCCGCAAAACTCTAAATCTAGGTGTATGATAGCTCGAGAAACTCAGCAACCAATTCAGTCAGAAAACAAAAATCTGATAGATTGTAATCAAGGCCATTGTTTGTTGCAATTGATTTTCAATGGCCACACTTCCCCAACATTTGTCTTATTTGGATAAGCCAATCTGGACTTGATACCAGAGTAGATAGACAAGGCTTGCCTAAACTTTATGGTTTTACAGTATTCTATCCAATAAGCTCTTCTGAGTCAAATTAGGGAGAGATACGGAGCACAGTTAGGTTTGTGAAGTCTTAAGACCCAATGATCTAAAGCTTTCCACTCATCTTTTCAGTACTGTAAGGTGTCTATAAATATAATATAGAATTTATTTATCCTCAATATATCATATATTTTAAGATGGAATATTGCCCATTTGCAGATTAAAATGGGTAGCAACAAGGTGCAAACATTTCTTTACCATAAAGCATTTAGGCGGACCTTTAAAAAGTAATACTTGCAGCTATTTAATACTCATTTGAAGATAACAGTTTTATTGTCAATAACGTACATTTTTACTGACCTTCTTCTTTAGTTTGATGGTCTTGTGGACCCATAGGATATAGTCACCATTATTTGCTTTATTGTACTGTTCTGTCGTAAATTGTAGGGTATTCTGGAAAAGTGGATCATTCTCCTAATTAAACCAGTCTCTCAAAGTTGGCTTTTTATCTTGGGCAAAGGCTTGTACTAATATAGGCAAAAGGACTAGCATAGACACTGCCCGTAAATAAGCCATCATCAATATATTGCTTTGTCTATTAATGTTTATCGTCTTCTGTGCAACTCAAGAGCTCTTTGCACTTGGTACATAGTGTAAAGGCCATGTAGCTCAACAATTTGTATAGTTTGGAAAGAAATGGTTAGAGCAAATTATACATTGTTTATAATGCTCTTTATAAATTACACAGATTACTTTTGGGTTTAAAGAGTCCTTTTAATAATTGCACAACATACTATATTCATAAATATAGAATACAAAATGTATGCAAACCACAGCTCAGATTTAATTATATTTAACCAACCTTTAAAAGAATATGAAACCCAAAAAAAATATTTTGTGATTGTGAATTAAAAAAAAGGTCATTTCTGTTATCAAATTTGCCTTGTTTCTATGGTATTCTTTGTTGTAGGTGTCTGGCGCACTATATGACAGGAAATAGTGCTGTCATATAGTGATCTTGCTAATGTATAACATTCTTGCAAAACTGATACCATATAGAGCTCCAAACACATGCACTCTCCTGGGCATTTTTCAACCAAAGATACCAAGAGAACGAAGAAAATGTGATTATAGAAGTAAATTGGGAAGTTGTTCAAAATGACATGCTCTACCTTTATCATGAAAGACGTTTGTCAGTAAAAAGATAGTCACTGCTTTACCCAACAGTTTTAAAAAAAACAACAACTTATACTTGCTTACACCTCTTTTAACCTTACATTTGTTCAGATACTTGTATTCCATTCTATGACCTCTATTCGGTTTAAATTAGAGAGTTTACACTTTTTGACATATTTGCAAATGTGTGACGTCACTTAAAGAAAAAAAAGCAAATGCGTTAGTAGTTTTTTTTTATATGATCAGGATAAGGTTTTCATGTATACAATTATTAAAATTGACTGCTGAGCGAAAATTGCTCTGTTGTGTAGCATCTCCATTTAACTGAATTGGCACATTCACACATTAGGCATTTACAGTTGTGCTAGTCCTTTAACCCCTTAAGGACCAAAGACGTCACTGTCTTAATGACCAAGGATGTACCCCATACGTCCTTAGGGTTTTCAAGCACTGGAAGCTCTGGGGCCTATTTAACAAAGGTCTGTCGGACCTGATCCGACAGTGCGGATCAGGTCCGACAGACCTCGCTGAATGCGGAGAGCAATACGCTCTCCGTATTCAGCATTGCACCAGCAGCTCTTGTGAGATGCTGGTGCAACGTCCGCCCCCTGCAGATTCGCGGCCAATCGGCCACCAGTAGGGGGGTGTCAATCAACCCAATCGTACTTGATTGGGTTGAATTGCGGCGATGTCTGTCCGCCTGCTCAGAGCAGATGGACAGGTTATGTAGCAGCGGTCTTTAGACTGCTGCTTCATAACTGGTGTTTCTGGTGAGCCTGCAGGCTCGCCAGAAACACGTGCCCTCAAGCTCCATCCGGAACTTGATAAATGGGCCCCCATAACTGCAAAAGCTGTTTGTAAATAATTTCAGTCAGAAACCTAAAGTTAGGGAAAAAGTTAACGATTATTTTTATTTGATCCCATTTGGCGGTGAAATGGTGGCATGAAATATACCAAAATGGGCCTAGATCAATACTTTGGGTTTTCTACAAAAAAAATATATACATGTGAAGGGTTATTCAGGGATTCCTGACAGATATCAGTGTTACAATGTAACTTTCGCTTATTTTGAGAAAAATGGTTTGGCAATAGCAAAGTGCTACTTGTACTTATTGCCCTATAACTTACACAAAAAAAATATTAACATTGGGTATTTCTAAACTCAGGACAAACTATTTAGCATGGGTGTTTTTTGGTGGTTGTAGATGTGTAACAGATTTTGGGGGTCAAAGTTAGAAAAGTGTGTTTTTTTTCCAATTTTTTTTCATCATATGTTATAAAAAAAATTATAGTAAATTATATGATATGATGAAAATAATGTTATCTTGAGAAAGTCCATTTAATGGCGAGAAAAAAGGTATATAATATGTGTGGGTACAGTAAATGAGTAAGAGAAAAATTACAGCCATGCCCTTTCAGTTTTCTCAAACTTCTCACTGGCAACCAGATGTTTAACTTAATTATAATGGGATATGTGCCATTTCTCCCTGTCCTTTATAATTAAAATAAATAAAACTATTGCATTATACAAATAAGTCAGATGACCTGCTCGTGTAGAATTTTGCAGTGCAAATTTAAAGTTTTGCATCCCAAAGGTGCATGTTTGCGTTTACCTGATTGGCTGCCCTGGATCTGAGCAGATTTTTTCTTTTTTTGTGAAGGCAGATGGTACAGTTAACCAGAAGCCATACTGTCCACGCAATATCTACAAAAAAGTAGAACAAAAATAAGAGCCAGTGATGACCGTCACAGAAATGTGAACATACTTGGTGTGCAAACAAGTCCCTTTAATAATTCATTTGGAAAGATTTTTTGGGAAGTTAAAATGTTACTGTTATCTAAAAAAAGTTAACAGAATCTGGTACTGCAAGCACAGGATGTTCGTCAGTTTATGTTTATAGTTACAGCACGTTTTACTGCATGTGAAGTACTGTAGCAGATGTTTCCTGTAAATTACAAATAGCTTTATAACAGAGATTGCTTTATTTTCCAATGTTTGTTTTGTTCTAAAATGTCAACATGATGAACACATTAATAACAAAGATTAAACCATTTTATTTAGAACGAAAAATATTTGGAGAACTTACAGTTGTAATTGAAACATAAAGGAGGTTACATTATAATGCCAATTATTTGCTATTCCAATTAATAAACCTTATAGATGCTGTATGCTTTTACCTAACAACAATCAAACAGATTAGGGGCATATGTATAGATTTGTAGTAGTTTTCTTGTAGTAGCAGACAACAATCACATGCCCTTTAATATATTACGCATCAATAATTTAAAGGGACAGGAAAGTCAAAATTAAAATTTAATGATCCAAATAAACCATGTAATGTTGAACAATTTTCCCTATTGCTTCAAATTTGGTTTGTTCTCTCATATCCTTTGTTGAAGAGAAGACACAAGAGCAACAATGCACTACTACAAGCTAGCTGAATGAACACATTTGGTGAGCCAATGAAAAGAGAGCCATAAAATACCAGCTAGTTCCAGCAGTGCAGTGCTGCTAAGCCTATCTAGGTATGCTCTTTACCAATGGATACTGAGAGAAAGAAGCAAATTTAATAATAGAAGTAAATTGGAATGTTGTTTAAAATTGCATGATCTGTCAAAATCACAAAAGTTTATTTTTTTTCTTTACTGACCCTTTAATTTAGAGGCTTTATTATAATGTAACCCAAATGAAGTGTCCGTTCAAAGAAAGACTAACAAAAATAAAAATATTCAGCCACCAATTACATTTTTTTAAATAAATATTTTTATGATAACAATTTTTATTCTGTGTCAAATTTAAATTTGTAGCTCATCAATTAAAAAATATTAGTAAAATAGCATCATTAAGGGCTAAATTAAAAGTAGAGTGCTAAATGATCGAGGGCCAGCAAACGGGCAAATTTGTACCATTTATTTTAATAAAAAATAACTGCACTAGGCAGTTTTGGGGCTTTAAAGTTGGTGGGAGTGGGGTGTTAGAAAAAAACGGCACTGAAAGTGCCTTTACATTGACTCTATGGGAACTGTGTGTTCTCATAGACCACAATGTAAATATATATGCTTATATACATATATATATTTATATGTTAATATGTGTATATACACATATTAACACACATATGTATGTATATATTCATAAACATATATATTTAAAAATGCTGCAGATTGCTGCACTACTTACCCCCTTTGCTGTGCAAGGTTCTGATGCTGTTTCTGACAGCATCAGAACGAGACTCCCATAGGAGCCTATGGAAGCAGGCTCTCGTGAGCACAATGCTTCCTAGCAGCATTGTGATTTACGTGTAATACCAGTGCACATTATGTTTGCATAGACTTGCAGTGCTGCCGTGGGAGGGAAGGAGGTAGGCGTGCGGATGGCGCATTGCGGGAGGGGGGAGGGAGGGGAGCGATTCCCTAACTACAGAATACTTTTTTTGGTGAGTGGGGAGAGAGGAATGGGCTACTACACTACCGAAATCAGTGAGGGAGGGGGCCCCAGTGACAATTGGTTGTGGGAGGGTACACTACACATTTTTTTAATATACGGCTATATTATGAATTTTGCATTATGAGCGGCACGGTGCTAACTTGCAAGTTATTGTCACCGCTCACCTCCCTACAGTGCTGGCATTACAGGTTTACAAAAACCCGGCATTAGCAGGCAATATTGCAGAGTAAAGCAAAATTGAGCTCCATACCGCACTCCAATACCAGCGCTGCGCCGCTGTGGTGTGCTGGTTTTACGTGCTTGTGCACGATTTCCCCATAGACATCAATGGGGAGAGACGACTGAAAAGCCTAACACCTACAATAAAGGAGCGTAAAGCTCTGTAACACAGCCCCATTGATTCCTATGGGGAAACAAAAGTTATGTTTACACCTAACACCCCAACATAAACCCCGAGTTTAAACACCCCTTATCTGCTACCCCTGACATCGCCGCCACCTACATTACAGTTATTAACCCCTAATCTACCGCCCCCAACGTCGCCACACCTACATTTCACTTATTAACCCCTAATCTGCCGCCCCTAGCATCGCCACCACTATACTAAAGTTAAAAACCCCTAAACCTAACCCTAAGTCTAACCCTAACACCCCCTACTTTAATATAATTAAAATAAATCTAATTAAAAAAATCCTATCATTAACTAAATAATTCCTATTTAAAACTAAATACTTACCTATAAAATAAACCCTAAGCTAGCTACAATATAACTAATAGTTACATTGTAGCTATCTTAGGTTTTATTTTTATTTCACAGGCACGTTTGTATTTATTTTAACTAAGTAGAATAGTAAGTAAATAGTTATTAACTATTTACTAGCTGTCTAGTTAAAATAAATACAAATTTACCTGTAAAATAAAACCTAACCTGTCTTACACTAACACCTAAATAAATTACATTAATTAAATCCAATTAACTAAATTACAAAAAAACAAACACTAAATTACACAAAATAAAAAATGAATTATCAAGTTTTTAAAACTAATTACACCTAATCTAATAGCCCTATCAAAATAAAAAAAGCCCCCCCAAAATAAAAAAACCCTAGCCTAAACTAAACTACCAATAGCCCTTAAAAAGGCATTTTGCAGGGCATTGCCCCAAAGAAATCAGCTCTTTTACCTGTAAAAAAAAATACAAATAACCCCCCAACAGTAAAACCCACCACCCACACAACCAACCCCCCAAATAAAATCCTAACTAAAAAAACCTAAGCTCTCCATTGCCCTAAAAAGGGCATTTGGATGGGCATTGCCCTAAAAAGGGCATTTGGATGGGCATTGCCCTTAAAAGGGCATTTATCTCTTTTTCCGCCCAAACCCTAATCTAAAAATAAAACCCATCCAATAAACCCTTAAAAAAAAACTAACACTAACCCCTGAAGATCCACTTACAGTTTTTGAAGACCCGACATCCATCCTCAACGAAACCGGCAAAAGTCCTCAACAAAGCAGTAGAAGTCTTCATCCAAGCGGGCCGACTTCTTCATCCAAGCCGGCAGAAGTCTTCATCCAGACGGCATCTTCTATCTTCATCCATCCAGTGCAGTGTGGCTCCATCTTCAAGACATCCGGCGCAGAGCATCCTCTTCTTACGACAGCTCTTCTCGAATAAAGGTTCCTTTAAGTGACGTCATGCAAGATGGCGTCCCTTGAATTCTGATTGGCTGATAGAATTCTATCAGCCAATCGGAATTAAAGGTGAAAAAATCCTATTGGCTGCTTCAATCCTATTGGCTGATTGGATCAGCCAATAGGATTGAAGCTCAATCCTATTGGCTGATTGCATCAGCCAATAGAATTTTTTCTATCAGCCAATCAGAATTCAAGGGACGCCATTTGGATTAAGTAGATTAAAGAAACCTTCATTCGAGAAGAGTCGTCGTAAGAAGAGGATGCTCCATGCCAGATGTCTTGAAGATGGAGCCGCTCCACGCCAGATGGATGAAGATAGAAGATGCCATCTGGATGAAGACTTCTGCCCGCTTGGATGAAGACTCCTGCGCTGAAGACTTCTGTCGGCTTCGTTGAGGATGGATGTCGGGTCTTCAAAAACTGTAAGTGGATCTTCAGGGGTTAGTGTTAGGTTTTTCTAAGGGTTTATTGGGTGGGTTTTATTTTTAGATTAGGGTTTCGGTGGAAAAAAAGCTAAATGCCCTTTTAAGGTCAATGCCCATCCAAATGCCCTTTTCAGGGCAATGGGGAGCTTAGGTTTTTTAGTTTGGATTTTATTTGGGGGGTTGGTTGTGTGGGTGGTGGATTTTTTTTTTTTTACAGGTAAAAGAGCTGATTTCTTTGGGGCAATGCCCTGCAAAAAGGCCCTTTTAAGGGCTATTGGTAGTTTAGTTTAGGCTAGGGTTTTTTTTATTTGGGGGGGGGCTTTTTTATTTTGATAGGGCTATTAGATTAGGTGTAATTAGTTTAAATATCTATTAATTTATTTTTTAGCTTGTGTAATTTAGTGTTTGTTTGTTTTTTGTAATTTAGTTAATTGGATTTAATTAATGTAATTTATTTAATTGTAGTGTAAGAGTAAGTGTTAGTGTAAGACAGGTTAGGTTTTATTTTACACGTAAATATCTATTTATTTTAGCTAGGTAGTTAGTAAATAGTTAATAACTCTTTACTAACTAGTCTACCTAGTTAAAATAAATACAAACTTAGCTGTGAAATAAAAATAAAACCTAAGATAGCTACAATGTAACTATTAGTTATATTGTAGCAATCTTAGGGTTTATTTTAAAGGTAATTTTTTAGTTTTAAATATGAATAATTTAGTTATTAATAGTAATTTTTATTTAGATTTATTTTAATTATATTAAAGTAGGGGGTGTTAGGGTTAGACTTAGGGTTATTTTTAGGGGTTTATAACTTTAGTATAGTGGCGGAGATTTTTGGGGCAGCAGATTAGGGGTTAATAACAGTAATGTCGGTTGCGGCGATGTTAGGGACAGCAGATTAGGGGTTCATAATATTTAACTAGTGTTTGCGATGCGGGAGTGAGGCAGTTTAGGGGTTAATATGTTTATTATAGTGGCGGTAATGTCGGGAGCGGCAGATTAGGGGTTAATATTTTTATTTTAGTGTTTGTGATGCGGGAGGACCTCGGTTTAGGGGTTAATATGTAGTTTATGGGGGTTAGTGTACTTTGTAACACTTTAGTTATGAGTTTTATGTTATTGCTTTGTAGCATAAAACCCATAACTACTGACTTTCAGTTTACGGTACGGATCTTGAAGGTATTGGCTGTACCGCTCACTTTTTGGCCTCCCAGGCAGACTCATAATACCGGCGCTATGGAACTCCTATTGAAAAAGGACTTTTTGAAATCTGCGGTAGTTACGCTGTGTTACGGCCAAAAAAGTGTGCGGTACAGAAATATCTGCAAAACTCGTAATACCAGCGGTAGTAAAAAAGAGCCTAAACGCTGCTTTTTCACTCATACCGCAAAACTCGTAATCTAGCCGATAATTAGTAAACAAAAAAGCAAAAAAACATACAGCAGTGCCTAAGATGGCAACTATTAGATAGAGGGGTGAGGGTAAGAGAGCTGTTTGGGAGGGATCATGGATCAGTGTTTGGTTGAGAAGGACTCCCTACATTACAGAAATTTTAAAAAATATACATATTAAAAAAAAAAAAGCAATCCCTAAACTGCATACTTGCAGACTGTCTACTTAAGATGGTGGTGACCAGTGACGGAGGGAAGAGAGCTGTTTGGGAGGAATTAGGTAGGGATCAGGAGTGGGAGGTATCAGGTTGGAGGGTACATGACAGCTATAATTATCCTTACAAGCTACCTGATTACCCATTCACTGCTGGGCATTTCATAGGTGTGGTGCACAGCTGCAATTAGTGACCTTCTCATTACAAAAAGCAATAGCAAAGCCATATATGTCTGCTATTTCTGAACAAAAGAGGATCTTAGATAATCTTTTACAACCATTTGTGCCATAACTGAACAAGCAGTATGTAAATATTTTCAGTGAGAAACCTAAAATTTGTGAAAAAGTTATCAATTTATTATTTTAATACATTCGCATTTGGCTGTGAAATATACCAAAATGGGTCCCTACTTCTCTTCTCTTATATTTACTCACCCCTCAAATCCTAAATGTCTCTTCTCCATTTTTAACTCTCTCCTTTATCCACCTGCACCACACCCTTCATCTGCCTTTAGTGCTCAAGATCTGGAAGACTACTTTTTCAACAAAACACTTACCATCCAAAGTAATATCCTAACACTAAACTGCAACCTTCCATCTCCACCCCCGACCACCCCCTCCAACACTCTCAGCACCTTCCCCCAACCACTGAGAATGAAGTGAGTTCCCTATTGTCTTCCTCACACCTCACTACCTGTCCACTTGACCCTATCCCTTCACATCTAATACCTTCTCTGTCTTCTACCCTCACCCCAGCTCTTACTCACATATTCAACCTATCCCTTACTACCGATTCATTCCCATCTTCCTTCAAACATGCAAAGGTCACCCCATCCTCAAAAAACCCTCCCTCAACACCAATTCTCCTGCAAACTACCACCCCATATCACTGCCCCCTCTAGCTTCAAATGTCCTGGAAAAACTAGTTTTCAATCACCTAACTCACTTTTTGTCCCCCTACTCTTTTCTATTTATACTTCCTCACTGGGTAAACGTATTAGTAGCTATGGCTTCAACTATCACCTCTATGCTGGTGATACTCAGATCTACATATCCACCCCTTCACTCTCTCCTTCTGTTCTTTCTTACATCAGTGTCTGCTTATCTGGCATTTCTTCTTGGATGGCCTCTCACCAACTAAAGTTCAACATGTCCAAGACTGAGCTACTTCTAATCCCCCCCTTTAATTCTACCCTGGTTTTTAACTTTTCAATCACTTTTGGTGACACCACTATCTCCCCATCACCCCAAGTCTGCTGCCTAGGAGTTACACTTGACTCCAATCTGTCCTTCATATCCCACATCCAATTGCTCTCTTCATCGAGTCGCAACCACCTACGCAATATCTCCAAAATTCGTCCGTTTCTGAGTGCTGAAACTACTAAACAGCTAATCCACTCCCTGGTAATTTCCCGACTTGACTTCTGTAATAATCTACTAACTGGCCTCCCTCTCTTCCACCTCTCCCCTCTTCAATCCATCCTAAATGCCTCTGCTAGGCTAATCCACTTCTCCCGACGCTCTGTATCTGCTGCACCTCTCTGTGAGTCTCTTCACTGGCTCCCCATTCACAGCAGAATTAAATTTAAAATTCTCATACTGACCTACAAAGCCCTTACCAACTCAGCCCCCCCTACCTGTCCTCACTCATCAACAAATATACTGCAGCGCCCCCTAAGATCCAACGATGACCTGTTCCTTGCATCTTCTACCATCACCTCCTCTTATGCTAGACTACAGGACTTCTCTCGTGCGGCACCAACCATCTAGAACGCACTTCCTAGAGCTGTCAGACTTTCCCCTAACCTTTCCTACTTTAAACACTACCTAAATACCTTTTTGTTCAGGGAAGCCTATCTCCAAATCAGTAACAAATGAATTCCACTTGCCTAATAGCTGCCCTCATCTAACTCCACACTAACATCATTCTCACCTTTGCAGTCCCACCTCCTGTTTCTCACCCTCCTACCCATCTAGATTGTAAGTTCCCACGGGAACAGGGCCCTCAATTCCCCCTGTATTTGTTTGTTAAACTTTGTGTGGTGTCTTTTATATTGTATTGTACTGTACTTTTATCTTTGTACCCATGGACAGCGCTGCGGAATCTGTTGGCGCTTTATATACACACACACACACACACACTGTGCCCTCCACCAATATTGGCACCCTTGGTAAATATAAACAAAGAAGGCTGTGAAAAATGTCCTTTATTGTTTAAGCTTTTGTTCTTTTGTTCAAAAAATACTGTGCTCTCATGGATAAAATTTAATCTGAAGTGTAAAGTGATATAAAACTGAAAGCACAAAGTGTAAATGCAGCAGAACTCTCATGGCATGCCATGCAGTGCTATATTGCAGTGTTTCTTAACCATGGACCTCAAGTACCCCCAACAGGCCATGTTTTCATTATAGCTGAACCAGTTCACAGGTGAAATAATCAGCTGATGAGTGAGAGCAGGTTAGTAACCATGGAGTTACAACTCAGCTGATTATTTCACCTGTGCACTGGTTCAGCTATAATGAAAACATGGCCTGTTGGGGGAACTTGAGGACCGCTGTTGAGAAACACTGTTTTATTGCACTGGACTTCTCAACTTCACAATACAGAAATGCAGGGAACACCCCTTGAAAAAGTAAAGTAAAATCTGCCTTTTCAAAATCTCTCTAGGGATCTTGCAGTGCTGGAGGATAATTTTAGAACATCTCACCTGAGCAGAGAGGTTTTGAAAATCAGGACCTCATAGAGAAACTCTCAAATAGGAACGAGCAACAGCTCAGTCCCTTGTTCTTTGGTCTGTCACAACCTGGGAGGAGCCTGTTTTAACCCAATTGTGGTTTTCACAGAGGAGAACTTTCTTGAAGTATATCATTCTGATCCCGTCTATAAATAACAGCCCACCCCCAAAATACCAGGCAATCCTCATCTTAACAAAGATCATGACAACCCCAGATGATCATCATTTTGGCCTTTACATATGCCTGCTATCCTGACTGCAACACTTCATATTTGTCAAAGTCTCAGAATTGTAATAGGGATAGATTTAAAAGTATAAGATTTTTCTTTTCCTTTTCTAAATGTTAGATGACCTTTAAACACATAAGGTAATCACATTCTGGGCAAGAAGACAACTCAAACATCCCTGTTTCCAGAATAAACCTTTTTTCTTAGTTTAACTGTTTCAAGATTATATATTTATTTTTTCTACTATTTAATATTTAAAGGTACATTTGAATGACTTAATATGACCAAGGAACTATAATATAGTAGTCTATGGGCTAACAGCTCGACAGAATTCCCTTATGAAATGAATTGCATGCCATTCCTGTTCACACTGGTTTGATTTCAGTGTTGCAGTTCACATGTATTGAAAAAATAGAGTATCAGATTATCTGCGCTTATCAAGCTACAATTTATATAAAGCCACCGGAGATGAGAGAATTTCCCCAGCAATCTCACAAGAAAGCACAATGTATGTTTAGAAGGGATATGTTAGAAACATATACACAATCTACAGACCAGGGCGCTAAAAATAAGCTATATAAGTGTAGTAGCTGGTAAGGAATGGTATGCTAGGTAAAAATATATATATTACAGATCTTATATAAAACACATTTAATTATTCATAAATTTGAAAATAATTAATAATATTAAAAAACAGATAATATAAAAATAATAAACACATACAATTCATAAAATACAATTCAAATGATGAAATACAGATCCAAAACATAAAATGCTTAAAATACTGGTGACACAAAATAACGGCAAATTGTAACAAAGTCCATAGAAAGTCTGATGTATAGGAATGCAATTTGTTTGATGCAATTAATAGCAATAAGAGCGCCTTCTATAGAAGGAATTTCTATAAATGGACATCCACAGATAGGATAAACAAACATCATCTGGATTTTCAGTTTGAAGGTACGATCATAAAAATGTATCACAGATGGCCAAAGAACGGGTTCTGCAATGAGACAGGAGATCCTAATCACAAGCATGAAAAAGTAATACACAATAGGTGTTATTCTGCACTTACACAATCTCTTTGTGTATCATCCCTTTTCAATGCTCTCCCCTATGGTTGGCAATAATGTTATCAGTGTGCCTTGCACAGCGTCCTCTCGATCACGGATTTACTCGGCTGTAGGTTCACAGTCAGCTTGTAGTAACTGCGTTGGAGGCTTTTTCACAAACAACGGAAGCCCTGAAGGGCCAAAAACAAGAGCAACGTGTTTCAGCGGATCGCCTTTGTCAAGCTCTATCACTCTATCATAGCTGTGGGCGCTTTATAGTGCAGTTTTAAAAAGATATGGACCTTTAATCACAGATTGTGTTTATTTATAATATACAAATATCTGAAATATTTCCATTAGCTCGCTAGTAATGTGGTGAAATATATGTCAGCTAATATTATTTAGTGAGTATAAGTCTTACAGTTTCTGTAGATATAGTAATCCTTATATCACACAACAGAAAATATTATAAAACTATCTTAAATATTTTCATTAGCTTGCTAATAACGTAGTGAAAAAGATAATTTGGTGAAATATATGTTAGCTAATATTATGGAGCAAGTGTGTTTTTGCTTTTTCCCTATAGAAAGGTAGAATTCCAACTACCAGATATTATCCTCTGATTAAATAGATTTTTTTTATATATTTTTAAATATGATCAAATATTTTTTAATTTTGCTAGTTGTGATTTTGTAACAATTTTCATTCATTTAATTGCATTCCTCCTAATACATTTGTAACAAGCTCAGTGTTATTTCAGTTTATTTAATAATCCCTATGATTTTTTTCAAAGTTCTATTTCTATTTTTGTTTTGATTGATTCCCATAAAGTCTGCAATTTGTATACTCCTATAACTCCTATAATGTTCGCTATTTATGTGTATAACATTTGTAAAGAATCTTTGAAGATATGTAAAAAAAACGGTACTGTATATTATAATTTTTATGATGTTTGATTTTTGAAAAAAAAACACAATCTGTGATTAAAGGTGCATATCTTTTTAAAACTGCACTATAAAGCGTCCACAGCTATGATAGAGTGATAGAGCTTGACAAAGGTGATCTGCCAAAACGCGTTGCTCTTGTTTTTGACCCCTCAGGGCTTCCGTTGTTTGTGAAAAAGACTCCAACGCGGTTACTACAAACTGACTGTGAACCTACAGCCAAGTAAATCCGTGATCGAGAGGACACTGTGCAAGGCACACTGATAACATTATTGTCAACCATAGGGGAGAGCATTGAAAATGGATGCTACACAAAGAGACCGTGTAAGTACTGAATAACACCTATTGTGTATTATTGTTTCATGCTTGTGATTAGGATCTCCTGTCTCATTGCAGAACTCATTCTTTGGCTATCTGTGATACCTTTTATGATCGTACCTTCAAACTGAAAATACAGATGGTGTTTGTTTATCCTATCTGTGGATCTCCATTTATATAAATTCCTTCTATAGAAGGCGCTATTATTGCTATTAATTGCATCAAACAAATTGCATTCCTATACATCGGACTTTCTCTGGACTTTGTTGCAATTTGCCGTTATTTTGTGTCACCAGTATTTTAAGCATTTTAGCAAAGTGTACTGACTAATTAGGAGAGGAACAGTTTAAGGGATATTTGCTTTACTGACTGGGAAGAATAAAGGTGGGGGTAGGTCTGGCGTTGTCATGTTCCTTGTTCAGAGGAGAATTGCCTGGTATTTCGGGGCTGGACTGACCTTACTTGGCAGGATCAGACTGATATACTTCAGGAAAGTTTTCTTCTGTGAAAAGCACACTGGTCTAAAAGAGGCTGCTTCCGGGTGGTAAATCGCCATAGAACAAGCCACTGAGCTGTTGTTCGTTCCTGGTAGAGCGCTTTTCTCTTTGTATGCAAATTATTATGACCCTGGGGAAGTCTCCCTATGGGTGATGGGGGAAACCAGACGTGGACTCCTTGCCCAGTGTGCTTAGAGGAATATGGCTGCACCTCACTGATGAGGCCCATAGGAGGCCGAAACGATCGTCTGGGGTTGTCATGTTCCTTGTTCAGAGGAGAATTGCCTGGTATTTCGGGGCTGGACTGACCTTACTTGGCAGGATCAGACTGATATACTTCAGGAAAGTTTTCTTCTGTGAAAAGCACACTGGTCTAAAAGAGGCTGCTTCCGGGTGGTAAATCGCCATAGAACAAGCCACTGAGCTGTTGTTCGTTCCTGGTAGAGCGCTTCTCTCTTTGTATGCAAATTATTATGACCCTGGGGAAGTCTCCCTATGGGTGATGGGGGAAACCAGACGTGGACTCCTTGCCCAGTGTGCTTAGAGGAATGTGGCTGCACCTCACTGACGAGGCCCATAGGAGGCCGAAACGATCGTCTGGGGTTGTCATGTTCCTTGTTCAGAGGAGAATTGCCTGGTATTTCGGGGCTGGACTGACCTTACTTGGCAGGATCAGACTGATATACTTCAGGAAATTTTCTTCTGTGAAAAGCACACTGGTCTAAAAGAGGCTGCTTCCGGGTGGTAAATCGCCATAGAACAAGCCACTGAGCTGTTGTTCTTTCCTGGTAGAGCGCTTCTCTCTTTGTATGCAAATTATTATGACCCTGGGGAAGTCTCCCTATGGGTGATGGGGGAAACCAGACGTGGACTCCTTGCCCAGTGTGCTTAGAGGAATGTGGCTGCACCTCACTGACGAGGCCCATAGGAGGCCGAAACGATCGTCTGGGGTTGTCATGTTCCTTGTTCAGAGGAGAATTGCCTGGTATTTCGTAGCTGGACTGACCTTACTTGGCAGGATCAGACTGATATACTTCAGGAAAGTTTTCTTCTGTGAAAAGCACACTGGTCTAAAAGAGGCTGCTTCCGGGTGGTAAATCGCCAAAGAGCAAGCCACTGAGCTGTTGTTCGTTCCTGGTAGAGCGCTTCTCTCTTTGTATGCAAATTATTATGACCCTGTTGAAGTCTCCCTATGGGTGATGGGGGAAACCAGACGTGGACTCCTTGCCCAGTGTGCTTAGAGGAATGTGGCTGCACCTCACTGACGAGGCCCATAGGAGGCCAAAACGATCGTCTGGGGTTGTCATGTTCCTTGTTCAGAGGAGAATTGCCTGGTATTTCGGGGCTGGACTGACCTTACTTGGCAGGATCAGACTGATATACTTCAGGAAAGTTTTCTTCTGTGAAAAGCACACTGGTCTAAAAGAGGCTGCTTCCGGGTGGTAAATCGCCATAGAACAAGCCACTGAGCTGTTGTTCGTTCCTGGTAGAGCGCTTCTCTCTTTGTATGCAAATTATTATGACCCTGGGGAAGTCTCCCTATGGGTGATGGGGGAAACCAGACGTAGACTGCTTGCCCAGTGTGCTTAGAGGAATGTGGCTGCACCTCACTGACGAGGCCCATAGGAGGCCGAAACGATCATCTGGGGTTGTCATGTTCCTTGTTCAGAGGAGAATTGCCTGGTATTTCGGGGCTGGACTGACCTTACTTGGCAGGATCAGACTGATATACTTCAGGAAAGTTTTCTCCTGTGAAAAGCACACTGGTCTAAAAGAGGCTGCTTCCGGGTGGTAAATCGCCATAGAACAAGCCACTGAGCTGTTGTTCGTTCCTGGTAGAGCGCTTCTCTCTTTGTATGCAAATTATTATTACCCTGGGGAAGTCTCCCTATGGGTGATGGGGGAAACCAGACGTGGACTCCTTGCCCAGTGTGCTTAGAGGAATGTGCCTGCACCTCACTGACGAGGCCCATAGGAGGCCGAAACAATTGTCTGGGGTTGTCATTTTCCTTGTTCAGAGGAGAATTGCCTGGTATTTCGGGGCTGGACTGACCTTACTTGGCAGGATCAGACTGATATACTTCAGGAAAGTTTTCTTCTGTGAAAAGTACACTGGTCTAAAAGAGGCTGCTTCCGGGTGGTAAATCGCCATAGAACAAGCCACTGAGCTGTTGTTCGTTCCTGGTAGAGCGCTTCTCTCTTTGTATGCAAGGGTGGGGGTAGTGTTTGGATTCTTTTGTCTCACACAGGTATAACCAGGACAATAGAAAGGGGAAGGGCAGTTTCAGGTGAGCTGCAGCTAGCTGTCCCTGAATAGGCTAGCTCAGGGAGTGGCCAAAGGGGGGAAAGGGGGGTTTGGGCAGAAGGTAAAGGGATTAACTGCCTATATAAGTGCCTGCATAACGGATGAGCTCAGAAATAATTATTTTTCTTTTTTCTTACAGCATTTTCAACGGTTCCATTTGAAGAGCTTCAAGATGGCTTCTAGAAACAGAAGAATCCCAAAGAAATTTCTAGAGGGAGAGAATCCTTGGACTACCACTGGGGGGAGGGAGGAGAAGAGGGCAACGAAAAGGAAGAGGAATGCTGGTGGACTTGCAGACAGAGAAACTCAGGGAGTGGTCCTTCCTGATCGGGTAGGGAAGCTTAGGCAGGATGCCTCTGAAGTAAGTGTCGCTCCCCTTCCCGGTGTCCCCTTCCCCTGCCCGCTCGGCGCTATCATATGCGGCCTCTACTGGGTCTAATTCGGGCCAGTCCCCAGCACCACCCCCATTGCATAGGGCACTAGCATTGGGAGATGCATCACTGCCAGGGATTCCGCTGGCGCAGGGCGGACCCGTTACATCGGCTTTTAGCTCGGCCGAGTGGGGGTTACTTATGGGCCAGAGCAAGCTCTCTTGTAGATCAGGGGGGAGGGCTCCAGACAGGATCACCGCCATTATTATTTGAGGAAGACGGTCCCAATGCCGTCTGCGTCCCCTCCCGCACACCGCTGTTATTGGTGCGAATTAATGACGTCATTGTCATGCACGGGGGGCGGGGTCAACAGCACGGCCATTAGGGAGGGACCAGCTATCTTACAGGAGGCAGGTGGTGGAAGAGGGGAACTACCTCCACGTGGTCAGGGGAAACTTTAGGCTACCTTAGGGATTGGCCAAAGGGGGGAAAGGGGGGTTTGGGCAGAAGGTAAAGGGATTAACTGCCTATATAAGTGCCTGCATAACGGATGAGTTCAGAAATAATTATTTTTCTTTTTCCCTCCCTCCCTCCCTAGAAACAACAAAGTCTAGCCCAAGGTAGAGGTCACACGCAAGAGCGATCACAAGCGACACGGCTAAGGGCAGATGCTGTGGTGTTTCCACCACTCAGAATAAGACCGCCCGTGTAGCGCCCCTTAAGGGTTTGTTGGCCAAGAAGCAGGCTACTGGTCTGTTGGTCAGAGCTGGTGGACGGCATAGAAAAATCATGGCGTTTCTTTAGTTACATATTTCGGGCACGGGAAGTGGGTATCCTGGCACATGGGTAAGGCAGTAATGGGGGGAGGTGTGTAGGGTATGGGGGCAGGGGTATTGGTCTGTCGGTCAAACCCACAGGCCCTCCTAGTCTGCAAACCTCTCGGCCTGTTACTTGCAAAATTTATGCCCCTGTGTTGCACGCAGTCACGCTTCTTGGTTACGTGGGGTCACCCAGTTCTCTCGTCATGCTGTTGCATAGAATTGTGTTATCAATTCAAAATCCTAATTGGATTACGGATATGTTATTATCCTAGATGTTGAGGATCGCTCATTTTTCTAATTAGATTTGAATTTAATAAAAACGTGACCTTTTCTAACGCCAAATCTGTGTGTCATTATTTTATGTATGGTAAAAATGAGCTAAGGTTGGAACTAAGCTGAAGTGAGGGGTATTCAGCTAATGAGGATATCTGGGAAGGTAGTTAAAGTGTAAATTCCTTATGTGTTGGATCTGTATTTCATCAATTGAATTGTATTTTATGAATTGTATGTGTTTATTATCTTTATATTATCTGTTTTTTATATTATTAATTCTTTTCAAATTTATGAATAACTAAATGTGTTTTTATATAAGATCTGTAATATATATATATATATATATATATATATATATATTTTTTTTTTTTTTTTTATTTTTACCTAGCATACCATTCCTTGCCAGCTACTACACTTATATAGCTTATTTTTAGCGCCCCGGTCTGAAGATTGTGAATATGTTTCTAATAAATCCCTTCTAAACCTACATTGTGCAGTTCACATGTAAACAAGCCATCTTTTCTGTATTTTGGGAATTTTTGTTCAGAAAACTTCATAAATCCATAATGTTATATTTGCTGGTAGTGTTTAAAGAACATGCACTGGTTTATTTATTTTGTGTAATGTTAGTTTTTTTATTTTTTGTAATGTTTGTTTTTTTATTTTTCTGTAATAGGGTTTTTTTCTGCAATGTTAGGTTTTTTTTTGTGTAATGTTAGATTTTTATTTTTAAAGGTAAAATTAGGTTTTCATTAAATTTACAAGCAAGATTTTTTTTTTAATTTTTCAAGGTAGTTAGGATTTATTTTTTTAGTACTTTTAGTGGTATTTTAATTTGGGTTACGTTAGGCAGTGTTAGGTTAGGGGGTTTAGATGTTAGTTTATAACCTTGCATTGCGGGAGATGGTGGTTTAGGGGTTAATAGTTTTTAACTAGTGTTTGCAATGTGGGGGGGTGGCTGTTTAGGGGTTATTAGGCTAGGGGCTTATGGTAGGGTGTTAGGGTTGTTTTCACTTTCTTTTCTCCATTAACTTCTATGGGGAATGCAAAGTTGTTTGCGCAAGTAGGGTGTCTCCATTGATTTCACAGCGTGAAGTGAACCGCAACCATGACAAATTATGCTGAGCCGGAAAAACCCTGAATTGTTGAAGGGGATAGTTCACCTGTTCACCTGGAGTGCCGTAGCCAGTGGCGGTGGATCAAACCGCAAGTAAATACACAAAAGGAAAAAATAGGCAGGAACTACTTCAATCCGTGAAATATAAAAACATATGTGATGCTTTATTGAGGTTCCAAATAAAAACAACAACACATGCAGACAGGCAGTAAGGAGACTAAAAGTCTGACATGTTTCGTGCCTCCAGGTGCGCTTACTCATATACTGACGTCTATGTCTATACTCTAACTCTTTATAGGCCCAGGAGGCAGCAAATATTAACCCCCTCAGGACCAAAAAGAGGAAAAAACAGAGTAAAAAAAAAATCCAATGTGACACTTTCTGTTAACTGCTAGATAACTTAAGAAAACATGCACAGAAATAAACGTCCTATAACATGACTCAATACTTATATAAGTTTGAATTTAAATTTAGATTTGACAGTGCAAAAACAACATTTTACGAAATTTAACAACATTTTACAAAATTTATCATGAAGAAACATACCCTCATTTAATATGTCAGTATTTTTAAATTTCAAAAGAGCATACATGATATAGTGTGATCAGGCATAACCTTCTAAAATATGCTGCAGCACCGTTAAGCTGTTATTGCAAGCGATGCCTAGGCACATGTGTTAGAACTAGGGTAAAACCAGACATTGTATCTCTTTGATTGACATAGTATCAAATTCATAGTGTACATATGTAGTATAATATAATATAGTACACTGTGTATAGTATTCAAAACATGTTAATAATACAGTTGTTAATACTATGTATCAATGAAAAAGTTATAGATATAATTGTTCCCACCACGCTACATAAATATTGGCAAACGAGGGGGCATATTTAGCCCCCATCGCCGTGACGCAAGTTTGAATAAAATATTCGTTATTAAACAAAAAATAATTATGTGACAATAAGAACTTCAATATCTCACAAATATAATCTATTTCTGCAGGTGTATAGAGTGAATCTCTCTGCATGAAATATTTTACAGCTTGGATGCCCTGACCCTGGGGAATAGAGGTGTAAAGGGAAGCTATATCTATAACACCCCAGGAGAAATTTGACTGCCATTGTATGTCCTCCAATGTAGATAGAAGGTGCGAGGTGTCCTGCAGGTAGCTCAACTGTGACATTGCAATTGGTTGTAAAATGGAATCTAGCCATTCTGAAAGGGGCTCAAATAATGAACCGATTCCTGCCACAATTGGTCTACCCGGAGGACACCTCGCATCCTTATGAATCTTGGGTACGTGATAAAATATAGGACAGATAGGATTATCTGGCACCAATGTAGTAATATCTCCTTCATCAAAAATGCCCAACAGTATGCCATCTTTAACCAATTTTTCCAATTCGTTCTTAAAAATTAATGTAGGATTCCTATCCAATTTTTGATATGTTCTATCATTAAGAAGTTGTCTATAGGCTTCATCAAAATAATTTTGCTTATTCATAATGACAATGCTGCCTCCCTTATCCGAATTGCGTATGACTATATTGTCATTTTCCTGCTAAGATTTAATAGCTCTACGCTCATTGGCAGTCAGATTAAGGGAGGCAGAATTGGCTACAACACCATCTTCCAAAGCAAGTATATCCTTCTGTACAGCCTTTTGAAAAGCATTAATAAATGGTCCCCTATAATTAGTAGGGTAAAAATTGGAATTATGTTTTTTTGGCTTGGGAAAAATGGATGATTGATATTGCTGATTATCATCACTATACATGTTAATCAAAGTGGTAAGTGTACATGCTTCTTCAAAATCAATATGCTTTTTTTTACAAAATTTCTGATGGTGTGTCACACTACTTGGAGTAATGATTTGACTTTGTTTATTTAGTGCAAAATATCTCTTAAGAGTTAACTTACGCACAAATTTGTTAATATCCAGTAGTGTGGAAAACCCTGAGAAATTTCTAGTTGGTGCAAATCCCAAACCTCTTAAAAGAACATTTTTTTTCATTGTCATTGAGAGTATAATTTGATATATTAACAATATTAAGTCCTTTAGTGTCATGACTATCAGTTGATAGAACCTCATTAGGACTATAATCTGAAATCAATGTCCCTTCTTTTTCTTGCTCTTTTCTTCTCCTTTTGTTTTTCCACCGTCTCCTTCTTCTTTGTTTTTTTGATGTTTTTGAGGATTTTTTCTTATCTTTGGTTTGATCATCTGCGGTTCCTCGTCTGCATCCTCCAGTGAAGATTCCTGTAAAAAAGAGGAAGAGCGGGATGGGGAGACAGAAGGAGAAGACAGGGAAGAGAAGGAGCTGGTAGAAACACTAGTACTTTTGGCACTTGCTTCCGAATCTGTGGATTCTCCCTCATCGGTACTGAACACCACTCTCTTGTTATCTTTTTTCTTTAATATGGATTTCGGTTGTCCCCCATCTTGTTGTATCTCATTTTGATTTGCATTTCCAGAATTTTTATTGCCCTTTTGTTTGGCATTGGTATATCTTCTATGTGTATTTTGTCTTCGAAGTGCTGCCCAATTATATACATGATCTTGTTCATAGTCCTCTTTATCACGCAAGAACTTTTTTCCTTTTCTTGCAGCCTGTTCTTCATCAAATGTATCTAGGGACTCATCCATTTTATTTTTGTATGTAATAAATTTGTTATTTTTTTCATAATTTTTCAGACCCTCTTTTGCTGATTTTAGAGTGTCAGCCAGTTTCATACGTTTCTTTTCTTTGACCCTTATAAGGATGTCTATTAGCTTAAGGGAGCACTCAGTGAGTGCAATATTCCAATCCTCTTGATCCTGTTGCTCATCAAATTCAAATGAGGGGTACTTTTTTATTCGTAAACCTCTAGGAATACGTTTGCAATCCCTGTATTTCTGAAAAGCTATGACATCCCACATTAGTCTGAGATCCGTACACATAACATGTGTTCCAATTTTTTAAAAGATTTTTTAATGTCCTGCTGATCTTTTTGTTCCATCTCCAACTCTTCAGAAAAGATTTTATCAAAAAATAACTGTCGTGTTTTCATATCAAAAGCTGCATGTTGGTATTGTATATCCCATGTGGTTTGCTCTGTTTCATCATTTTCTATTTCATAGTTAGGAAGGTCAATCTGTGCTTGATTACTAGCTGCAGTGTCTACACCTGCCATGTCTGCTATGTGTACGGATAGAATTTACAGGTGTCAGGTTATATCTCTAAATCCGGTGGGTATTTAAATAACCCTATCAGCAATATTATGTATGATAACAACGGCTTTAAAACATTATGACCAATATAAACATGGTTATAAATAGTCCTTTATAGAACATTTGAAAACTTGCGTCACGGCGATGGGGGCAAAATTTGCCCCCTCGTTTGCCAATATTTATGTAGCGTGGTGGGGACAATTATATCTATATACTCCTAATAATGTTTGGAGTGATAGAATAGCACTTTACGTACGCTACATAGATGATTTGCTCTTTATATTTAATATTCCTTTTAATGATGATATCTTTAGTGAATTTTTATCATACTGTGACAATAATGAAATGAACCTTAAGTTCACAGGAGAATACAACTTGGAACAAGTTAATTACTTAGACCTAACACTCTTAGCAAATGACAATTCAATTACTACTAAAACATATAGAAAGCCTACTGCAGGCAATACAATTTTGCATGCACAATCACAACATCCACAGCATCTAATAGAATCAATTCCTAAATCCCAGTTTTTGAGGATTAGACGTAATACTAAGCCAGATGAAATTTATGAGGAACAATCTGCTGAACTAAGAGACAGATAAGCTCTAAGGGGATACAAACCTAAAAAATTGGAGAATGTGAGAAACACAGTTAAACATTTAGGTGCTAATATGAATGTTAAATCGAAGCATTTAGATACTGATTTTGATGAGGCCATCGTATTTTCTACACCTTTCAGTCAACAATACCATCAAGTGGTTAAAATAATAAAAAAACATCTCAACTTACTTAAGCCTGATGAAATATTACAGCCATTTATCAACAGGTGCAAATTTGTGCCAAAAAAGTCCAAAACCTTGGCTCAGACATTGTCACATAGTTTGGTAAAATCTGATAACAAACTTCAATCCACTACCTGGTTAAATAAAAAAGGTAGTTTTAAATGTGGAACAAGAAGTTGTTTAGCATGTCCTAATATTCTTCAGCAGGATTTTTTCTTATGTCAATTCAATAAGAAAACTTACCCTATTGATTTTTATGCTAATTGTGGTGCAAAATTTGTCATATATCTCCTTACTTGTAATCTTTGTTCTTTACAGTACGTAGGTAGAACTACCCGCACTGTAAGAACACGTTACAATGAACATGTTAGAGATGAAAAAAACTATAGCAAGGATTCCACAGTAGCAGATCATTTTAACAATACTCATTTAACCAATAAAGCTAGTCTATCTTTTCAAGTTATAGACATTGCTCATGTGCCACCTAGAGGTGGCAATAGGGATAAAATACTAGAGAAAAAGGAACTCTATTGGATCTTAAAATTATGCACACGTCTACCATATGATATGAATCGTGAGTGCGACATAAACTTTTTCATTGATACATAGTATTAACAACTGTATAATTAACATGTTTTGAATACTATACACAGTGTACTATATTATATTATACTACATATGTACACTATGAATTTGATACTATGTCAATCAAAGAGATACAATGTCTGGTTTTACCCTAGTTCTAACACATGTGCCTAGGCATCGCTTGCAATAACAGCTTAACAGTGCTGTAGCATATTTTAGAAGGTTATGCCTGATCACACTATATCATGTATGCTCTTTTGAAATTTAAAAATACTGACATATTAAATGAGGGTATGTTTCTTCATGATAAATTTTGTAAAATTTTGTTAAATTTCGTAAAATTTTGTTTTTGCACTGTCAAATCTAAATTTAAATTCAAACTTATATACAGGGAGTGCAGAATTATTAGGCAAATGAGTATTTTGACCACATCATCCTCTTTATGCATGTTGTCTTACTCCAAGCTGTATAGGCTCGAAAGCCTACTACCAATTAAGCATATTAGGTGATGTGCATCTCTGTAATGAGAAGGGGTGTGGTCTAATGACATCAACACCCTATATCAGGTGTGCATAATTATTAGGCAACTTCCTTTCCTTTGGCAAAATGGGTCAAAAGAAGGACTTGACAGGCTCAGAAAAGTCAAAAATAGTGAGATATCTTGCAGAGGGATGCAGCACTCTTAAAATTGCAAAGCTTCTGAAGCGTGATCATCGAACAATCAAGCGTTTCATTCCTCAAAATAGTCAACAGGGTCGCAAGAAGCGTGTGGAAAAACCAAGGCGCAAAATAACTGCCTATGAACTGAGAAAAGTCAAGCGTGCAGCTGCCAAGATGCCACTTGCCACCAGTTTGGCCATATTTCAGAGCTGCAACATCACTGGAGTGCCCAAAAGCACAAGGTGTGCAATACTCAGAGACATGGCCAAGGTAAGAAAGGCTGAAAGACGACCACCACTGAACAAGACACACAAGCTGAAACGTCAAGACTGGGCCAAGAAATATCTCAAGACTGATTTTTCTATGGTTTTATGGACTGATGAAATGAGAGTGAGTCTTGATGGGCCAGATGGATGGGCCCGTGGCTGGATTGGTAAAGGGCAGAGAGCTCCAGTCCGACTCAGACGCCAGCAAGGTGGAGGTGGAGTACTGGTTTGGGCTGGTATCATCAAAGATGAGCTTGTTGGGCCTTTTCGGGTTGAGGATGGAATCAAGCTCAACTCCCAGTCCTACTGCCAGTTTCTGGAAGACACCTTCTTCAAGCAGTGGTACAGGAAGAAGTCTGCATCCTTCAAGAAAAACATGATTTTCATGCAGGACAATGCTCCATCACACGCGTCCAAGTACTCCACAGCGTGGCTGGCAAGAAAGGGTATAAAAGAAGAAAATCTAATGACATGGCCTCCTTGTTCACCTGATCTGAACCCCATTGAGAACCTGTGGTCCATCATCAAATGTGAGATTTACAAGGAGGGAAAACAGTACACCTCTCTGAACAGTGTCTGGGAGGCTGTGGTTGCTGCTGCACGCAATGTTGATGGTGAACAGATCAAAACACTGACAGAATCCATGGATGGCAGGCTTTTGAGTGTCCTTGCAAAGAAAGGTGGCTATATTGGTCACTGATTTGTTTTTGTTTTGTTTTTGAATGTCAGAAATGTATATTTGTGAATGTTGAGATGTTATATTGGTTTCACTGGTAAAAATAAATAATTGAAATGGGTATATATTTGTTTTTTGTTAAGTTGCCTAATAATTATGCACAGTAATAGTCACCTGCACACACAGATATCCCCCTAAAATAGCTATAACTAAAAACAAACTAAAAACTACTTCCAAAACTATTCAGCTTTGATATTAATGAGTTTTTTGGGTTCATTGAGAACATGGTTGTTGTTCAATAATAAAATGAATCCTCAAAAATACAACTTGCCTAATAATTCTGCACTCCCTGTAAGTATTGAGTCATGTTTTAGGACGTTTATTTCTGTGCATGTTTTCTTAAGTTATCTAGAGTTAACAGAAAATGTCACATTGGATTTTGTTTTTACTCTGTTTTTTCCTCTTTTTGGTCCTGAGGGGGTTAATATTTGCTGCCTCCTGGGCCTATAAAGAGTTAGAGTATAGACATAGACGTCAGTCTATGAGTAAGCGCACCTGAAGGCACAAAACATGTTAGACTTTTAGTCTCCTTACTGCCTGTCTGCATGTGTTGTTGTTTTTATTTGGAACCTCAATAAAGCATCACATATGTTTTTATATTTCACGGATTGAAGTAGTGCCTGCCTATTTTTTCCTTTTGTGTGTCTCCATTGATTTCTATGGGGAATACATGCTCGTGAAAACTCAATTTAGGATTTTTTGCTCTTTTTGGGTTATCGCTTGCACAAAATACGTTTATTTTGCAACTTGAAAACTGACAAGCGCAAAAAGCTTAATGCTAGCGATGTTTTCACTAAAGCTAAAAAAAAAATGTACCGTGCCACTTGTCATCTAGCCCTTAGTGCGTTTATTCCACATTACACATTTATGTATAACAATATTTTCTAGCATTTGGACTGAAAATTTGCCAGACAGCTGAGATAATTAATTCTAGTTTAGGTTGGGAAAATAAAGGTCAAGAGCAATTTACAGATTATGTCATCACTCTTCATGTGACTTAAAAAATTTAATACAGAGGCTGAGAGGGCTACCCTGCTAAAGATTTGAAAGGATTCAACATATGCACCTGAGATTTTCTTTACCTGTTGCTAAAAACTGTAAATTCAGGAATAATTGACCTGTAAATATAATTTGTTTTTATTTTTTCTCTTGATGCTAATGAATAATTTTTAGTTAAGATATATGGAAATCTTGACGAATGTTCAGATAGTGGTATGTAGTGATGTCGCAAACATAAAATTTTGGGTTGGCGAACGCGAACTTCCGCAAAAGTTTGCGAACCGCCATAGACTTCAATAGGCAGGCGAATTTTCAAACCCACAGGGACTCTTTCTGGCCACAATAGTGTTGGAAAAGTTGTTTCAAGGGGACTAACACCTGGACTGTGGCATGCCGGAGGGGGATCCATGGTAAAACTCCCATGGAAAATTACATAGTTGATGCAGAGTCTGGTTTTAATATATAAAGGGAGGGCATAAATCACCTAACATTCCTAAATTGTTTGGAATAACGTGCTTTAAAACATCAGGTATGATGTATCGATCAGGTAGTGTAAGGGTTACGCCCGCTTCACAGTGCGCAGTGTAGGTGATATACCTGCCCTGACCATGCTTTGCAGACCAGGTATCAGTAATCAGATGGACCCTTGCCCCAACACTGTGTGCCAGACATGCCATTATAGCAGACTTATATGGCTTTGGCGTTGCTTTTTGGTAATTAGAAGGCTGCTAAATGCCACTGCGCACCACACGTGTTTTATGCCCAGCAGTGAAGGGGTTAATTAGGGAGCATGTAGGGAGCTTGTAGAGTTAATTTTAGCTTAAGTGTAGTGTAGTAGACAACCCAAAGTATTGATCTACGCCCATTTTGGTATATTTAATGCCACCATTTCACCGCCAAATGCGATCAAATAAAAAAAAAATTGTTCACTTTTTCACAAACTTTAGGTTTCTCACAGAAATTATTTACAAACAACTTATGCAATTATGGCATAAATGGTTGTAAATGCTTCTCTGGGATCCCCTTTGTTCAGATATAGCAGACATATGGCTTTGGCGTTGCGTTTTGGTAATTAGAAGGCTGCTAAATGCCACTGCGCACCACACATGTTTTATGTCCAGCAGTGAAGGGGTTAATTAGGGAGCATGTAGGCAGCGTGTAGAGTTAACTTTAGCTTAAGTGTAGTGTAGTAGACAACCCAAAGTATTGATCTAGGCCCATTTTGGTATATTTAATGCCACCATTTCACCGCCAAATGCGATCAAATTAAAAAAAATTGTTCACTTTTTCACAAACTTTAGGTTTCTCACAGAAATTATTTACAAACAACTTATGCAATTATGGCATAAATGGTTGTAAATGCTTCTCTGGGATCCCCTTTGTTCAGAAATAGCAGACATATATGGCTTTGGCGTTGCTTTCTGGTAATTAAATTAGAAGGCCGCTAAATGCTGCTGCGCATCACACGTGTATTATGGCTAGCAGTGAAGGGCCCAGATAGCAAGGATAACTTGCCACAAACTTGTAACTAACTTTTGCTGTAAGTCGGTATAACTTGCTGCAAGTTTTCACTGGCAAGTGTGTTTACTTGCATCATAATTGCAGCAAAAGTTCTAGTTGACACTTTTTCAACTTGCAGCAAGTTTACCTGGCAAGTCTCTAGCAAGAGCATTTCTAGCAAGTCAACTGCAAGAGCTCTGCAAGTTTGTAGCCAATTTTTGGCAAGTCAACTACAAGAGCTTTGCAAGTCTATTGTCAATTTCTGGCAAGTCAACTGCAAGAGCTCTGCAAGATTGTTGTCAATTTCTGGCAAGTCAACTGCAAGAGCTCTGCAAGTGTCTAGTCAATTTCTGGCAAGTCAATAGCAAGAGCTCTGCAAGTCTGCTGCAAATTTCTGACAAGTCAACAGCAATAGCCCTTCAAATCTGCAGCAAATTTCTCACAATTTAACAGCAAGAGCCCTTCAAGTCTACTGCAAAAGCTCTGCAAGTCTGTTACAAATCTCTAACAAGTCAACTGCAAATCTTTAGCATATCTCTGGCACATATATCACAATTAAGAGCAGTGTCTGCCACAAGAGCACTACAAATTTACTATTATTTACGTCAATCATATTTACAAATCAATAATAAAATGTTTTTTTCCTGCAAAAGTTTATCTATGTAAGTTGTTTGTATGAATTTAATTGATCTTAAAGTTGTATCCATGCATTATCTGAGGTAATATATATTCATATATAAAACTAATATTATGACAGGTAATATATTAAAGGGACACTAAACCCACATTTTTTCTTTCATGATTCAGACAAAGCATGCAATTTTAAGCAATTTTCTAGCTTACTCCTATTATCAATTTTTTTTCCGTTTTCTTCCTATTTTTATTCGAAAAAACAGGAAAGTAAGTTCAAGAGACCATTTTTGGTTCAGCAAAAGGGTATCGCTTGCTGATTGGTGGCTAAATGTAGCTACCAATATGTAAGCGCTACCCAGGTGCTAAAACAAAAATGGGCCAGCTCCTAATCTTACATTTCTGCTTTTTCAAATAAAGATAGCAAGAGAACGAAGAAAAAAGATAATAGGAGTACATTAGAAAATAGCATGCTCTATCTGAATCATAAAAGCAAAACAATGGGTTTAGTATCCCTTTAAGTTGAATACTTGATGTATTCTTATATTAGAGTTATATTATAACACTAATATCATTATCTCAGGTACAGTATGGCCCCTTTTTACAGCACACCCCTTTAAGGCATTCCACTTATAAATCAGTCTTCAGTTCTGCCCATCGTTATTATGTTTCATGTTTTTACCTCCCTTTCAGTCTTTTTTGGCAGTCATTTTAATTGATTATTTTCTTTATGAATATTTGTTTTACAGATCTCTCCATATCTGTGCAGATATAAAAAATAATTATTGTATATAACTAACTGCAATTGTTACCAGAAGTTAAACTAGGAAAATCATATTTATTTTTTATATTTTACTGATTTTTTTTTTTTTTTTTTTTTTAATTTTTTATTGAGGTTATAAAAAAGTTTCACAACATATTCATCCAGTTACAATAATAGCGCAATTCTGAAAAAAAAAAAAACATCCTTATAACATAAACATAATTTGAATAAATTCTATATGCCTTCGGAGGAAAACGTGTAGAATAGTCATGTAAGTTACATCTGTGTCCCGTAGACATAACGCCCCTATGAAAAGGTAGACATTAACAACAGATACTAGGCATATGAGATTGCTAGGATTAGCCTTGTACACATGGATGTTGATACCGGGATATATGTTTGTACATAGAATAATGGAACCTCAATTTTATATTTTATATATAAGAGATATAATAGATGTGGCCCACGCCTTACCGTGAAGAAAATTAATATGTTCATTTATTCAAATAGGGTTGAGGTAGTCGTGGGGCAGTAATTGTTTAGGCATTCACAGACCAAGGTGGTCTAGAAAAGAGAAGAAAGAAGTCAGCGGGCAAGAGCCGCTTATGTTAGAAAAGGAGGGGAATAAAAGGGAGTGGGGGGCGGAACTATTTAGAATGCCAAATTAATAATGCAAGTAGGGCTATTAGAAGGCTTATTATACTGTTACAAATTTACAGGTAGAGTTATGTGTAGAGGAGAAAATTCAAATATATAGAGGGTAGGAGGTTACTGCATGAGCTCCTCTCCTGGGAGAGTGCCAGCTCTAGGCGATGTGGGTAAAAGGGATATGGGTATGACCCGCAGGCAGCAAGTACCGGCGGGAAAGGGAGGAGAGGGGCTCAGCAAGGACCAGTATTTTATCCAAATAAAAACTTTCACATAGAAAGTGTGATTAATTAGGGGTCTCATTAGCATAAGGCTTTCAATGCATTCCCTGCAGGTAATTCAAATAACAGATTCTAGTGGACCAGAGATCTATTAATTGCTGCACTTTTGTGACAGACTTATATTACGCATTTAATATTCAAACATAGCAGTCTAAGAAAGGAAGGTTATGCTATAGACAATATGACATTGAAACTGCTGAAGACATATACTACATAATGGGGAGTTGAACCTGCAGTGGGATATCTCAGTATGGTTGATCATACAATTTTACTAATTAGCAAAATTATTGAAGTCCTTCTATCCATGTAAGATGAGCTACTTAAAATGTAGGGGAGTAATACTGAAAGCGTAAAATGAAAAGCCAGACATACATCATCCTATAAAACTTAAATTCCTGAGTGGCTTAAAAGAATTATGTTGCTATGTACTTAAGCTCAAACACTTAGTTATACATCTCATACATAAATAGTGTAAATAGATATAGCCAGTTTTAACAATCTCTTTGTGCTTAGCCAAAAAAGGCTTCTAAACCGACATAAACATTTTGAGAGAGCATTTAATGTTAAACTATCATAGGCTTGAATCCTAATACTATTCTTTGAAGTATATTAATGAAACTATAAGGTATCTAGTTTCTAGAGCAAGTGTTTCATAGACTAGTAAATACAGTATGTTTGGTAAGGTAGGGGTCCAGTAATGAATTTTTCCACTCTATATTGTCAGACCAGCCTCAAAGAGCACACTAAGGAGTAGCTATATAGGGGCCCTAAGGTAGTGCTACTTATTAAATATTATCTTGTACCAAGTGTAATTTAAACATAAGCCATGTGTCCTAAAATAAAAATATATGGATATGTTGCAGTAATCCTGCGTTGGGGATTTTTATGAGATGAGTGAGGTAGTAGCTGACCTATGGACATAACATATTGACCACATGGCTCTCTTACTTAGCAACTAAGATTGGTTGGACCTTTTTGAACCATATTAAACCATAGTAAATACAAACCTAAACATTTTATAACTAAACTCAGGTAAAGTCCCGGATGCATTTATTAATACTTGGCCTATGTAAGGCACTATCACGCCAGGGGATCAGTCTAGGAGTATGTAGTGATTCAGCCTACCCCTGTGTTAGGAGTCACAAAAGCAAGAGCAGTATCCATTTGGGAAGCGGCACTCCATAGGCAGCTGAGAGCGTGGTAGGTAAGTGTCAGGGGAAGCCCCAAAATCAAAGTGCCCATCTGTGTATGTAGGGAGAGTTTACCTTTGAGGGTGAAGTATGCGGGGTAGGTCAGCAAGGTAGCCGCGTGCACCGTATAGTTTGTTCCTACTCTATGACATGAAGCGGCGATCACGCAGACCGGTTGAGCAGGTGATTTCTTGCCAGCGGTGGCCCAAACAGTCGGAACTCGTATGTCAGCTGCCAGAGCCGGAGATGAGTCCTCGTCGGGATAAGTGGTGTTCTGCGAGCTTATGTCAGTCCCATCGGGTCTCTGAGTAAAGTTATCTCCTGAATCACACTGTACTTCTCGCGTGATAGGGATGTGGGTAGCAAGGTCCTTGCAGATGTTAGGTGGCATAGGGGGACTCCCCTCCGGTCCATACCATTCTGCTTGTAGAGTAGTTATAGACATCTGAAAGAACTGCCTGAGAACTCGATAGTGCCGGTCTAATGAGAGCACCGCGCTACATTCCCACTGATCTGTGATGTACATCATGGTAGGGTTACGACAGTTAGACTTCTCCAGAATTGGTTTTAACGGCCCCAAAGAGCTGCAAGGAGGTAACATTGGCTGTTACAGATTTGGGGCATATAATAGAGAATCAGTATACAACAGATAGCTTCAACCATGTGCTCCACAAGTTCTGTAAGATGGCCGCTCCTCATATAAAACTTGTGCGAGCTGCAGATGGTAAAGAAACAGTCGGGTTTGTTAGTTCAGGTCCGCTCTTTCTCCCTGATCTCCTTCATATAGTTCTGTAGGTCCATAGATATAAACTGGTAAAGTTTTAAGATATTCTGAGCAGTCTGGTTATAAATAAAAGATAGTGTTTGAGCAGAGCTCTCTTAGCATGCGACCGCTCAGTAGCTTGGCTTGCTCCGCCCCCCTATTTTACTGATTTTAATAAAATTAGCATTTGCCTGTCTGGTAAATATGATCTGTTAACCTCAATACTGTATGAAGATAAAAATATTCACCAAAAAATCCTTTAGAAATGACTCCGTAAAAACAACAGCATTAACTCTTACAAAAATAATTTAAAGTTTTATTAGGCTTCAAATTTTCCAGGTATTAAAACATTTTAAATATGACATTGTAATAAACCAGAGAATAACTTATAGTATAGGCCTAGGGTACAAGTATAATGCAGATGCACAATAATGTTGACAGAACAACAAAAATATAATATGATGTCCATCTGTATCTGTTCTATGATCTTGAATTTGGCACCGGCCTGTAAAAATAAAAACAAATATTACATAAACATGGGCATTCTGTGCTAATTGCTTAGTCTACAGCAGAACTTTCATTTGTAGAACTAAAAAAGTAAATCTGACAAAAAAAATAACATGCCTTTATTTCAACTTCAAGGTTGGGATGAATACTAAAAAAGAATTGTATTTTTAACTTCCATAAATTCTCATGTCAATGCAATTTCCATCTAGATATTAACATATTTGGCCACGTTCCTTCCTAATCAAACAGATCACTACCTGCCAATGGGATGCTTAGAACCTATACTTTAACCCCTTAAAGACTAGCAACGTACCCTGTACATCACTCGGCTTTGAATAGGGAAGTGCTATTAAATGCGCGGTCTCGCCGCCAGTGTTGAGGCCACACTATTTACGATGACAAGAAGGGAGGGTATAATAGCGCAGTACCGCCACTTGTGGCGGGACACATGCTATTTAAAAAAATATAACCCTTAATGAGCGGCAACATACATGGTAGATCTCAGTCGTTAAAGGGTTACTATATTGAGACTTTTTTTCCTTAAGATATTTATATTTTACTTCTCTAGAAATCAATGTGCACTATTTGATACCCTATGTTGTAATTTAAATTTTTGGTTGTGTTCCTAGACTTTTGGAGATAAAAGAGGGAAAGTCACAATGTGCAGTTTATTTCCTTTTCAATTGTGTTTTTTTCCTTTTACAAAATATTAAGTAATATGCTATCTAGATGTGTCATATTCTAAATCTTCATATCCCCACTTCCCTTCCCAAAGGAAAATGATATAGCAGAGTAGCATTTAGTAAGACAGTATTCTATTTACTTCTGTGATACTCCCATGCTGTGTGAGGCGCTGCACTGCTTGCTTATTTAAAGGGACATTAAACACTAAGAGCCAGATTACAAGTGAAGTGCTAAATATTGCTTGCGTGCAAGCAATATTAGTGCTCCATTGAGTAATACCAGCGCCCGCTAATATTAGCTGGTATTACAACTCAAGTGTAAAATTACGCAAGCTCAGAATCTAAGTGCAGTGAAGGGGGTAAGTAGCTCAGCGATGCAGCAAATATAACACCCAACTCCGACCAACTTTACCCCCAAAATACTACCTAGTGCAAATATTTTATTAAAACATAAAAATAATACAATTTGTATTTTTTTTATAAAATACACTACACTGTATTTTGGGGGCATTTGGGGCATATTTATAAAATTGACCAGAGATCTGATCTCTGGTAAATTTTATAAGCGCTAGTTGCTACCACAAGCATATAGTAGCAATAACCAGACACTTCTAATGGCTGGTTATTTATTGCGTGCCTGCAAAAGGGCACATTTGTCTACTTGCGGGCGCGCAATAAATTAGCGCTCCACTTATAATCTAGCCCTAAATAAATGCTAGATAGAATGAAGCATTGAAAGAAAAGGTTAGTCTGTGAATAACATATAGATGTATTTTTTAAAGTTATATTTGGTGTTTAAACATTAACAAACTAAGTGTAAAGTTTTAGTGTCTATAAAACAATGGGATCTTACTTAGGTTACATTATCTGCTGTGGCCAATTAGGGACAGTTATAAATTTATCACTAGAGTGTGCAGCCAATGGCTGTGTGGAATATAACAGTGTTCTGCACTTCCATTTCTAACAGGAACTGAAAAGCTCACAACTTCAGAATAGAATTACAGGAAAATGGGGACAAAATAAATAATGAAAGTGTGTATATACACACACAGTTTATCATTTTATATTACTATCTGAAGGTGTTTATTGTCCCTTTAAAAGGGCCTTAATAGTAAAAAAAAAAAATGACATCCTTTAATGTAAATTTAAGACTATTGACCCTGCACTACTGTGAGATTAACCCACACAAAGGCTTTAAACACACAATGGAAGTACTGATTGGTACCTGCAGAGCACTGCTGGTCCAGAGCAAAAACTGCCAACTGCTGCTTATCTAATCAGAAATACTAGTTGAATGACTAGCACTCATGATTGGATCAGCAGCACTTCCGCTCAGGATCAGCAGTGCTCTGTGGTTCCAAGCGGTACTTCTACTGTGTGTTTAATCCCTTTGTGGGTTAGTGCAGGGTTGATGGTCTTAAAATGAATTAAAACAAATTAAAGCATGCATTTTTTTACTAATATGCTCTTTTAAAGAAATATATATTGTTTTATCTTAAGTTGCATGTTGCTGAAGCACTGAAAATTGTAAAGGGAGTTTCATTTAATGTTCCTGTGATAGGAGCATTCCTTTGTTTGAAGAATGTTTCTTTTTAGACAAGATTTATAATTCATTAACATTTTAATTGATATTAGTTGATAGTGCAATAAAAATCCTGTCACAAAGAAGCACCACTATCAAAATGGAACATTCCTTTCAAAGGGTCAGCTCAATCCAAGCACAGAGAAAACTCCAACATGGCTGCTCTATTTATGACCATGGGAGGATCAGGGAAGTGAGTAAAACACTCCCCTGCTGTATCACATCCATATAAGCATGTTGTATAAACAGAAATAAAACACTCCCCTGCTGTATCACATCCATATAAGCATGTTGTATAAACAGAAATAAAACACTCCCCTGCTGTATCACATCCATATAAGCATGTTGTATAAACAGAAATAAAACACTCCCCTGCTGTATCACATCCATATAAGCATGTTGTATAAACAGAAATAAAACACTCCCCTGCTGTATCACTTCCATATAAGCATGTTGTATAAACAGAAACAAACACTCCCCTGCTGTATCACATCCATATAAGCATGTTGTATAAACAGAAATAAAACACTCCCCTGCTGTATCACTTCCATATAAGCATGTTGTATAAACAGAAATAAAACACTCCCCTGCTGTATCACATCCATATAAGCATGTTGTATAAACAGAAATAAAACACTCCCCTGCTGTATCACATCCATATAAGCATGTTGTATAAACAGAAATAAAACACTCCCCTGCTGTATCACATCCATATAAGCATGTTGTATAAACAGAAATAAAACACTCCCCTGCTGTATCACTTCCATATAAGCATGTTGTATAAACAGAAACAAACACTCCCCTGCTGTATCACTTCCATATAAGCATGTTGTATAAACAGAAACAAACACTCCCCTGCTGTATCACATCCATATAAGCATGTTGTATAGACAGAAACAAACACTCCCCTGCTGTATCACATCCATATAAGCATGTTGTATAAAAAAAACAAAAAACAATTATAAAAGAAATGACTCAGTGGGGTGATTTAAACAAGAAAAAACATAACTGCTTACCTGTGACCACAAACAATTCTTGTGTGGGATTGGCAATCCCCTATGCATCTTCTCATTTCATGGTCAGTAATGTCTTTATAGACCCTTTGACATGTTTCTGTAATAGAAAACAACATCAAATAAATGAGTATAAAGGTAGATATGCAAAATTATTAGATAAAGTCTGTTCAGCAATAGTCTGTCCCGTTACATGGGCATAATACACTTTGTGATTATAACATGAATTATTTAATTATAAATAATAAAACAACTTTGCAGTATACTTTCATTATTTTGCCCGCTTTGCCTGTAATGTAATGGTCTATGCAAAAGTTTTCCAGTGGCCAAATTTCACCACCATTTTCCTTATTTGGAGGAGCTAATCCTGATGTACTTCATGTGACAGTCACTCTAGTCACATCCTACTGTCAGTAGGCTTTTCCTCGTTTTATGTATGTTATCACAAAGTCACATCATACTGTCAGTATGCCTTTCCTTGTTTTGTTAGCACAAAGTCCATGCTAAAGCCAATTAGAAAGATATACAGACTATTGTTAATCATTTGAGGTCTGAAGCCTGCATTACCAATTTTCAGCATAGTAAAAGCACATATTATTCAGAGTTAAAGGGACATGAAACTCATTTTTTTTCTTTCGTTATTTAGAAAGAGCATGTCATTTTAAACCACTTTCAAATTTACTTATTTTACCTAATTTGCTTCATTTTCTTGATATCACTTGCTGAAAAGCATATCTAGATATGCTCAGTAGCTGCTGATTGGTTGCTGCACATAGAGGCCTTGTGTGATTAGCTCACACATGTGCATTGCTATTTCTTCAACAAAGGCTATCTAAAGAATTGAGCAAATTAGATAATAGAAGTAAATTGGAAAGTTGTTTAAAATTGCATGCCCTATCTGAATCATGAAAGTTTAATTTCGAATAGATTGTCCCTTTAAAGGGACATGAAACCCATCATTTTTCTTTCATAATTAAAATAGAGCAGGATTCTTCAAACCATGGGTCGGGACCCATTACTGGGCCACAACACCATGTGTTCTGGGTCCCGACTTGTGTGTGTGTTGTAGGAGTGTGTGTGGTGTATTGTATGAGATTGTGTGTGTGCTGTGCATGTGTTGTGTATGAGAGTGTGTGTGTGTTGTATTAGTGTGTGTGTTATATGAGAGAGTGTGTGGTATGTGTGTTGTATGAGTGTGTGTGGTATGCGTGTGTTATGAAAGTGTGTGTGTATGTGTGTGTTGTAAGAGTGTATGGGGTGAGTGTGTATTATATGATAGTGTATGTGGTATGTTTGTTATATGAAAGTGTGTGTTGTATGAGAGTGTGTGGTATGTGTGTTACATGAAAATGTGTGTTGTATGAGAGTGTGTGGTATGTGTGTTACATGGAAATGTGTGTTGTATGAGAGTGTGTGGTGTGTGTTGTATGAGAGTGTGTGTGTTATTACGTTTTACAACGCTTTCATATTTGACTATAATCATGAATAAAGCATGCACATATTTTAGTTTCTTTGCCAAAAATTGCAGCTATCATGTTATTTATTTCTTACAAAATTATTTCAAGACCAAGTATAAAAATTGGGTCCTAAAGGTATGTGGTATCATGGCACTGGGTCTTGGGGGGAAAAGTTTGAAGAACCCTGAAACAGAGCATACAATTTTAAACAACTTTCCACTTTACATCTATTATTTAATTTGCTTAATTCTCTTGATATCCTTTTTTGAAGAAGCAGCAATGCACTACTGGGAGCTATTAAATTCATTGGGTGAGCAAATAATGTGAAGTATACATGTGCAGCCACCAATCAGCAGCTACTGAACATACTTAGGTATCCTTTTCTATAAAGAATACCAAGAGAACAAAACAAATTAGATAATAGAAGTAAATTGTAAAGAAAATGTATGCTTACCTGATAAATGTATTTCTTTTTTGACACAATGAGTCCACGGATCATCTTAATTACTAATGGGATATTCACCTCCTGGTCAGCAGGAGGCGGCAAAGAGCACCACAGCAGAGCTGTTAAATAGCTCCTCCTTTCCCTCCCACTCCAGTCATTCAACCGAAGTTAAGGATAGAAAGGAAAAACCAACCATGAGTAGCCCTTGGATTCACACCAATAGAGATATTTACGACAAATCTTATGGTAAATCTTTCTAGTTACAGGCTTACGAGTCTGAATCATGGTCTCTATGACCGAGTCAGAAAACCCCCGCTTGGATAAAATTTAGCGTTCAATCTCCAAGCAGTCAGCTTCAGAGAAACTAGATTTGGGTGAAGTAAGGGCCCCTGAATTAGAAGGTCCTTCCTCAACAGAAGTCTCCAAGGTGGCAGAGATGCCTACTCCACCAGATCTGCATACCAAATCCTGCGAGGCCAAGCTGGAGCTATGAGGATCACCGATGCCCTCTCCTGTTTGATTAGAGCAATGACCCGAGGAAGAAGAGCAAACGGAGGAAATAGGTATGCTAGACTGAAGGTCCAAGGGACCACCAGAACATCTATCAGCTCCGCCTGGGGGTCCCTGGACCTCGACCCGTATCTCGGGAGCTTGGCATTTAAGAGCCTTTATTCTATCCTGGATCTCATCCAAAGAAGTTTCTGTCCTGAGAGCCTCAGACAGTGCATCAAACCAATACACTGCCGCACTAGTGACGGTAGCAATACACACAGCTGGTTGTCATTGCAGGCCCTGGTGTACAGTGTGAGTAAACCCTCTAACTTTTTGTCCATAGGATCTTTGAAGGTACAACTATCCTCTATGGGAATAGTAGTTCTCTTAGCTAAGGTAGAAATGGCTCCTTCCACCTTAGGCACTGTTTGCCAAGCCTCTTTGTTAGAGTCGGCTATGGGAAACATCTTCTTAAAAATAGGAGAGGGAGAAAAAGGTATGCCCGGTCTCTCCCATTCCTTAGCAATTATTTCATAAGCTCGGTCAGGGACCGGAAACACGTCTGTCGAGGAAGCAACCTCGAAATATTTGTTCAGCTTACTAGACTTCTTAGGAACAACCACTACCGTGGAGTCACTGTTGTCCAAAGTAACTAAATCCTCCCTAAGTAACAGACGGAGGTGTTCTAGCTTAAACCTAAAAGATACAACCTCAGAATCAGCCAGAGGAATTACACTTTCTGAATCTGAAATTTCTCCTTCAGATGCTACAGCGGTATCCTCCTCTTCGGTATTCTGGGAGGGCACCTCCGATATTGCAACAATTGCATCAGAAGCTTCGCTTACTAAATGTCTGATTTTCCTTTTTACGCTTTCCCTGCCACATTGGAAAAGCAGACAACGCATCATGAAAGAAGCTATGTCTTTTAAGGTAACTCCAGCGGGAGCTAGAGCAGAAGTGCAGGGCACTGCTTGTGAGGGAGGTAACATTCGGGACGCTTGGGGAGAAAGCTGCGGCATATTTTGAACCTCGTCATAAGACTCTTGGACAGTATCGGCTTTAGAAAAATTTTGCTCAGAAAAAATATTTTCCCTATAATTTAAAGTCCTCTCAATACATGAGGGACAGAAAGGGATAGGTGGTTCCACATTTGCATCAAAACACAAGGAGCAAGTGACATCTTGCAAGTCTCCTTGGTCCATACTGTTCACAATGAGTAAATTAATAAATAAAAAACCTCAAAAATGAATTAAAATTTTTGTAATGAAAATATGTTACTGTGTCTTTAAATTTAAACAGGTAACTTTTTTACCCAACTATGTCAATTATGAAAATATCACAATTTGAACACTACAGACACCTTTACACCTCAGTAACCCTGCTGAGGTGCCTACCTGACTGCTAAACAGGAGTCAATGTCCCTTTTCTTGTGGTGCAGGAACGATCCGGACCACAGCAATAAGAATAGTGCCAACGGATAATGCTAGAAACGCCTGCTTTACTGGAAACCATGCGTTTCTAGTGACACGCTACTGAACGAAGCCCATCGTGGGCGTTACTATATGCACCTCATCTCCTGATCAGCCTGTTTGCTAAGTAAAGCCGTCGGGAGACACAAACCACCAGAGCAAATGAAAAAGCTTTACTCCCAGCCCCAGTGCCTGCAGATATGGTTGTCTAAAATCCTCTCCAGTCTAGGAGAGTCTGTAGTCCCCAAACATAAAGCGCCCCTTCCTGTATGAGCCTTATATGTTAATTTTTCCAATAAATGTTCACACCTTTATCTCTGAGATGCTTTGTTTCCTGCGCCCCAGAATAAAAAAGCAGCACTTACCTTGTATCTGCCTGACAGCAAGGCAGCTCACAGGCTTGAGAGGTCCTATCCCTCACATCAACCTGTGGAGAAATAAAAGTCTGAGTAAATTATATGGGAGGCGCAGTGAGAATTATGTCCCACAAGTTCCCATTGCTCTAAAGCCACCACTGCTCTACTGAAGAGACTGATATGGACTACGGCTACACTCTAGGACAAAGCAGCACAATCTTGCACTACTTTAAAAATAATAAACTCTTGATTGAAGAATTTTATCTAACAACTCACTTTACCACTTCCTAGCACTAACGTAGGCAAAGAGAATGACTGGAGTGGGAGGGAAGGGAGGAGCTTTTTAACAGCTTTGCTGTGGTGCTCTTTGCCGCCTCCTGCTGACCAGGAGGTGAATATCCTATTAGTAATTAAGATGATCCGTGGACTCATCGTGTCATGAAAAAGAGAAATCGTTTAACCCCTTGAGTGCTAACAACGGCTCTGAGCTGTCACAGGGTTTCCCACTCTGGTGCTAACAACGGCTCAGAGCCGTCGCTAGCACTCTCTCACCTTGAGGGAGATCTGGGGGCTCCCACCCGCTCCTACCCCGGCGATTGGGCCTGCATAGTGACAGGCATCACCGGGCTTCACGTTATGCATGGTGATGTCACACGCAATGACATCACCGTGCAACTGTATTTAACATTAACAATGTTAAATATCGAAGCAGGGGGCATGCTGCTTAGAAGCCTGTATCTCAGGCATCTAAGCAGCTACAGACCCCAAGACCCACTGTTGAAATTGTAATCGTCTAACCTTTCCAACAGTGTAAGTCTTGGGGATCTGAAAAAAAAAGGAAAAAAATAAATATATATTTTAAAAAATATAAAAAAAAAAAAAAAAAAAAAAAAAGCTTAGCACCAAGGTGGGAAAGTGCTTAGCACTGAAGGGTTAAAATCTCATGCTCTATACTGAATCATGAAAGACAGAAAAACCTTGGGTTTCATGCCCCTTTAAATTATAGTAAATGGTGCAAAATAAAAAGTATATTGCAAAGTTGCATAACTAAACATTTTATATTGTGATCTCAATGTGTGTTATGCCCCTTTAAAGCATATATGTCTATATGTGTGTACATATATATTAAAGTGATGGTAAATCCTAGCGTTTGTGAAACGCTAGGATTTACCATTGGAACAAATAAAGGGGACTTTCATTCATGACGTATAAAATACTTCATGCTGAAAGCTCCTTTTTTTGTTTGCAGCGTTTGCCGCACTGAGCTGCTAAGGCAACCTACGGCAGAACGGAATTTGACTGAGGTGACGTTTCCATCTCTTAGCCAATAGCCTTGCAGGAAATTCGAGGCCTGTCACTTTAATGTTTTTATGTGTATATATGACTGTAAATACATATATACACATATAAATACAATAATATATATGTATACATATTTATATATATATATATATATATATATATATATATATATATATATATACATACATACATACAAAAACATCTTTAGCAATATATGTGTCTCAATGTCAAAGCCATTTGCCTGCCTTTTTTTTTTCTAGCACCCGAGATCTCATATCTTTTGAACCCTTAAAACTTTTTTTGTGCAATATTTTTTTTAAATAATTTTTTATTAGACTTTCGGCTAGATTGCGAGTTTTGCGTTATGAGTATAACGCTGCTTTTTCACTATCGCTGCTATTACGAGTCTTGTAAGTACAGTTGTACCGCACACTTTTTTGGCCGTCACGCAACGTAACTACAACACCTTTCAAAAAGTCATTTTTCAATGGGACTTCCATAGAAGTTGTTTGTATTTTATTTTTTTATTACAGGCAAAAGAGCTGATTTATTTGGGGCAATGTCCTGCAAAAGGCCATTTTAAGGGCTATTGGCAGTTTAGTTTAGGCTAGGGGTTTTTTATTTGGGAGGGGGGCTTTTTTATTTTGATAGGGCTATTAGATTAGGTGTAATTAGTTTAAATATTTGATCATTTATTTTTTTATTTTGTGTAATTTAGTGTTTATTTTTTTGTAATTTAGTTAATTGTATTTAATTAATGTAATTTATTTAATTTTAGTGTAATGTTAGGTGTTAGTGTGAGGCAGGTTAAGTTTTATTTTACAGGTAAATTATTTTTTTATTTATTTTAACTAGATAGTTAATAAATAGTTAATAACTATTTACTAACTAGTCTACCTAGTTAAAATAAATACAAAATTAGCTGTTAAATAAAAATAAAACCTAAGCTAGCTACAATGTAACTATTAGTTATATTGCAGCAAGCTCAGGGTTTATTTTATAGGTAAGTATTTAGTTTTAAATAGGTATTATTTAGTTAATGATAGTAATTTTTATTTAGATTTATTTTAATTATATGAAAGTTAGGGGTGTTAGGGTTAGACTTATTTAGTATTAGTGATGTGGGAGGCCAGAGGTTTAGGGGTTAATAACTTTAGTATAGTGGTGGTGACGTTGGGGGTGGCAGATTAGGGGTTAATACATTTATGTAGGTGGCGGCGACATTGGGGGCGGCAGATTAGGGGTTATTAAATTTATGTAGGTGGCGGTGACATTGGGGGCAGCAGATTAGGGGTTAATAAGTGTAGGTAGGTGGCAGCAACATTGGGGGCGGCAGATTAGGGGTTAAAAATTGTAATGTAGGTGTCAGCGATGTCGGGGGCAAAAGATTAGGGGTGTTTAGACTCGGGGTTTATGTTAGGGTTTTAGGAGTAAACATAAATTTTCTTTCCCCATAGGAATCAATGGGGCTGCGTTACGGAGTTATTGCAAGTGTTAGGCTTTTTTTTTAAGCCGGCTCTCCCCATTGATGTCTCTGGGGAAATCGTGCACAAGCACGTAAAACCAGCGCTGGTATTTGTGTGCAGTATGGAGCTCAACGCTGCCATATTGCCTGCTAACGGCCGGGTTTTTGCAAACCTGTAATAGCAGCGCTATTAAAGGATTCCAAAACTTTTGTTTTTTGTTTATACCTGGACCACAAATTTCATAATAAAACATTTATATATTATAAATTACCTACTTTTAAACTCCAAGGATGTTTCCTGACATAATAAAATTAAACTTTAATTTTCGATGCTGATGTCATCAATCCCCACCCTCCAATATGGGTTGTGCACGATAAGAATACATTTCCAACCGGATTGCGCTATCATGCATATAATTAAGTGACAATTTCGTCACCATGTGCATGCGTACTGTGATCCCTAAACTCGCGCATGCGTACTGCGACCCATGATCGTCCAAATTGTAAGCAAAATAAATGTTTCATTAATTATTTGTTTGTAATTAATGTAAATAGGGTATTAATGCTCGTTATTTGTAGGGAGATTCTCGCAGCGCACCGCTCTTACCTGCTCTGTACAGCTCCGTCATCCACTCTGCTATCGATACAGCGGGTCTGCTAGTTTGCTGAGAGTAACGTTAAGGTAGATTAAGCATATCGCGCATGCGCATCATCCGCTCTGCTATTGATACAGCGGGTCTGCGCATGCGCATCACGGCAATAAGTCGCCATTTGTATAACCTGGGTTATCGGTCGGGATTAGACAATGCAAAAGCATAGCCGGCGGTGGGTTTGGAAATAGTTTAATTTTACTAACAGGATTTCTACTAAACTGTAGTTATTTGAAACAGAATGTACATTACAAAATGATGTAAAATTTATACATTTTGCAATTGCATATAACTTTTTTTGTGGGTTTAGTGTCCCTTTAAAGGTGAGCGGTGGAAATAACTTGCAAGTTAGTAGCGAGCCGCTCATAACGCAAAACTCGTAATCTGGCTGATGGTTATTTACCTGCTCTCATCCAAGGTAATCCAGAAAATCTGCCCTGTTGGGGAGGCCTGGGGACAGGTTTGAAAACCACTGCCCTAGATCAAAATAATTGGCAACTGATATTAAAGGGACTGTTAACAAGGATTATTTTTTAGGGAATAGGGATTTAATCTCAGTTTCTTGCTGCAAGTCTTTTAATTTACGTTAAAGATTTTGATTACAGTAGAATCATTTCAAAAAGTAAATTAAAACATTTGCAGCAAGAAAATTAGATTAAAATCACTAATTACCTTAAAATATTTACTTTATTTTGTAATGCATGTTAAATAAAACACCCTAACAGCTCACTTGCATATGAATAATACTTTTTAATGTAGGGCCAAATTAAACAAGCAAGGGTTACATTATTAACCCTTCAGCATCTACATAGCAGGACATAGTTATTTTAAACTGCACAAATACTGTAACCCACACCAAAAACAATACCAAATATTAACCCCTGCCAGGCTTCTGAACAGCATCAAAGCAATTCATAAAATACAGCTTGCACCCTTCTAGTACTACTATATATCAGAAAGTCACACGCAGATGCAGTTTGTTTGCTAATGTCTGTATATTTCATACACTTAACAGTAACATCTCTCATATAAAAGAATAAAACAGTGATAGATTTTACTAAAAAAGTTTTCTTATTACAAAAATGCTCATTTTCAAACAGAAAAATAAAGATGCACATTTCAATTGTATTTGGATTATCCCTTTAACATTTAAATCTAGTTGTGTTTGTATGTTCTGTGTAATGCAGTAGCAGGTGGCTTACTAATGCTGCTAAACAAATCATTAGTGTATAATTATATGTTACACATGTGTGCAGAGCTAGTGAGATAGTTGTGTTTGTATGTTCTGTGTAATACAGTAGCAGGTGGCTTACTAATGCTGCGAAACAAATCATTAGTGTATAATTATATGTTACACTTGTGTGCAGAGCTAGTGAGATAGTTGTGTTTGTATGTTCTGTGTAATACAGTAGCAGGTGGCTTACTAATGCTGCTAAACAAATCATTAGTGTATAATTATATGTTACACATGTGTGCAGAGCTAGTGAGATAGTTGTGTTTGTATGTTCTGTGTAATACAGTAGCAGGTGGCTTACTAATGCTGCTAAACAAATCATTAGTGTATAATTATATGTTACACATGTGTGCAGAGCTAGTGAGATAGTTGTGTTTGTATGTTCTGTGTAATACAGTAGCAGGTGGCTTACTAATGCTGCTAAACAAATCATTAGTGTATAATTATATGTTACACATGTGTGCAGAGCTAGTGAGATAGTTGTGTTTGTATGTTCTGTGTAATACAGTAGCAGGTGGCTTACTAATGCTGCTAAACAAATCATTAGTGTATAATTATATGTTACACATGTGTGCAGAGCTAGTGAGATAGTTGTGTTTGTATGTTCTGTGTAATACAGTAGCAGGTGGCTTACTAATGCTGCTAAACAAATCATTAGTGTATAATTATATGTTACACATGTGTGCAGAGCTAGTGAGATAGTTGTGTTTGTATGTTCTGTGTAATACAGTAGCAGGTGGCTTACTAATGCTGCTAAACAAATCATTAGAGTATAATTATATGTTACACATGTGTGCAGAGCTAGTGAGATAGTTGTGTTTGTATGTTCTGTGTAATACAGTAGCAGGTGGCTTACTAATGCTGCTAAACAAATCATTAGTGTATAATTATATGTTACACATGTGTGCAGTTAGTGAGATAGTTGTGTTTGTATGTTCTGTGTAATACAGTAGCAGGTGGCTTACTAATGCTGCTAAACAAATCATACACAACATGTGTGTGTGCAGCTAGTGAGATAACTCTTTATATATATATAATCTAATGGTTGATCTTACCTGATTGCAGTTGCACATGGCTTGTCTGCAGCACACACAGAAAGTTCATGGTAGTGAGACAGTGAGTGCAGTCAAATGCCGCAGCGCCCTCTGTGGTGGTAAGACCACACTGCACACAATATTATATGCTAAATACAGTCTAATGTAAACTGTAGCTAATAGTATGGATGACAAATGAACTTTAATTTATTCCAGAACACAACAATAATACAATGCCTCGCTATAAAACTATGTATTATTTAGCTTTAGAGTCAGAATTTAAAATACAAGTTAGCCATCTTAAAGGGACATTCCAGCAAAATGTGCATCATTGCATTTCTATTTTGAATAGAATCATTTTTCCAATACACATGCATTAGCAAAAATGCTCTAAAAAAATATATCACTGTTTAAATTTACCTTTCCTAATAGGAGCATAAAAACTCTAATTTTAAAAAGTGTATCTGCAAAGAGAGCCAGTGGTGGTGTACATGACACATGCTGAGTTAGTTCCCATGCAATACCAGCTCTGAGCACATGCAGTGTACTTAAGTATGCTTCACATGTACACTGTTTTTTGTGTACTTAAAGGGACAAACTACTCCAGAATTTGTATTGTTTTAAAAGATAAATAATCCCTTTATTACCCATTCCTCAGTTTTGCACAATCAACACAGTTATATTAATATACTTTTTACCTCTGTGATTACCTTGTGTGATGATAGCAGGATGTGATGTCACTAGCATGTGGGCGGGGCTTAGGTCCGGTGTCTGTGTCGCAGTTAGTTTAGTACAATCAACCTGTCTGGATGTGTATTGTTATGCTCTGTAATAAAATAGAGTTGTACCATCATTGCTGTGTCCTGCATATGTCCTGCATCTCATGACATGGTGTCAGAAGTTCTGGACTGCGCTTCTGTTCCTGATCGATTGCAATGTCAAAGTTTACCCCACCTGAGCCTTTTGACTTTTCTCAGCCTGCAGCTTGGCCCACATGGCGTCAGCGGTTTCAGCGCTTCAGGATTGCATCCAAACTGAACAAGGAGAGTGGTGAAGTACAAGTTAATTCTCTTTTATACTCCATGGGGAAAGATGTAGAGCCAGTGTTCAATGCTTTTACTTTTCAAGAAGGGGAAGAAGTTAACTTTGATATAGTTATGGATAAACTCAGTGCCCACTTTGTGCCCAAAAGAAATGTGATTCATGAGAGAGCTTGTTTTCACAAACGTAATCAGCGTGTGGGAGAATCTGTGGAGTCATTTGTGCGCAGCCTGTATGAATTAGCTGAATTCTGTGAGTTTGGTGTTGCTAAAGAAGAGCAAATCAGAGACAGAATAGTTATTGGAATTGCAGATGCTGAAGTCTCCCTGAAGCTGCAGTTAGAACCTGATTTAACGTTAGAAGGGGCTATTAGGATGGCCCGCCAGAGTGAACTGGTGAAAAAGCAAAGTGCTGATCTGAGGTCTGAGAGTATTGTGGATGAAGTGCAACAGTCTAGAAAAATTACTAGTGAAAGGCACAGTGTGAGCGGTAGATCAAAAGTATTGGAAAGGCCTAGAAGTGGATGGGCGCAACATGGCCGATGCACACGGTGCTACCGGGCTCATGATCAGAGTGCTATATGCCCGGCCAGAGATAAAAGATGCAGAAAATGTAACAGAATAGGCCATTTTGAAGTGGTGTGTAAAACTGAATACATTAAGGAGATGCAGGTGGACAGTGACCAGGAGGGTCAGGAAGTGTCTTTTGTGGGGTCTGTTGTGGAACGGACAAGCTCAGAGGAAGATTGGAAAGTTACTTTTACTGTAATGGGAGCCAAAGTTGATTTTAAGATTGACACAGGAGCTGATATCACTGTAATGTCTTTTGCTGAATTTATGAAACTGCCTAGACAGCCCCAGCTGGCGAAGGTTACTACAAATGTTCATAGTCCTGGTGGCCGCATTGATTGTGTGGGGAAATTTCTTGCCAGCTGTGAGTACAAACAAAAAAAGTTCACCATGTGGGTGCATGTGATCCGAGGTCAGTGTGTTAACAGTTTATTGAGCAGAAAAGCAGCCTGTGACTTGGGCCTCGTGGCCAGAGTGAATGAGATCTCTGAAGATATGTTTGGCGAGTTGGGCCTACTGAGCTGCAAACCTGTCCGTATAGCACTTAAAAGTGACGCAGTCCCGTACAGTATTTCTACTCCTCGTAGAATTCCGTTCCCGCTCATGCCTCAAGTGGAGAAAGAGCTCATGCGCATGAAGTCTATGGGGGTTATTGAAGAGGTTGTTGAAGCAACTGATTGGTGTGCACCCATTGTTCCTGTTGCAAAGAAAAACGGAAAGGTGCGCATCTGTGTGGACCTGAAAAGGTTGAATGAGGCAGTGAAGAGGGAGAGATTTGTGCTGCCGACATTGGAAGATATAGCCCCGAAGTTGGCTGGGGCGAAGTTCTTTTCCACATTAGACGCTTCTAGCGGCTTTTGGCAGATCCCCCTGGATCCAAAGTGCCGCAAACTGACTACCTTCATCACTCCGGTAGGTCGGTTCTGCTTCTGCAGACTTCCCTTTGGGATATCCTCCGCTCCTGAGATCTTTCAGAGGGAAATGAGTTCTCTCCTGAGTGGCCACGTGGGCACAGCAGTCGTCATGGACGACATTCTAGTGTATGGGTCTACAGTGGAAGAGCATGATCAGCGTTTGAGTTGTGTGCTGCAGGCTATCAAAGAGTCTGGGCTGAAGCTGAATAAAGAAAAATGTCATTTTAGGAAAACTGAATTATGCTACTTTGGGCATATCATCAACGGGGATGGCATCAAGCCGGACCCCGAGAAAATTCGGGCTATCGAACAGATGAAAAGCCCTTCGGATGTACATGAGCTGAGACAGATATTGGGCCTTGTAAATTACGTGGGCAAGTTTCTTCCAGATTTATCTACAGTTTTGCACCCTATCACAGAGTTGCTTAAGAAAGATGTTGCCTGGGTCTGGGGACCCTCACAAGAAAAAGCGTTCCTGCATGCTAAGTCCCTGCTGGGGTCTGCCCCAGTGCTGGGGTTCTACGACCCTTCAAAAAAGACTGTGGTTAGTGCTGATGCAAGCAGTTATGGGTTGGGGGCTGCACTCCTGCAGCTGAATGACAACAAACTACAGCCCATCGCCTACTGTTCCCGCACACTGACGGCTGCGGAGGCAAAATACGCTCAAATTGAGAAAGAGTGCCTGGCTGCAGTTTGGGCCTGTGAACGCTTTCAGCGTTATCTAGTGGGTTTGGAGAAATTTAGTCTGGAAACTGACCACAAACCGCTAGTCCCTCTTATCAATTCTTATGACATCGACAAAACACCCTTGAGATGCCAGAGACTTTTAATGAGACTACTCAGGTTCAATGTTCAGGCAGTGCATGTGCCGGGGAAGCAGCTGGTTGTGGCAGATACACTGTCCAGGCTCCCGCTGGCTGCTGCTGAAGAATCCTCCACAGAATCGGATGTAAAAGTGTATGTTGATTCAGTTCTGGCCTCTAAGTCCATTTCTTCAAGGAAACTGGAAGAGATAAAGAAAGAGACATATTTGGACACAGATCTGCAAGAAGTTATAAGGTACATAAGAGATGGCTGGCCCGAGAGCCGGGCAGCCTGGATGTCTTTAAATGCTTACCAGCCAGAGAGGTCGCAGCTCACAGAGCTGGAGGGGTTGGTGCTGTTCCAAGACCGTATTGTAATTCCTGTCAGCATGAGGAAGGAGATGTTAAACAGGATTCACGATGGCCACTTAGGCATTACAAAGTGCAGAGAAAGAGCAGCTACAGCTGTGTGGTGGCCTGGGATCAGCTCCGACATTGCAAATCACGTGTCTAAATGTGCCTTTTGCCGGGAACGCCGGCCTACTCAGAGAAGGGAGCCCTTAATGTCTACTCCGCTGCCTGCGGGGCCGTGGCAGAAAATAGCTGCTGATTTGTGCGAACTGCACGGGAAAAAGTTTCTTGTTGTTATCGACTACTATTCCAGGTATTTGGAAATAGCACCCCTGAATGATATCACAAGTCAGGCCGTTATCATTCGCTTGAAGAGCTTGTTCGCCCGCTGGGGCATTCCAATGGAGCTGGTGAGTGATAATGGCATGCAGTTCGCTTCTACAGAGTTCAGTGCTTTCAGCAGGGAATATGATTTTGTACATTCCACGTCAAGTCCACATTATCCGCAGGCCAACGGAATGGCTGAAAGGGCAGTTCAAACAACAAAATTCATTCTAAAGCAATCTGAACCGTACCTAGCCCTCTTGTCATACAGGGCGACGCCCATTCAAGCCACCGGGTTTAGCCCGGCACAGCTGATGCTAGGACGCCAGATTCGCACCACTTTACCCTCAGTGGGTGTCTTCAAGCCGCCTGGCCCTGTTCCTCGGGACGAAGTCCTTAGGAGGGATGAAGAGGCCAAAAAGGGTTATCGTTTCTTCTACGACAGGAGACATTCTGTCAGGCCTTTACAGGAACTGAAAGCGGGCCAAAGTGTCAGAATTAAACTGGATGATGAGAAGAAATGGAAGACGCCTGCTACGGTAGTGGGCCGCTCTCCAGAACCAAGGTCTTACACAGTCCTTACAGAGGGAGGGACGGTTACACGCCGTAACCGAAGACATCTTCAGCCTGTACCTGAGAGTCTGGAACCGGATACCTCAATACCACCGCCGGTGGGATCCCCTGTTCTAAGAGAGGTGCCTTCCCCTCAGCAAGATCATAGCGGGGATATATCTTTGCCTCCAGCAGACTCTTGTTCACCATCTTCTGTATCAGAGGACAGTTCATGCAAAGTTACATCAAGCGGAAGAGTGGTGATGCTTCCGGCCCGATACAGGGACTGACTTTAGCTAGAACAGTGACCGGAAGTATGGGCAGAATAATCCCATGGTCACTGTGGACTAGGGTAGTCTACCCCGATGTCCAAGTCAGGATGTAATTTATTTGTTCATGTTTTCTAATCTATCTGTTTTTATAATGTTCTAAAACAAAATGTTGTTGTATACCCTGTTGGTGTACCTTGTTAGTTAATATATGCGAATGTATGCTTTGTCTTTGAAAAAGGGGAAGATGTGATGATAGCAGGATGTGATGTCACTAGCATGTGGGCGGGGCTTAGGTCCGGTGTCTGTGTCGCAGTTAGTTTAGTACAATCAACCTGTCTGGATGTGTATTGTTATGCTCTGTAATAAAATAGAGTTGTACCATCATTGCTGTGTCCTGCATATGTCCTGCATCTCATGACACCTTGTATCTAAGCCTCTGCAGACTGCCCCTTATCTCAGTTATATTAATATACTTTTTACCTCTGTGATTACCCTGTATCTAAGCCTCTGCAGTCTGCTTCTTATCTCAGTTATATTAATATACTTTTTACCTCTGTGATTACCTTGTATCTAAGCCTCTGCAGACTGCCCCTTATCTCAGTTATATTAATATACTTTTTACCTCTGTGATTACCTTGTATCTAAGCCTCTGCAGACTGCCCCTTATCTCAGTTATATTAATATACTTTTTACCTCTGTGATTACCCTGTATCTAAGCCTCTGCAGACTGCTTCTTATCTCAGTTATATTAATATACTTTTTACCTCTGTGATTACCTTGTATCTAAGCCTCTGCAGACTGCCCCTTATCTCAGTTATCTTAATATACTTTTTACCTCTGTGATTACCTTGTATCTAAGCCTCTGTAGACTGCCCCCTTATTTCAGTTCTTTTGACAGACTTGTATTTTAGCCAATCAGCAATGACTCATACATAACTACACAGGAGTTAGCACAATGCTATCTATATGACACACATGAACTAGCAGTGTCTAACTGTAAAAAACGGTCAAAATGCACTGAGATAAGAGGCGGTTCAATGGTTTAGAAATTAGCATATGAGCCTACCTAGGTTTAGCTTTCAACAGAGAATACCAATTGAACAAAGCAAATTTGATGATAAAAGTAAATGGGAAAGTTGTTTAAAAGTGCATTTTTTATTATCTAGTTTTGACTAGACTGTACCTTTAAGTATGCTTTGCATGCATGCTCACAGTAAAAGTTCTCACAAAAGGCACAGTGAATGATAATTTTAGTAATAGGTGTACCTACCTTTGTTTAGTAGATGTCATTCTTTGTTTATTAATCTCATTTTCTTGCTGCATGTGTTTTCATTTCTTTTTTTCACTTCTTGAAAGCTTCTCCTGTGATGCCGAATAAAATCTTTAACCCTCTCATTTCAGCTGTCTCTTCAGATGTGTGCACATAGAAACTTTTGGCTGAAAATAGAAGCCTTAGGCCTAGATTTGGAGTTCGGCGGTAGCCGTCAAAACCAGCGTTAGAGGCTCCTAACGCTGGTTTTGGCCGCCCGCTGGTATTTGGAGTCAGTGATTAAAGGGTCTAACGCTCACTTTTCAGCCGCGACTTTTCCATACCGCAGATCCCCCTACGCCATTTGCGTATCCTATCTTTTCAATGGGATCTTTCTAACGCCGGTATTTAGAGTAGTTTCTGAAGTGAGCGTTAGAAATCTAACGACAAAATTCCAGCCGCCTGAAAATAGCAGGAGTTAAGAGCTTTCTGGCTAACGCCGGTTCATAAAGCTCTTAACTACTGTACCCTAAAGTACACTAACACCCATAAACTACCTATGTACCCCTAAACCGAGCTCCCCCCACATCGCCGCCACTCGATTAAAATTTTTAACCCCTAATCTGCCGACCGCCACCTACGTTATACTTATGTACCCCTAATCTGCTGCCCCTAACCCCGCCGACCCCTGTATTACATTTATTAACCCCTAACCTGCCCCCCACAACGTCGCCGCCAGCTACTTAAAATAATTAACCCCTAATCTCCCGACCGCAAAGCGCCGCCACCTACGTTATCCCTATGTACCCCTAATCTGCTACCCCTAACACCGCCGACCCCTATATTATATTTATTAACCCCTAATCTGCCCCCCTCAACGTCGCCGACACCTGCCTACACTTATTAACCCCTAATCTGCCGAGCGGACCTGAACGCTACTATAATAAAGTTATTAACCCCTAACCCGCCTCACTAACCCTATCATAAATAGTATTAACCCCTAATCTGCCCTCCCTAACATCGCCGACACCTACCTTCAATTATTAACCCCTAATCTGACGACCGGAGCTCACCGCTATTCTAATAAATTGATTAACCCCTAAAGCTAAGTCTAACCCTAACACTAACACCCCCCTAACTTAAATATAATTTACATCTAACGAAATTAATTAACTCTTATTAAATAAATGATTCCTATTTAAAGCTAAATACTTACCTGTAAAATAAATCCTAATATAGCTACAATATAAATGATAATTATATTATAGCTATTTTAGGATTAATATTTATTTTACAGGCAACTTGGTATTTATTTTAACTAGGTACAATAGCTATTAAATAGTTAAGAACTAATAATAACAAATTTACCTGTAAAATAAATCCTAACCTAAGATATAATTAAACCTAACACTACCCTATCAATAAAATAATTAAATAAACTACCTACAATTACCTACAATTAACCTAACACTACACTATCAATAAATTAATTAAACACAATTGCTACAAATAAATACAATTAAATAAACTAGCTAAAGTACAAAAAATAAAAAAGAACTAAGTTACAAAAAATAAAAAAATATTTACAAACATAAGAAAGATATTACAACAATTTTAAACTAATTACACCTACTCTAAGCCCCCTAATAAAATAACAAAGCCCCCCAAAATAAAAAATTCCCTACCCTATTCTAAATTAAAAAAGTTACAAGCTCTTTTACCTTACCAGCCCTGAACAGGGCCCTTTGCGGGGCATGCCCCAAGAATTTCAGCTCTTTTGCCTGTAAAAGAATAAATACAATACCCCCCCCCCAACATTACAACCCACCACCCACATACCCCTAATCTAACCCAAACCCCCCTTAAATAAACCTAACACTAAGCCCCTGAAGATCTTCCTACCTTGTCTTCACCATACCAGGTTCACCGATCCGTCCTGGCTCCAACATCTTCATCCAACCCAAGCGGGGGTTGGCGATCCATCATCCGGTGCTGAAGAGGTCCAGAAGAGGCTCCAAAGTCTTCCTCCTATCCGGCAAGAAGAGGACATCCGGACCGGCAAACATCTTCTCCAAGCGGCATCTTCGATCTTCTTCCATCCGGTGCGGAGCGAGTCCATCTTGAAGCAGGCGACGCGGATCCATCCTCTTCTTCCGTTGTCTCCCGACTAATGACGGTTCCTTTAAGGGACGTCATCCAAGATGGCGTCCCTCGAATTCCGATTGGCTGATAGGATTCTATCAGCCAATCGGAATTAAGGTAGGAATTTTCTGATTGGCTGATGGAATCAGCCAATCAGAATCAAGTCCAATCCGATTGGCTGATCCAATCAGCCAATCAGATTGAGCTCGCATTCTATTGGCTGATCGGAACAGCCAATAGAATGCGAGCTCAATCTGATTGGCTGATTGGATCAGCCAATCGGATTGAACTTGATTCTGATTGGCTGATTCCATCAGCCAATCAGAAAATTCCTACCTTAATTCCGATTGGCTGATAGAATCCTATCAGCCAATCGGAATTCGAGGGACGCCATCTTGGATAACGTCCCTTAAAGGAACCGTCATTAGTCGGGAGACAACGGAAGAAGAGGATGGATCCGCGTCGCCTGCTTCAAGATGGACCCGCTCCGCACCGGATGGAAGAAGATCGAAGATGCCGCTTGGAGAAGATGTTTGCCGGTCCGGATGTCCTCTTCTTGCCGGATAGGAGGAAGACTTTGGAGCCTCTTCTGGACCTCTTCAGCACCGGATGATGGATCGCCAACCCCCGCTTGGGTTGGATGAAGATGTTGGAGCCAGGACGGATCGGTGAACCTGGTATGGTGAAGACAAGGTAGGAAGATCTTCAGGGGCTTAGTGTTAGGTTTATTTAAGGGGGGTTTGGGTTAGATTAGGGGTATGTGGGTGGTGGGTTGTAATGTTGGGGGGGGGTATTGTATTTATTCTTTTACAGGCAAAAGAGCTGAAATTCTTGGGGCATGCCCCGCAAAGGGCCCTGTTCAGGGCTGGTAAGGTAAAAGAGCTTGTAACTTTTTTAATTTAGAATAGGGTAGGGAATTTTTTATTTTGGGGGGCTTTGTTATTTTATTAGGGGGCTTAGAGTAGGTGTAATTAGTTTAAAATTGTTGTAATATTTTTCTTATGTTTGTAAATATTTTTTTATTTTTTGTAACTTAGTTCTTTTTTATTTTTTGTACTTTAGCTAGTTTATTTAATTGTATTTATTTGTAGCAATTGTGTTTAATTAATTTATTGATAGTGTAGTGTTAGGTTAATTGTAGGTAATTGTAGGTAGTTTATTTAATTATTTTATTGATAGGGTAGTGTTAGGTTTAATTATATCTTAGGTTAGGATTTATTTTACAGGTAAATTTGTTATTATTTTAACTAGGTAGCTATTAAATAGTTCTTAACTATTTAATAGCTATTGTACCTAGTTAAAATAATTACAAAGTTGCCTGTAAAATAAATATTAATCCTAAAATAGCTACAATGTAATTATAATTTATAGTGTAGCTATATTAGGATTTATTTTACAGGTAAGTATTTAGCTTTAAATAGGAATCATTTATTTAATAAGAGTTAATTAATTTCGTTAGATGTAAATTATATTTAAGTTATGGGGGTGTTAGGGTTAGACTTAGCGTTAGGGGTTAATACATTTATTAGAATAGCGGTGAGCTCCGGTCGTCAGATTAGGGGTTAATAATTGAAGGTAGGTGTCGGCGATGTTAGGGAGGGCAGATTAGGGGTTAATACTATTTATGATAGGGTTAGTGAGGCGGATTAGGGGTTAATAACTTTATTATAGTAGCGCTCAGGTCCGCTCGGCAGATTAGGGGTTAATAAGTGTAGGCAGGTGTCGGCGACGTTGAGGGGGGCAGATTAGGGGTTAATAAATATAATATAGGGGTCGGCGATGTTAGGGCAGCAGATTAGGGGTACATAGGGATAACGTAGGTTGCGGCGGTTTACGGAGCGGCAGATTAGGGGTTAAAAAAAATATGCAGGGGTCAGCGATAGCGGGGGCGGCAGATTAGGGGTTAATAAGTGTAAGGTTAGGGGTTTTTAGACTCGGGGTACATGTTAGAGTGTTAGGTGCAGACGTAGGAAGTGTTTCCCCATAGGAAACAATGGGGCTGCGTTAGGAGCTGAACGCTGCTTTTTTGCAGGTGTTAGGTTTTTTTTCAGCTCAAACAGTCCCATTGTTTCCTATGGGGGAATCGTGCACGAGCACGTTTTTTAGGCTGGCCGCGTCCGTAAGCACCGCTGGTATCGAGAGTTGCATTTGCGGTAAAAATGCTCTACGCTCCTTTTTTGGAGCCTAACGCAGCATTTGTTTGAACTCTCGATACCAGAGTTAATTTTATGGTGCGGCCAGAAAAAAGCCTGCGGAGCGTTAACAGCCCTTTTACCGCCAAACTCCAAATCTAGGCCTTAGTATGTTGCTCCAGGGCACTAAGATAACAGCAGCTGTCCCTTTAATAACCAAGTTTTCAATATTTAAAGGGGCAGATAGCAAAATAAAATGTTGGTGGAAAGGATTATTTCATTAATATTAAAAAGATATGTTTCCGTCATGAATCCTCACCTTTTTAATATATTTCACGAGAATTTGAATTGAAAGCTGACTCCTGTACTATCCCTCTGTGAGGACCTTTATGCAAAGCCTGTCACTGAAAGCTATTTACATACCCCTTAAGTGTGTGCCCTGCTCTTTTGCTATCTGTTTATGAGTATTATGACTGCGCATACACAGCGCTCATCACTTTACGCAGAACAGCAAATAATGGTAGCGATTATGCAGATCCGGATTTCTTTTTCAACAACAAGTAACTCACATGCGTTGCCCGTTACAAGAGACTGAGCATTTTGAATGGGAGATTTCTGAACCACGAGAGCGAGTCCACAGCCTATACATATTGATTCAGTCCAAATTATATGGGGTGGTGAGGAGAAGCATTGAACATTAGGTAGAAGCGACTTGCAGATACTAAAGTTGATTACCAGTGTAGTATTTGATTTGGACTTTGCAGTATTGATTTTTCCCCACAAAAAAAAAGTTTTTTTTGTTTAATTTTTTAAATATACTAATTGGCTTTTACCCACTTTAACTCAGTATTTATTATAATGTATTACTGTGTAAACGCAGACAAGGTCTCCTGCCTTTTCTACAAACACTTATATTGTGTGTCCCATTTAAAGGGACATGAAACCCAATTTCTTCTGTTATGTGTGATCAGTCCACGGGTCATCATTACTTCTGGGATATAACTCCTCCCCAACAGGAAATGCAAGAGGATTCACCCAGCAGAGCTGCATATAGCTCCTCCCCTCTACGTCACTCCCAGTCATTCTCTTGCACCCAACGACTAGATAGGATGTGTGAGAGGACTATGGTGATTATACTTAGTTTTTATAACTTCAATCAAAAGTTTGTTATTTTACAATAGCACCGGAGCGTGTTATTGCCTCTCTGGCAGAGTTTGAAGAAGAACCTACCAGAGTTTTTACTATGATTTTAACCGGAGTAGTTAAGATCATATTGCTGTTTCTCGGCCATCTGAGGGAGGTAAAAGCTTCAGATCAGGGGACAGCGGGCAGATGAATCTGCATTGAGGTATGTAGCAGTTTTTATTTTCTGAATGGAATTGATGAGAAAATCCTGCCATACCGTTATAATGACATGTATGTATACTCTGCACTTCAGTATTCTGGGGATGGTATTTCACTGGAATTACTCTGTTAAAAGTACATTAAACCTTTTAATAGGTATTTATTATGTTAAACGTTTTTGCTGGAATGTAGAATCGTTTGCATTTTCTGAGGTACTGAGTGAATAAATGTTTGGGCATTATTTTTCCACTTGGCAGTTGCTTGTTTTAATTGTGACAGTTTCGTTTCTCTCTCACTGCTGTGTGTGAGGGGGAGGGGCCGTTTTTGGCGCTCTTTGCTACGCATCAAAAATTTCCAGTCAGTTACTCTTGTATTTCCTGCATGATCCGGTTCATCTCTAACAGAACTCAGGGGTCTTCAAACTTCTTTGGAGGGAGGTAGATTCTCTCAGCAGAGCTGTGAGACTTATATATTGACTGTGATTAAAAACGTTGCTCTGTAATTTTTATGCTTCAAATTTAATCATTGTTACTTTACTAATGGGAACAAACCTTTGCTAAAAGTTGTGTTGTTTTTAAGGATTGATGCTATAACTGTTTTTTCAGTTCATTATTTCAACTGTCATTTAATCGTTTAGTGCTTCTTTGAGGCACAGTACGTTTTTGTTAAATAAGATTGTAACCAAGTTGCAAGTTTATTGCTAGTGTGTTAAACATGTCTGATTCAGAGGAAGATACCTGTGTCATTTGTTCCAATGCCAAGGTGGAGCCCAATAGAAATTTATGTACTACCTGTATTGATGCTACTTTAAATAAAAGCCAATCTGTACAAATTGAACAAATTTCACCAAACAGCGAGGGGAGAGTTATGCCGACTAACTCGCCTCACGTGTCAGTACCTGCATCTCCCGCCCGGGAGGTGCGTGATATTGTGGCGCCTAGTACATCTGGGCGGCCATTACAGATAACATTACAAGATATGGCTACTGTTATGACCGAAGTTTTGGCTAAATTACCAGAACTAAGAGGCAAGCGTGATCACTCTGGGGTGAGAACAGAGTGCGCTGATAATACTAGGGCCATGTCTGATACTGCGTCACAGCTTGCAGAGCATGAGGACGGAGAGCTTCATTCTGTGGGTGACGGTTCTGATCCAAACAGATTGGATTCAGATATTTCAAATTTTAAATTTAAATTGGAGAACCTCCGTGTATTACTAGGGGAGGTTTTAGCGGCTCTTAATGATTGTAACACTGTTGCAATACCAGAGAAATTGTGTAGGTTGGATAAATACTTTGCGGTACCGGCGAGTACTGACGTTTTTCCTATACCTAAGAGACTAACTGAAATTGTTACTAAGGAGTGGGATAGACCCGGTGTGCCGTTCTCACCCCCTCCAATATTTAGAAAGATGTTTCCAATAGACGCCACCACACGGGACTTATGGCAAACGGTCCCTAAGGTGGAGGGAGCAGTTTCTACTTTAGCTAAGCGTACCACTATCCCGGTGGAGGATAGCTGTGCTTTTTCAGATCCAATGGATAAAAAATTAGAGGGTTACCTTAAGAAAATGTTTGTTCAACAAGGTTTTATATTGCAACCCCTTGCATGCATCGCGCCGATTACGGCTGCGGCAGCATTTTGGATTGAGTCTCTGGAAGAGAACCTTAGTTCAGCTACGCTGGACGACATTACGGACAGGCTTAGAGTCCTTAAACTAGCTAATTCATTCATTTCGGAGGCCGTAGTACATTTAACCAAACTTACGGCTAAGAACTCAGGATTCGCCATTCAGGCACGTAGGGCGCTGTGGCTAAAATCCTGGTCAGCTGATGTAACTTCTAAGTCCAAATTACTTAATATACCTTTCAAGGGGCAAACTTTATTTGGGCCCGGTTTGAAAGAAATTATCGCTGACATTACAGGAGGTAAGGGCCACGCCCTGCCTCAAGACAAAGCCAAAGCTAAGGCTAGACAGTCTAATTTTCGTCCCTTTCGGAATTTCAAAGCAGGAGCAGCACCAACTTCCACTGCACCAAAACAGGAAGGAGCTGTTGCTCGTTACAGACAAGGCTGGAAACCTAACCAGTCCTGGAACAAGGGCAAGCAGGCCAGGAAACCTGCTGCTGCCCCAAAGACAGCATGAACCGAGGGCCCCCGATCCGGGACCGGATCTAGTGGGGGGCAGACTCTCTCTCTTCGCCCAGGCTTGGGCAAGAGATGTTCAGGATCCCTGGGCGTTAGAGATCATATCTCAGGGATACCTTCTAGACTTCAAATTCTCTCCCCCAAGAGGGAGATTTCATCTGTCAAGGTTGTCAACAAACCAGATAAAGAAAGAAGCGTTTCTACGCTGTGTACAAGATCTGTTATTAATGGGAGTGATCCATCCGGTTCCGCGGTCGGAACAAGGACAAGGGTTTTACTCAAACCTGTTTGTGGTTCCCAAAAAAGAGGGAACTTTCAGGCCAATCTTGGATTTAAAGATCCTAAACAAATTCCTAAGAGTTCCATCGTTCAAAATGGAAACTATTCGGACAATCTTACCCATGATCCAAAAGGGTCAGTACATGACCACAGTGGATTTAAAGGATGCTTACCTTCACATACCGATTCACAAAGATCATTACCGGTATCTAAGGTTTGCCTTCTTAGACAGGCATTACCAGTTTGTAGCTCTTCCATTCGGATTGGCTACGGCTCCAAGAATCTTCACAAAGGTTCTGGGTGCCCTTCTGGCGGTACTAAGACCGCGAGGAATTTCGGTAGCTCCGTACCTAGACGACATTCTGATACAAGCTTCAAGCTTTCAAACTGCCAAGTCTCATACAGAGTTAGTTCTGGCATTTCTAAGGTCGCATGGATGGAAAGTGAACGAAAAGAAGAGTTCTCTCTTTCCTCTCACAAGAGTTCCATTCTTGGGGACTCTTATAGATTCTGTAGAAATGAAGATTTATCTGACAGAAGACAGATTAACAAAGCTTCTAAATGCATGCCGTGTCCTTCATTCCATTCAACTCCCGTCAGTAGCTCAATGCATGGAGGTGATCGGCTTAATGGTAGCAGCAATGGACATAGTACCCTTTGCACGTCTACATCTCAGACCACTGCAATTGTGCATGCTGAGTCAGTGGAATGGGGATTACTCAGACTTGTCCCCTACTCTGAATCTGGATCAAGAGACCAGAAACTCTCTTCTATGGTGGCTTTCTCGGCCACATCTGTCCAGGGGGATGCCATTCAGCAGGCCGGACTGGACAATTGTAACGACAGACGCCAGCCTACTAGGTTGGGGCGCTGTCTGGAATTCTCTGAAGGCTCAGGGACAATGGAGTCAGGAGGAAAGTCTCCTGCCAATAAACATTCTGGAATTGAGAGCAGTTCTCAATGCCCTTCTGGCTTGGCCCCAGTTAAAAACTCAGGGGTTCATCAGGTTTCAGTCGGACAACATCACGACTGTAGCTTACATCAACCATCAGGGAGGGACAAGAAGCTCCCTAGCAATGATGGAAGTATCAAGGATAATTCGCTGGGCAGAGTCTCACTCTTGCCACCTGTCAGCAATCCACATCCCGGGAGTGGAGAACTGGGAGGCGGATTTCTTGAGTCGCCAGACTTTTCATCCGGGGGAGTGGGAACTTCATCCGGAGGTCTTTGCCCAAATACTTCGACGTTGGGGCAAACCAGAGATAGATCTCATGGCGTCTCGCCAGAACGCCAAACTTCCTCGCTACGGGTCCAGATCCAGGGATCCGGGAGCGGTTCTGATAGATGCTTTGACAGCACCTTGGAACTTCGGGATGGCTTATGTGTTTCCACCCTTCCCGCTGCTTCCTCGATTGATTGCCAAAATCAAACAGGAGAGAGCATCAGTGATTCTAATAGCGCCTGCATGGCCACGCAGGACTTGGTATGCAGATCTAGTGGACATGTCATCCTGTCCGCCTTGGTCTCTACCTCTAAGACAGGACCTTCTGATACAGGGTCCATTCAAACATCAAAATCTAACTTCTCTGAAGCTGACTGCTTGGAAATTGAACGCTTGATTTTATCAAAACGTGGGTTTTCTGAGTCGGTTATTGATACCCTGATACAGGCTAGGAAGCCTGTTACCAGAAGGATTTACCATAAGATATGGCGTAAATACCTATACTGGTGCGAATCCAAAGGTTACTCCTGGAGTAAGGTTAGGATTCCTAGGATATTGTCCTTTCTACAAGAAGGTTTAGAAAAGGGTTTATCGGCTAGCTCATTAAAGGGACAGATCTCAGCTCTGTCCATCTTGTTACACAGGCGTCTGTCAGAAAATCCAGACGTCCAGGCCTTTTGTCAGGCTTTAGCTAGGATCAAGCCTGTGTTTAAAACTGTTGCTCCGCCATGGAGTTTAAACCTTGTTCTTAACGTTCTACAAGGAGTTCCGTTTGAACCCCTTCATTCCATTGATATAAAGTTGTTATCTTGGAAAGTGTTATTTTTAATGGCTATTTCTTCGGCTCGGAGAGTCTCTGAGTTATCAGCTTTACATTGTGATTCTCCTTATTTGATTTTTCATTCAGATAAGGTAGTTCTGCGTACAAAACCTGGGTTCTTACCTAAGGTAGTCACTAACAGGAACATCAATCAAGAGATCGTGGTGCCTTCCCTGTGCCCGAATCCTTCTTCAAAGAAGGAACGTCTTCTACACAATCTGGATGTAGTTCGTGCCCTCAAGTTCTACTTGCAGGCAACTAAGGATTTTCGACAAACGTCTTCCCTGTTTGTCGTGTACTCTGGTCAGAGGAGAGGTCATAAGGCTTCGGCTACCTCTCTCTCCTTCTGGCTTCGTAGCATAATTCGTTTAGCCTATGAGACTGCTGGACAGCAGCCTCCTGAAAGAATTACAGCTCATTCTACTAGAGCTGTGGCTTCCACTTGGGCCTTTAAGAATGAGGCCTCTGTTGAACAGATTTGCAAGGCTGCAACTTGGTCTTCGCTTCATACTTTTTCCAAATTTTACAAATTTGACACTTTTGCTTCTTCGGAGGCTATTTTTGGGAGAAAGGTTCTTCAGGCAGTGGTTCCTTCTGTATAATGAGCCTGCCTATCCCTCCCGTCATCCGTGTACTTTTGCTTTGGTATTGGTATCCCAGAAGTAATGATGACCCGTGGACTGATCACACATAACAGAAGAAAACATAATGTATGCTTACCTGATAAATTCCTTTCTTCTGTTGTGTGATCAGTCCACGGCCCGCCCTGTTTTTTAAGGCAGGTAAATATCTTTTAAATTATACTCCAGTCACCACTTCACCCTTGGTTTCTCCTTTCTCGTTGATTCTTGGTCGAATGACTGGGAGTGACGTAGAGGGGAGGAGCTATATGCAGCTCTGCTGGGTGAATCCTCTTGCATTTCCTGTTGGGGAGGAGTTATATCCCAGAAGTAATGATGACCCGTGGACTGATCACACAACAGAAGAAAGGAATTTATCAGGTAAGCATAAATTATGTTTTTTTTCTTTCATGATTCAGATATAGCATGCAATTTAAAAAGAACTTTTCAATTTATTTATTATTTGTTTTGTTGTTTTGGTATCCCTTGTTGAAAAGCACACCTAGGTAGGCTCAGAAGATGCTGATTGGTGGGTGCACAAATATGCCTCATGTAATTGGCTCACCCAATGTGTTAACTAGCTCCCAGTAATGATTGATTTTCTTCAACAAAGGATACCAAGATAATAAAGCAAAATAGATCATAGAAGAAAATTTTGAATTTTTTTTAAAATTGTATTCTCTTTCTCAATCATGAAAACATTTTTTTAGGTTTCATGTTTTATTGCTTTAATGCTTTTGTAAGATATAGGCAAACAGAATAAATGGGTGTAGGTGAAATGATAAAAGTATATATTGTACAACTGATGGATGGTGGGCTAAGACAGCAAGATTACTACTTTTTCTATTTATTATTGTAAGGATGGTGATTACAGACAATTTACCTTCAAACCACATATTGGGCTAGATTACAAGTGGTGCGTTAAATATTTATTTTGTTCGCTCGTAAACACAGCTGAAAGTAAACTTTTAACATGGGCAGGTTAGCGCTTGTATTACATGTTGAAAGTAAATCATTTGAACATGAGTAAAACCTGCATGCTAACTTCAGGACTTTGAATATTATGATCCCCTTAACTTCTTCTCCATATAGTTTTCAATAGAGCTTGCTTTTAAAAAAATACTTATTGTTTGCGCACTAACCCAACACTGTGTAAGACCTACAGCGTTATAGCTGAAGTAAGTTAAAGCACCTTTTCATATACCATACCTTTTAACCCTTATAAAATATATATATGGGTGTAACACTTTATTGTAATGTACTTATGTTGTATTTGGTGCACATTTTTTTAAAAAACCCTAACAGTTTGCGCTAGGGGGGCGATTGACTAATGTGCGGGCGGACATGATCCGCTGTAGCAGATCATGTCCGCCGCACATCAATAAATGCTGACAACATACGCTGTCAGCATTTATCATTGCACAAGCATTTATAGTGAAATGCTTGTGCAATGCCACCCCCTGCACATTCGCGGCCGCTAGCAGGGGGTGTCAATCATCCCGATCGTATCCGATTGGGCTGATTGCTGTCTGCCACCTCAGAGGTGGCAGATGAGTTAAGGAGCAGCGGTCATAAGACCATTGCTTCTTAACTCCTGTTTCCAGCGAGCCCAAAGGTTCGCGCGGAAACAGATGCATACGGGTGTTGATAAATCGACCCCTAGAGCTTCACTCGCACAAACTTGACAAATTCAGTGCATTTGCATGCATAGGTGTCTGCTCCCCACCATGATCCCTGACTATAATAGTCCAGACTGGACTGGAGTCAGATGATTCAAAAAGAGAAGTGACCTTTTATTATGATGTGTTTTATTAAAGTGAAAGCAATATTGTTAAACAGAGTTGTCTTATCGGATGATAAAAAAAACATGCCAGCATAGAGATAGAAGAAATTCAGAAAAAAATATTGACAATGATTCCCTTGAATATATTTTAGTTTCTAATTCAGAATGAGGATTATGGCCCTTTGTTACATAATAAATATTTAGTTTGCAGCTTTTCAAAAGGTAAATAGTAAAATTCAGTTTCATTATATATTATCTTATATAATATATTTTAATATATGTTGAAATAATTCCTAAAGGTGCTAAAAGTGACATAGCTAGTATAAAAAGATGAGTCAAAGAAATTATTACTTCCACGGTATGACTTCAATGTAAGTATAATCAATGCAAAGTATCTTCAAGTCAATAAATATGTAAAATCAAGGAATAGTGAATTTTTAGATACCAAAATTAAAATTATGTAGGGGAAACATAAAGGGCAAGAATAAGGGACATATTTATCAATGTGCGAGCGGACATAATATGAAGTAGCGTATCATGTCCGCCACACATCAATAAATGCCGACAACATATGCTGTCGGCATTTATCATTGCTTCAGCAGTTCTTGTGAACTGCTGGTGCAATGCCGCCCCCTGCAAATTGGCCGCTAGCAGGTGGTGTCAATCAACCCGATCATATTCGATCGGGTTGATTTCTGTCTGCCGCCTCAGACCAGGTGGACAAGTTATGGAGCAGACGGACAAGTTATGGAGCAACGGAGCTTGATATATATGCCCCTAAGAGTGGAGCACAATTTTGCACTCCTGCGAGCGTGTTATCTGCACTCAATTTTTTACTATTGTGCACCCAGTTGTGCACTTATTACAGGTTGGAAGTAACAATTTTGCTCTCTCGTTGTCGCATCCTTGTGCAGAAAAAAAGGCTATGCGAATTTGAGAGCATAGGATCGTATTCCTCCTAGGCTTTAATGGAGCCTTATTTTGAACAAGAACAAAAAAATAACAGCTGTCATGTGTGTTTTCATATTTTTGCACTCTTTTAACTTTGCAATGCAATATTTTTATGCAATAGTTTCTATCAGACAGTGTCAATATGAATGTAACTGTACTGTTACATATGTTTTTGATGTGTATCGGGCAACTATTTAGTCGAGTGTAACAGTTAACCAGAGCTCTGAAGTCACATTAATCCAAAAAACCTAAATCGTGATTGCACTCTTGCGTTCGCATTTACTTTCAATTTGCAAAATTAATGGTCTTATCTGTATGCCCAAAAGGGAGCAAACTTGCACATTAATTCATACGCAAAAAATAGTGTGCCACTTGTAATCTGGCAGAAAATTTGCAGCTAATTTGTAAAGCAAATCTATTCTAAAGACGTTTTATGCAGACTTGCAACAAATGTGCTGCAAACCTTTGAAGCTTGGCAAGTCTAGCAAGAATTTAGCAATTCCTTTGCAATTTTAACAGAAAAAAACCCCACATGCTATACACAATTGTGGCAAACTCAGCAAATTTACAACGCAAGTCTATTCTGAAGACTTTCTACACAGACTTGCAACAAATGTGCAGCAAACTTTTGAAGCTTGGCAAGTCTAGCAAGAGTTTAGCAATATATTTGCAATTATTTTTACAGACAAAAAAACAAATGCTATACACAATTGTGGCATACTTGCTGCAAATTTACAAAGCAAGTCAATTCCAGAGACTTTCAATAAAGACTTGCAACAATTGTACAGCAAACTTTTGAAGCTTGGCAAGTCTAGCAAGAGTTTAACAATTCATTTTCAAACTTGCAGCAAAAATACATGCTATCTGGGGGGTCAATTATGTAGTTTGTAGGGAGCTTGCAGGGTTAATTTTTAGCTTTAGTGTAGAGATCAGCCTCCCACCTGACACATCAGACCCCCTGATCCCTCCCAAACAGCTCCCTTCCCTCCCCCACCCCACAATTGTCCCCGCCATCTTAAGTACTGGCAGAAAGTCTGCCAGTACTAAAATAAAAGGTGTTTAATTTTTTTTTCTTTTTAGCATATTTACATATGCTGTGGTGTAGCATCCCCCCTTAGCCCCCAACCTCCCTGATCCCCCCAAAAACAGCTCTCTAACACTCCCCATCTACCTTATTGGCGGCCATCTTGGGTACTGGCAGCTGTCTGCTATTATTTCACAGTCAAAAAAGTGTTGTTTTTTTTAAATGTACACTACTGTTACACCAGATATGAGTGGTGGCACTGGGCAAGTGGGCACAGTATACGCTGTGAGCCTGACACACAAGCTGGCAGGCAGGCAACTGCAATTAGATTATACAGGAAAAAAAAAGCAGACTGATGTTCTAGCCCTAAAAAGGGCTTTTTGGGGTGCTGTCCCTACAGCAAAGATCAGATGAGTCCTTCAGGACTGTAGTGGACACTGAATACACTAGCCTAGCTATCGGTTTCCCTATTAAATCAGCAGCAGCTACACTGTCCCTTCTCTCACTAAGAATGCAGCTTCCGAATTAATCTAAAATGGATGCTGTCTAGGAGGTGGGAGGGTCTGGGAGGGAGGGTCTGCTGCTGATTGGCTGGAATGTGTCTTCTGACTGTGAGGTACAGGGTCAAAGTTTACTCAATGAACAGGAATAGGGGGCGGACCGAACATCGCATATGTTTGCTGTCCGCGCCATCCGCGAACATGCTATGTTCGCCGGCGAACTATTCGCGACATCACTAGTGGTATATATTGACTAGGGATGGACGAATGTTTTGCAACTTTCGATAAATGAAACTAATTTTAACACATTCGTTTCTCATTTTGAATATTTGTACAATATTCTAACATTCGTTTAATGTAATAGTATTTCTAATGCTTTCTTTAAATGTAATATTCAATTTTAATTTTTCTAATAATTCAATTCGAATTATGCAATATTCGAATTATAAAAATTTTAATTTATATATTTGTAATAGTATTTCTAATGCTTTCTTTAAATGTAATAATCAAATTATGCAATATTTTAAATAAAAACATTCAAATTGATATATTTGTATCTGTTATGTATCAATTTACTAAATTCCCTACCACATGAACTATTGAACTTCTGAATAGTATTTGTTAACTCAAATGTTACATTCCAAATTTTGAATGTAGCCTCCGATCTAATTATGAACATTCGAAATCGAATGTGACATTCGAAAACTGTAAATAGCATTCAATTATAGAATTTTTAAGACTATTCGTTCTTATCAACATACGATTATGTTCTAACATTCAAATTAGAATATAAACACATTCGCCGATCCCTAGGATTGACCCCTTGGATGTTTGGTAGTAGTGATGGTCTGAGACTGAAACAAAATGTAATTTTAATTCACAGCATTGTGATGTTTGGCATGTTAGAAACAGATTTAAGACTGGAATGGTGCCATGACATAGTGGTCAGAACTCCTTTTTGTCCAGACCTCTGGTGGTGCAACCTCTTTTAATTTATTGCATCAGACTTCCTTGTATGTACTTGATATTGCTGTACCTTGCTGCAACACTTACTGAATATGCTGCTATTGTGAATAGGCTAAGAGGGTCCCTGCTTGAGATTGGCTTGAGATTTACCTTTGAACACAATTTAAAACAAATTAATTATTTGGATCTGACTTTGGTAGGATTGGACAATGGGGAAATTGAGTCCAGGTTGTATCACAAGCCAATCTCAGGAAATTCCCTGCTATTGGGCACCAGCTGTCAGCCTAAACATGTGCCATTTGCCATTGCAAAAGGGGAATTCACGAGACTCAAGAGGAACTGTTCTGATCCATTGGACTATCTAAAACAGTCACAAGACCTTGAAAATTGATTACAGGCTAGGAAATACCCCCGGAAAGCTATTCAAAAGGTGAAATGGGGTATACAAACCAGATCGAGAGAGAGTTTTTTAGAATCCAGGGAGTCCCGCAAGAACAACTTTTAGGGGATGACTTTTCTGACAGGACATAGTGTCCAATATCCTCATCTGTCAGATAGTGCGTAAACACTTTACAATCCTAGCTGCTGCTGATCAACTTGTGAATACAGTCAGCAAGGGACTAAGATGTTCATATAGAAAAAGTCCTACTTAGGGTTCGATTTTATCACCCACTCTATTGAAATCTTTTGAGGACACTAGTCATTCATGGGATAAACACTTGGGTATGTACAGATGTGGACACCATAAGTGTAAACCTTGTGACTTTTTGAAAATAACTAAGACATTTAGTAGTACAGTCACTAATAAAAGTTACAATATTGGTGCCTGCATGAACTGTACATCAAAGTACGTGATTTACCTCATTGAATGTACCCAGTGTAAAATACAGTATGTTGGACTCAAGGGACAGCAATACTAGGATCAGAGAACATCTTTCCTCCTTTAATACTAAGAAATTGTCTACACGTATAGAACAACATTTTGGTATATATCATAAAGAAAATTTGAACACTTTTTCTTGGTGTGCTATTGAAAAGATTCAGAGACTTAAGAGGGAGGGGCGATATTGATTAAACAAGCGTGAGGCATTCTGGATTTTTACACTGGGTACAAGATTGCCAGCAGGACTAAATTCTAGATATGATGACATGAACCATTGGGAATAATTTGGACAGCCATGATGTGGTTGTGGATTTAATTTTGACAATATAGCGTAATTTAGAGTACTGATGGGGTATGGATTGAGTATTTATGGGATACTATCTATGATTTCACTCTAGGTTAGTATATTATCTAGATTAGTATATCTTCTGTTATCTCTATCTTTGCAGTTTTATAATCCCAGATAATATTGTGGTTATAGGCTATATTGTATTGATTGTATATATTTGAATATATATATGTGTGTGTGTTTTTGTTTGCCTTTGCATAGTAACCAATCCAAGGACATGAATTGATATTTGATTGATTATCCATTTTCGAACTACTATATACTTATTGTAGCAGTGCCGCGCATATATTCATATGTACAGGGATATCTATGCACGGTGCTTTAATCATATTCATTGTATTATCTCAGTAAGTATGTTGCATTAGTTAATGGATTTTTTCTAGACTTGTGCACAATCGAAAAATTTGGTTCGTTTCGTGCTGTAAAAAAATTTGGTTCGAGACATTCGTAATAATTCGGTATTTGTGGGTAATTCAGTTTCAGAATTTATTTGTGTCGTTCTGAATTTTGAAATTCAGATGCATTCGAAACCGTTACCTAATTATTATTAATGTCGGACCGAATCTTTATTACAGACCGAATCGTTATTTCTAGTTAATTTTTTCCGGTGATTGCAGAAAAAAATTATGTCAAACTGCCGCTGTCACCCACACCGCCACTAAATAAAGCTATTAACCCCTAAATTGCCGCCCCCTACATCACTAACACTACCTTAACCTATTAACCCTTAAACCGCACCCCCACATCACCAACACTAACTAAACCTATTAACCCCTAAACCGCCGTTCCGAAACATAGCCAACACGAGCTAAACCTATTAATCCTTAAACCGCCCCCCCGCACATCGCCAACACGAACTAAACCTATTAACCCCTAAACCGCATCCCCCCCACATTGCCAACACAAACTAAACCTATTAACCCCTAAATCGCACCCCCCCCACATCGCCAACACTAAATAAAGCTATTAACCCCTAAACCCCGGTTCACAAACATCACCAATACTAACCAATACTATTAACCCCTAAACCGCCGGCCCCAGATCACAACAACCTAAATTAAACTATATTAACCCCTAAACCTAACACCCCCTAACTTTAACATAATTAAAATAAAACTAAATTAAAGTTACAATTATTAACTAATAATACCTATTTAAATCTAAATACAAAGTAACTTACCTATATTAACCCCTAAACCTAACACCCCCTAACTTTAACATAATTAAAATAGAGCTAAATTAAAGTTACAATCATTAACTAAATAATAAATATTTAAAACTAAAGACATACTTACCCGTGCAATAAAAGCTAGCTACAATATAACTAATAGTTATAGTCCAAAACAATAAAAATTATTCCTATTCTAATACCCTTTAAAAAAAAAAAAACACCACAAAAAAAAAAATAATAATCTATAATTGCAACAGCCAATAGGATTTTTCCCCCTTTAATTCCTATTGGCTGATAGAAATCTTTCATCCAATAGAAATGTAAGGGACACCATCTTGGATGACGTCACTTAAAGGGAACCTTCATTTTCCAGCGATGACCATAAGAGGATGCTCTGCGCCGGATGTCTTGAAGATGGACCCGATCCACGACGGATGGATGAAGATAGAAGATGCCGTCTGGATGAAGACTTCTTTCCGCTTGGATGAGGACTTCGCCGGTGGATCAAGATCGAAGAGGCCGCATGGATCAAGACTTCTTGCCGCTTGGATGAGGACTTGGCCCGCTGGATGAGGATGGATGTCTGAACTTTGATAACTGTAAGTGAATCGTCTGGGTTAGTGTTAGGTTTTTTTAAGGGTTTTTTGGGTGTTTTTTTTTTTTTTTTAGGTTAGGGTTTTGGGCAATGTAAAATAGATAAATGCCCATCCAAATGCCCTTTTCAGGGCAATGTTTAGCTTAGGTTTATTTTGATTTTTATTTATTTAGATATTTAGGTTTTTATTTTATTTATTTAGGTTTTTATTTGGGGGGTTTGGTTGGGTGGTCGTGGGTTTTACTGTTGAGGGGTGTTTTGTATTTTTTTACAGGTAAAAGAACTGATTTTTTGGGGGGCAAAGCCCCGCAAAAGGCCCTTTTAAGGGCCATTGGCAGTTTAGTGTAGGCTAGGGTTTTTTTTATTTTGGGGGGCTTTTTTATTTTGATAGGGCTATTCGATTAGGAGTAATTAGTTTTATTTTTGATAATTTTGTTTTTTATTTTTTGTAATTTAGTGTTTATTTTTTTTGTAATTTAGTAAATTGTATTTTATTAATTTAATTTATTTCATTTTATTGTAATGTTAGTTTTTAGTGTAAGGCAGGTTAGGTTTTATTTCACAGGTAAGTTTGTATTTTTTTTAACTAGTTAGTAAATAGTTAATAACTATTTATTAACTAGTCTACCTAGTTAAAATAAATACAAACTTACCTGTGAAATAAAAATAAAACCTAAGCTAGCTACAATATAACTATTAGTTATATTGTAGCTAGCTTAGGTTTTTTTTTTTTTACAGGTAAGTATGTATTTAGTTTTAAATAGGAATTATTTAGTTAATAATTGTAAGGTTTATTTAGATTTATTTTAATTATATTTATGTTAGGGTTAGACTTAGGGTTAGGGTTACATTAGGGTTATGTTTAGGGGTTAATATATTTTTGTAGAGTTAGTGATGTGGGAGGTCAGAGGTTTAGGGGTTAATAATTTATTTTAGTATATTTTGTTGTGGGGGGCTTGTGGGTTAGTGGTTAATAGGTTTATTATAGCGGCGGTGTGGGCAGACAGCAGATTAGGGGTTAATATTTTTATTTTAGTGTTTGCCATGCGGGAGGGCAGCGGTTTAGGGGTTAACAGGTTTATTATAGTGGCAACGATGTCGGGGAGCAGCAGAATAGGGGTTAATTAAAAAATTAGTGGCAGCGATGTCCGGAGCAGCAGATTAGAGGTTAATAATTTTATTTTGGTGTTTGCGATGCGGGAGGGCCTCGGTTTAGGGGTTAATAGGTAGTTTATTGGTGTTTAGTGTACTTTGTAGCAGTTTAGTTATGAGTTTTATGTTACAGATTTGTAACATAACATTTATAACTACTGACTTTAGATGGCGGTACGAATCTTGTCAGTATAGGGTGTACTGCTCACTTTTTGGCCTCCCAGGCAAACTCGTAATACCGGTGCTATGGGAGTCCCATTGAAAAAGGATTTTTTTTTTTTTTTTAAAGTGCGGTACTGATGTTGCGTGACGGCCAAAAAGGTGTGCGGTACAGCTATACCTAGAAGACTTGTAATAGCGGCGTTAGGGAAAAAGCAGCGTTATGAAGCATAACAATGTTTTTTCACTCATAACGCAAAAGTCTACCTAGTTAAAATAAATACAAACTTACCTGTGAAATAAAAATAAAGCCTAAGCTAGCTACAATATAACTATTAATTATATTGTAGCTAGCTTAGGTTTTTTTGCACAGGTAAGTTACTTTGTATTTAGATTTAAATAGGTATTATTAGTTAATAATTGTAACTTTAATTTAGTTATATTTTAATTACAGGTAGCCCTCAGTTTACGCCGGGGTTAGGTTCCAGAAGGAATGGTTGTAAATCGAAACTGTTGTAAATTGAAACCCAGTTTATAATGTAAGTCAGTGGGAAGTGAGGGAGTTAGGTTCCAGGCCCCTCTCAAAATTGACATAAGTAACACCTAATACATTATTTTTAAAGCTTGGAATTGAAGACTTTAAATGCTAAACAGCATTATAAACCTAATAATATAGATTGTATCATCATCAAACTAAGTTTAATGAACAAAAACATTTGCTAAACCGCACCCAATAAAATTATCACACAAACACAGACTGTATCATCATCAATCTAAGTTTAATGAACAAAAACAAAATAATCACACAACAGACTGTATCATCATCAATCTAAGTTTAATGAACAAAAATGTTTTTTTACTTGCCTTTTTCTGCAAACAGTTCTCTATATTGAGTCTGCATCTAAGGGAAGTGGCTGCTAGATCTTGTTCCTTTGAAAGCTGATCCATTGATCATGTCTGGCTTGCTTTTCTTTGCATGTGTTTGCTGCAACACAAGCGGACAGCTCCACCTACTGGTTATTTTAATGTATGCATGTGCTAATACTTTCAATAGCAGTCAATGCTTTTCAATAGCAAAAAAAAGGCGTTATTCTGAAACAACGCAAATTGAACCGTCGTAAACCGAGGGCCACCTGTATGTTAAAGATAGGGGGTATAAGGTTTAGGTTTAGGGATAGAGGGTTTTTAGTTTTAGGGGTTAATATAGTTTAATTTAGGTTGTTGCAATCTGGGGGCTGGTGGTTTAGGGGATAATAGGTTTAGTTAGTATTGGCGATGTTTGTGAACGGCGGTTTAGGGGTTAATAGCTTTAGTTAGTGTCAGCGATGTTTTGGAACGGCGGTTTAGGGGTTAATAGGTTTAGTTCATGTTGGCGATGTGGGGGGATGCGGTTTAGGGGTTAATAGGTTTAGTTTGTGTTGGCGATGTTTCGGAACGGCGGTTTAGGGGTTAATAGGTTTAGTCAGTGTCAGCGATGTGGGGGGTACGGTTTTAGGGTTTAACAGGTTTAGTTTGTATCGGCGATGTGGGAAGGATGCAGTTTAGGGGTTAATAAGTTTAGTTTGTGTCGGCTATGTTTTGAAACAGCGTTTTAGGGATTAATAGGTTTAGTTAGTGTCGACGATGTCGGGGTGCGGTTTAGGAGTTAATAGGTTTAGTTAGTGTTGGCGATATGGGGGGTGCAGTTTAGGGGTTTATAGGTTTAGTTTGTGTCGGCGATGTGGGGGGTTGCGGTTTAGGGTTTAAATGGTTTTGTTTGTGTCAGCAATGTTTCGGAAAGGTGGTTTATGGGTTAATAGGTTTAGTTAGTGTCGACTATGTGGGAGGTGCGGTTTTGGAGTTAATTGGTTTAGTTAGTGTTGGCGATATGGGGGGTGCAGTTTAGGGGTTTATAGGTTTAGTTTGTGTGGGGGTTGCGGTTTAGGGTTTAAATGGTTTAGTTCGTGTCAGCAATGTTTCGGAATGGTGGTTTAGGGGTTAATAGGTTTAGTTAGTGTCAGCGATGTGGGGGGTGCGGTTTAGGGGTTAATAGGTTTAGTTTGTGTCGGCGATGTGGGGAGTGCGGTTTAGGGGTTAATAAGTTTAGTTAATTTCAGCAATGTCGGGGAACGGTGGTTTAGGGGTTATACCTTTAATATCGACTTAGAATTAGTGACGGGGAACTGCGGTTTAGGAAGGAACAATTGAAAATTATGAATATAAATAATGGATCCAAAAATTTGGAAACATATTTATTCATTTTCGTATTATTCGGGATGTGCAGATTCGGCATCTGAATTGCCAAACCGGCCAAAATTCGTCCGAATTCCGAATTTGTCTGAAACGAAATGCACATGTCTAATTTTTTCCATCTTATCACTCGTATACTTATCTAATGATCTAATAATAATAATGTTGATTTATCTAATGTTAAGGTTTACCTCCATTTATACGGTGTGATATGTTGGATACATTCCATGACAATAATAGTTCATGCATATAATTTACCTTGTCTGTATATTAAGCGTGTGTTTCTTGACTTATATAAACTATCATGTCCGTATATTGTAATTTATACACTTGTGGGTGTATAATGTTTCTAGTTTATCTGTTAACATTTTTGGCATTATCATGGGCGGATGTCCATTAGGACATCTTGGTCACGAAAATATAGCTGTGAATACTCTCTGATGTACAGGTGTGGTTTCAGGTGGTGAAAATAACATAGGATAGCGTGTTGGGATAGGTTCACATTCAGGAGGGCGTATACCTTTTAACCAATCATGTATGATTTCATGCTTTTTAAATCATTATGTGGGTTAGCACTGTATGACTATGATTGGGGCTTTACAGCTGAAACGCGTAGGCCCATTTGTGTTACGCCCTTGAATGCTTGTGTACCTGGGGTTGCTGTACCCTTTTTTTTCCAAGTGGAATACAATAAATGTATTTGATTTTAACATGACGGACCAACGTTGTTTTCGATCCCCTGCCTATACACATTTTGCCTCTCAGAAACAATAATAAATGTATTTTCCCATGCAGTTGTATCTATCCACATTTTAAAATTGTATTCTGTTTGTTTCTCCACAGACTCCCACCATACTGCACTGTTCAGTTTCTTACAATAATTATTGTAAATACACTTGTACCAAGACGTATGTGCAGTGTAAAAGCTTCTTTATTAGTGTATACAGTATCAACAAGACACTCATGCTTTTAACACCCATAGGAACTTTGTCAAAGAGGTCCTTGCAAGCTTTACATGATGAAGAAGTATTTAATGTAACCCATTTATGCCTCATATCATATATACCCGTAGAATACAGCTGCAGGCAAGATCACATGCTTGTCACTAAAATGAAGCTACCATGAACAATATCTAGTCATAGTTAACATGGTCTGAAGTGATTATAAAGGTGCTAACCTGGATTGCTGGATTCCATATTGATGGTGCAAGTTGGGGTACTCGTCTGCTCTAAACGTGAGTGCTTTGAGGGATTTCCCAAGAAGCAATGAAAATTACAGTTAAGGTTTCATTAGTTCCATAGCATTACATTGCTATGCAATATTTTAATCAATTTGGTAAGAAAGCCCCGGCTATAGGTGGTATCATGTGTACTTAAAGTGCCATAAAACAGGTTGAGATCTGTGCATATACTAAAAGGGCTAATTAAGTAATATAGGCCTAGATTTGGAGTTTGGCGGTAGATGGGCTGTTAACGCTCCGCGGGCTTTTTTCTGGCCGCACCATAAAATTAACTCTGGTATCGAGAGTTCAAAAAAATGCTGCGTTAGGCTCCAAAAAAGGAGCGTAGAGCATTTTTACCGCAAATGCAACTCTCGATACCAGAGTTGCTTACGGACGCGGCCAGCCTCAAAAACGTGCTCGTGCACGATTCCCCCATAGGAAACAATGGGGCTGTTTGAGCTGAAAAAAAACCTAACACCTGCAAAAAAGCAGCGTTCAGCTCCTAACGCAGCCCCATTGTTTCCTATGGGGAAACACTTCCTACGTCTGCACCTAACACTCTAACATGTACCCCGAGTCTAAACACCCCTAGCCTTACACTTATTAACCCCTAATCTGCCGCCCCCGCTATCGCTGACCCCTGCATTATATTATTAACCCCTAATCTTCCGCTCCGTAAACCGCCGCAACTTACATTATCCCTATGTACCCCTAATCTGCTGCCCCTAACACCGCCGACCCCTATATTATATTTATTAACCCCTAACCTGCCCCCCACAACGTCGCCGCCAGCTACTTACAATAATTAACCCCTAATCTGCCGAGCGGACCTGAGCGCTACTATAATAAAGTTATTAACCCCTAATCCGCCTCACTAACCCTATCATAAATAGTATTAACCCCTAATCTGCCCTCCCTAACATCGCCGACACCTAACTTCAATTATTAACCCCTAATCTGCCGACCGGAGCTCACCGCTATTCTAATAAATGTATTAACCCCTAAAGCTAAGTCTAACCCTAACACTAACACCCCCCTAAGTTAAATATAATTTTAATCTAACGAAATTAATTAACTCTTATTAAATAAATTATTCCTATTTAAAGCTAGATACTTACCTGTAAAATACATCCTAATATAGCTACAATATAAATTATAATTACATTGTAGCTATTTTAGGATTAATATTTATTTTACAGGCAACTTTGTAATTATTTTAACCAGGTACAATAGCTATTAAAAAGTTAAGAACTATTTAATAGTTACCTAGTTAAAATAATTACAAAATTACCTGTAAAATAAATCCTAACCTAAGTTACAATTAAACCTAACACTATACTATCATTAAATTAATTAAATAAAATACCTACAATTACCTACAATTAAACCTAACACTACACTATCAATACATTAATTAAATACAATATCTACAAATAACTACAATGAAATAAACTAACTAAAGTACAAAAAATAAAAAAGAACTAAGTTACAAAAAATAAAAAAATATTTACAAACATAAGAAAAATATTACAACAATTTTAAACTAATTACACCTACTCTAAGCCCCCTAATAAAATAACAAAGACCCCCAAAATAAAAAAATGCCCTACCCTATTCTAAATTAATAGAGTTAAAAGCTCTTTTACCTTACCAGCCCTGAACAGGGCCCTTTGCGGGGCATGCCCCAAGAAAATCAGCTCTTTTGCCTGTAAAAAAAAACATACAATACCCCCCCCCAACATTACAACCCACCACCCACATACCCCTAATCTAACCCAAACCCCCCTTAAATAAACCTAACACTAAGCCCCTGAAGATCTTCCTACCTTGTCTTCACCATCCAGGTATCACCGATCCGTCCTGGCATCCGGTGCTGAAGAGGTCCAGAAGAGGCTCCAAAGTCTTCCTCCTATCCGGCAAGAAGAGGACATCCGGACCGGCAAACATCTTCATCCAAGCGGCATCTTCGATCTTCTTCCATCCGGTGCGGAGCGGGTCCATCTTGAAGCAGCCGACGCGGATCCATCCTCTTCTTCCGGCGTCTCCCGACGAATGACGGTTCCTTTAAGGGACGTCATCCAAGATGGCGTCCCTCGAATTCCGATTGGCTGATAGGATTCTATCAGCCAGTCGGAATTAAGGTAGGAAAATTCTGATTGGCTGATGGAATCAGCCAATCAGAATCAAGTTCAATCCTATTGGCTGATCCAATTAGCCAATCAGATTGAGCTCGCATTCTATTGGCTGATCGGAACAGCCAATAGAATGCGAGCTCAATCTGATTGGCTGATTGGATCAGCCAATCGGATTGAACTTGATTCTGATTGGCTGATTCCATCAGCCAATCAGAATATTCCTACCTTAATTCCGATTGGCTGATAGAATCCTATCAGCCAATCGGAATTCGAGGGACGCCATCTTGGATGACGTCCCTTAAAGGAACCGTCATTCATCGGGAGACGCCGGAAGAAGAGGATGGATCCGCGTCGGCTGATTCAAGATGGACCCGCTCCACACCGGATGGAAGAAGATCGAAGATGCCGCTTGGAGAAGATGTTTGCCGGTCCGGATGTCCTCTTCTTGCCGGATAGGAGGAAGACTTTGGAGCCTCTTCTGGACCTCTTCAGCACCGGATGCCAGGACGGATCGGTGATACCTGGATGGTGAAGACAAGGTAGGAAGATCTTCAGGGGCTTAGTGTTAGGTTTATTTAAGGGGGGTTTGTGTTAGATTAGGGGTATGTGGGTGGTGGGTTGTAATGTTGGGGGGGGGTATTGTATGTTTTTTTTTACAGGCAAAAGAGCTGAACTTCTTGGGGCATGCCCCGCAAAGGGCCCTGTTCAGGGCTGGTAAGGTAAAAGAGCTTTTAACTCTATTAATTTAGAATAGGGTAGGGCATTTTTTTATTTTGGGGGTCTTTGTTATTTTATTAGGGGGCTTAGAGTAGGTGTAATTAGTTTAAAATCGTTGTAATATTTTTCTTATGTTTGTAAATATTTTTTTATTTTTTGTAACTTAGTTCTTTTTTATTTTTTGTACTTTAGTTAGTTTATGTAATTGTAGTTATTTGTAGCAATTGTATTTAATTTATTTATTGATAGTGTAGTGTTAGGTTAATTGTAGGTAATTGTAGGTATTTTATTTAATTAATTTATTGATAGGGTAGTGTTAGGTTTAATTATAACTTAGGTTAGGATTTATTTTACAGGTAATTTTGTTATTATTTTAACTAGGTAACTATTAAATAGTTCTTAACTATTTAATAGCTATTGTACCTGGTTAAAATAATTACAAAGTTGCCTGTAAAATAAATATTAATCCTAAAATAGCTACAATATAATTATAATTTATATTGTAGCTATATTAGGATGTATTTTACAGGTAAGTATTTAGCTTTAAATAGGAATAATTTATTTAATAAGAGTTAATTAATTTCGTTAGATTTAAATTATATTTAAGTTAGGGGGGTGTTAGTGTTAGGGTTAGACTTAGCTTTAGGGGTTAATCCATTTATTATAGTAGCGGTGAGCTCCGGTCGTCAGATTAGGGGTTAATAATTGAAGTTAGGTGTCGGCGATGTTAGGGAGGGCAGATTAGGGGTTAATACTATTTATGATAGGGTTAGTGAGGCGGATTAGGGGTTAATAACTTTATTATAGTAGCGCTCAGGTCCGCTCGGCAGATTAGGGGTTAATAAGTGTAGGCAGGTGTCGGCGACGTTGAGGGGGGCAGATTAGGGGTTAATAAATATAGGGGTCGGCGGTGTTAGGGGCAGCAGATTAGGGTACATAAGGATAACGTAGGTGGCGGCGCTTTGCGGTCGGCAGATTAGGGGTTAATTATTGTAAGTAGCTGGCGGCGACGTTGTGGGGGGCAGGTTAGGGGTTAATAAATGTAATACAGGGGTCGGCGGGGTTAGGGGCAGCAGATTAGGGGTACATAAGTATAACGTAGGTGGCGGTCGGCAGATTAGGGGTTAAAAAATTTTAATCGAGTGGCGGTGATGTGGGGGGCCTTGGTTTAGGGGTACATAGGTAGTTTATGGGTGTTAGTGTACTTTAGAGTACAGTAGTTAAGAGCTTTATGAACCGGCGTTAGCCCAGAAAGCTCTTAACTCCTGCTTTTTTCCGGCGGCTGGAGTTTTGTCGTTAGATGTCTAACGCTCACTTCAGAAACGACTCTAAATACCGGCGTTAGAAAGATCCCATTGAAAAGATAGGATACGCAATTGACGTAAGGGGATCTGCGGTATGGAAAAGTCGCGGCTGAAAAGTGAGCGTTAGACCCTTTTTTGAGTGACTCCAAATACCGGCGGTAGCCTAAAACCAGCGTTAGGAGCCTCTAACGCTGGTTTTCACGGCTACCGCCAAACTCTAAATCTAGCCGTTAGTTTGCATAAGAAAATTGTGCTGTCTGGAGCACCTAACTCCACCCCCTTATCAGTGTTTAGACACAGGCATTGTATTTCAACTGAGTTCACAGCTTCTAGGCATGCTCCAGCAGATAATCCCCATTCACTTCTGCATTTTACCAAAACAAAGGTGGCTATAGCAACAGCCATAAAAGGAAATGTGTGGGGGGAGTTAGAGCTGTACAATTCAGCAACTAAAAAGAAAGGGTTAATGGTGAGGCACTGCAGTATAAAGTTGCAGGTAAAGTAATTAAAGTACATATTATTATATTTTATCTCTATCCCAACTTGTTTTATGTCCCTTTAAAGGGACATTAATTATTTATATGTGAATCAGTAATCAAGCACTGATTTGCAAAAGGTCTGCAAACAAATTAGTGCACTGAAAACTGCGTAATTTGATTTGTATTAGGCATAATACAAAAGTTTAAGGGGACAGTCTACTCATAAACATTTCTTGTTTTCATCTTTATTACCCACTCCCCAGTTTTGCATAACCAACACTGTTTTATTAATCTACTTTTTACCTCTATAATTACCTTGTATCTAAGCCACAACAAATGGCTCCCTTATCGCAGTGCTTTCTACAAACTTGCATTTCAGACAATTAGTGACTCCTGAATAACTCCAGTGATCACAATGTTATCCATATGTCACACTTGAATTAGCAGTGCAATTTATTAGTTTTTCACAGCAAGACAGTGAGATATGAGGCGGCCTTCAAGGGCTTAGAAATTAGCATATGAGCCTACCTAGGTAGGTTTAGCTTTCAACAAAGAATACCAAGAGAGCAAAGCTAATTTGATGATAAAATTAAATTGGAAAGTTGTTTAAAATTACATGTCCTATCTGAACCATCAAATTTTAACTTTGACTTTACTATTCCTTTAAACATATGCCGGTTTCTCCCTGAGAACTTCATCCTCCACTGCACGACTTTTAGCAGAGAGCGCCCAATTATTTTCTAAGGGAGACAGCTTGCCACTTGAAGGGACAGACAATTTTCTTTGAGAATTGCACCAAGATGGTACCTGTGAGGCTAAACATGTTTTTTCACATTTGTAGTGGCCAACATTTGATAATCGAGCACTTAGAGAGAACAATTGGAAGGTAAAATATAATTACTTATCTCTCGTAACCCCCACTAGGAGTGTAATTTCTTCTGCTGGCTATGTTTACGCAGCTTTTCAATAGCCTATACATAAGTATAGAAACTTTCAGTATAGGTAGGGATACCGCAGACAAAATCAGATATTTCAAATGCTGATATAAAGGTAAAGTATCCATTTAGAAACTATTTAATACACTCCGTAAAACGGATCACTGGGAACAAATTTAGGCTGCACCATCCCTTTGATTGCATTACATTGTAGAAAGTTGAATAAAACTATGCAGCACATTTATAATGTGAAATTAAAAGCATATTATTTTCCTTATTGTGTATTAGAATCTAATTATAAATAAAGGATCATTTGAAAGCTGTCCTAGCAGCTTTAGTTCTTGATTCATGCAGCATAATTTTTTATGCTAATGTATGCCAATGAGTATGGCAACCCTAGCCAGGAATTGTCCAAATTATAAATGGACCCAGCAATCATGGGTTAATAATATCTTTTGTTCTCATATGGCTAGATTACGAGTCTTGAAATGGCCTTAAAAAGCAGCGTTAAGGGGTCCTAACGCTGCTTTTTAACGCCCGCTGGTATTACGAGTCAGGCAGGAAAGGGTCTACCGCTCACTTTTTTTCCGTGATTTTTGCATACCGCAAATCCCCTTACGTCAATTGCGTATCCTATCTTTTTAATGGGATTTGCCTAACACCGGTATTACGATCACCTGAAAAAGTGAGCGGTAGACCCTCTCCTGGCAGGACTCCTACCACATTTAAAAGTCAGTAGTTAAGAGTTTTATGGGCTAACGCCGAAACATACAGCTCTTAACTAAAGTGCGAAAAAGTACACTAACACCCATAAACTACCTATTAACCCTTAAACCGAGCCCCCCCCCCACATTGCAAACACTATAATAAAATAATTTAACCCCTAATCTGCCGACCGGACATCGCCGCCACTTTAATAAATTTATTAACCCCTAAACCGCCGCACTCCCACCTCGCAAACACTAGTTAAATTTTATTAACCCCTAATCTGCCATCCCTAACATCGCCGACACCTACCTACGTTTATTAACCCCTAATCTGCCGCCCACAATGTCGCCGCTACTATATTAAATTTATTAACTCCTAAGTCTAACCTTAACCCTAACACCCCCTAACTTAAATATAATTTAAATAAAACTAAATACATTTACTACTAGTAAATAAATTATTCCTATTTAAAACTAAATACTTACCTATAAAATAAACCCTAAGCTAGCTACAATATAACTAATAGTTACATTGTATCTATCTTAGGGTTTATTTTTATTTTACAGGCAACTTTGTATTTATTTTAACTAGGTACAATAGTTATTAACTATTTAATAACTTCCTAGTTAAAATAAGTACACATTTACCTGTAAAATAAATCCTAACCTAAATTACAATTACACCTAACACTACACTATCATTAAATTAATTACCTAAACTAACTACAATTAACTACAATTAAATTAAATAAACTAAAGAACAAAAAAAAACCTAAATTACAGAAAATAAAAAAATAATTACAAGAATTTTAAACCAACATTTTAAGGGGGGATTGGGTGAGTTTTAGAGTAGGGTTGGGTGTGTGGGTGGTGGGTTTTAATGTTGGGGGGGGTATTGTATTTTTTTTTACAGGTGAAAGAGCTGATTACTTTGGGGCAATGCCCCACAAAAGGCCATTTTAAGGGCTATTTGTAATTTAGTATAGGGTAGGGAATTTTATTATTTTGGGGGCTTTTTTATTTTATTAGGGGGATTAGATTAGGTGTAATTAGTTTAAAATTCTTGTAATTCTTTTTTTATTTTCTGTAATTTAGTGTCTGTTTTTTCATAATTTAGTTTATTTAATTTAATTGTAATTAATTGTAGGTAGTTTAGGTAATTAGTTTAATGATAGTGTAGTGTTAGGTGTAATTGTAACTTAGGTTAGGGTTTATTTTACAGGTACTTTTGTACTTATTTTAGCTAGGTAATTATTAAATAGTTAATAACTATTTAATAACTATTGTACCTAGTTAAAATAAATACAATGTTGCCTGTAAAATAAATATAAATCCTAAGATAGCTATAATGTAACTATTAGTTATATTGTAGCTAGCTTAGGGTTTATTTTACAGGTGAGTATTTAGTTTTAAATAGGAATAATTTTATTTAATTGTAGTAAATTTATTTAGATGTATTTAAATTATATTTAAGTTAGGGGGGTTAGGGTTAGACTTAGGTTTAGGGATTAATAAATGTATTATAGTGGCGGCGACGTTGGCGACGGCAGATTAGGGGTTAATAAATTTAATATAGTTGCAGTGACGTTGGGGGGCAGATAAGGGGTTAATAACTATAATGCAGGTGTCAGTGATAGCGGGGGCGGCAGATTAGGGGTTAATAAGTGTAAGATTAGGGTTGTTTAGACTCTGGGTTCATGTTAGGGTGTTAGGTGCAGACATAAAATTCATTTCCCCATAGGAATCAATGGGGCTGCGTTAGGAGCTGAACACTGCTTTTTTTGCAGGTGTTAGGTTTTTTTTCAGCCAGCTCAGCCTCATTGTTTCCTATGGGGAAATCGTGCATGAGCACGTTTTTCCAGCTTACCACTACCGTAAGCAGCGCTGGTATTGAGGTGAGATGTGGAGCTAAATTTTGCTCTATGCTCACCTTATTGAGGCTAATGCCAGGTTTAAAAAAACCTGTAATACCAGCGTTGTCTTAAGGTAGCGTTAGAAAAAAAAGGCTCGTTAGCAACGCACCCCTGTTACCGCAAAACTCATGAGGTAAGGGTCACTGCACAACCTTATGAGGATGGAGATTAGATAGATAGATAGATAGATAGATAGATAGATAGATAGATAGATAGATAGATAGACAGATTCCTCCACAGCACACGTTCATAAAAGCAAATCTTTTATTTAAGGATTCAAATAGAGCACACTGTGACGTTTCGGCCATTTTGGCCTTAATCATGCATATCACACACCCTCTTATATAAAGGTAAAGTCATTATTAAAACAATGAACAGTTGAGTTTCTGGTACAGTATTCATGGAAACCTTATCAACCCTCTACTGCCATCTAGAGGCTTCCTCAATTTATTACCGGTCACTAATATACAATGAGCTAGATTACAAGTGTGGCGATTTTTCGAGCCATTTTCATTCCACTGATATTACAAGTGCTGTGAAATCGTGATTGCGCTAGCTTCAATCCTTTCCGTGATCTAAGAGCTGTGGTAAACTGGTTTCCAAAATAAAAGGTTTCACAAAACACAACAAAAATACATTACAAAGCACACTTACACTCATTAATAATACAATTAGCCTCTAAACCGCCATTCCCCCACATCGCAAACACTAAATAATATTATTAAACCCTAAATCACCATCCACATTGCAAATACTAAATAATACTATTAACCCCTAATCCGCCATCCCCCACATCGAAAAATACCCCACACATTGCAAAGTTATGAACTAATATCTAAACACCCCCTAAAATACCCCTAAATTAACTAAAAAACATTTTTTTTTTTTTTTAAATAACTCATCTGTAAAATTAAATAAAAACCTAATCTTACCTTTACACAAAAAAACCCTACCAATACACAAAAAACCCTACCATTACACACACACAAAAACCCTACCATTACAGGAAAAAACCCTACAAATTACAGGGGGAAAATAACATTACAGAAAAAAAAAAATACCCAAAAAAATGTAATCCTATTATAATACCCCTTAAAAAAAACAATCCCAAAATAAAAAAACCCTATTCTAAAAATAAACTACCAATAGCCCTTAAAAGGGCCCTTTGTAGGGCATTGCCCTAAAGCGATCAGCTCTTTCTCTGGAAAAAAAACACACTAGCCCCTCCAACATTACAACCCCACCACCCCCCAAAATAAAGAGAAAAAAAAACTTACTAATAAAAAATGAAATAACCCATTGCCCTGAAAAGGGCATTTTAATGGGTATTCAGCTCTTTTGCTGCCCAAAAAAATAAAAAACCCTAAATTATAAAAGAAAAAACACCCCCCCAAAATAAAACTAACACTAAGCCCAAAGTTGGTACTCACTAATGATGATGTCCGGCGCTCCATCTCCATCACGGCAGAAGTCCATCTTCTAACTTTATCCCGGTGGCTGCGGTGATGTTGGCGTCGATTCAAATAGGAATGCAAGGGAACCCCTATATAAAAGGGGTACCTCGCATTCACTATTTAGTGTGCGGCTTGAGACCACATGAAGAGTACCTCTGTGTTGAAGGTCTGAAGACGACCACCGACATTGCTTCTGCCATTGCCACTGCCATCACTACCACCACCAGGATGAAGTTAGACCTCCACTGGGAGAAAAGATGGATGAAACATCATCATCGTTGAATACGAACTTTGGGGTAAGTGTTCGGTTTTTTTTGGGGGTGTTTTTTTTATTAAGGTTTTTATATTTTTTGGGCAGGTTTTTCACAAAAAGAGCTGATCTCTCTTCTAATGGCTATTGGTAGTTTATTTTTAGAATAGGTTTTTTATTTTGGTGTTGAATTTGTTTTTAAGGGATATTAGAATAGGATCTGTAATGTTAGTTTTTGGGGGGTTTGTAATGTATTTTTTGTAATGTTACTTTTTTATTTTTTAGTAATGGTAGGGTTTTTTTTGTGTGTAATGTTAGGCCTTTTTTTCTGTAATGGTAGTTTTTCTTTCTGTAATGGTAGGTTTTTATTTCATTAAAGGGACAGTCTAGTCCAAAATAAACTTTCATGATTCAGATAGGGCATGTAGTTTTAAACTATTTTCTATTTACTTTTATCACTACTTTTGCTTTGTTCTCTTGGTATTCTTAATTGAAAACTAAACCTAGGAGGTTTAAATGCCAATTTTGAAAACCTTTGAAGGCCGCCTCTTCTCTCAGGACATGTTGACCGTTTTTCACCACTAGAGGGTGTGTTAGTTCATGTGGGTCATATAGATAACACTGTGTTCATGCACGTGGAGTTCCTAGGAGCCAGCACTGATTGGCTAAAAAACAAGTCTTTCAAAAGAACTGAAATAAGGGGGCAGTTTGCAGAGGCTTAGATACAAGATAATCACAGAGGTAAAAAGTGTATTTTTATAACTGTGTTGTTTATGCAAAACAAGGGAATTTGTAATAAAGGGATTATCTATCTTTTAAAACAATAAAAATTCTGGTGTATACTGTCCCTTTAAGTTAGGGGTGTTAGGTTAGGGGGGTTTAGATGTTAGTTTATAACTTTGCATTGTGGGGGGATGGCGGTTTAGGGGTTTATAGTTTATTTATGTATTTTGTGATGTGGAGGTATGTCGGTTTAGGGGTTAATAATTTAATTTTGATAGTTTGCGATGTGAGGGGATGGTTGTTTGGTGGTTAATAGTTTAGTTAGATAGTTTGCGATGTGGGGGGATGGCGTATTAGAGGTTAATAGGCTAGGGGCTTATAGTAGGGGTTTGTTTGCGTGAGTAGGGTGTTTTTTTAACAGTTTTTTCTCTATTGATTTCTATAGGGGAATGCATGCATGTGCACGCGAAAAATCAGCTTAGGATTCTGCAGGTTACGGCTGGCGCGCAATACGTTTTTTTTTTTTCAACTTGTAATACCAGTGGAACCCAACAATGGCAAAAATGCTATGCCCGTGCTCCCTTATTTTTATAGGGGAGACCACTAGGAGGGCACGTGAAAGATTAAAACAACAGAAATTGAACATCAGGTGTAAAGATGAAGAAACCTCTGGCTCAAGCCACTTTGTTAAAGTAAGCCACAATATAAGTCAACTGTTCCGAATGGAGCTTGATGCCCCTGTTTCCGCGCGAGCTTTCAGGCTCACAGGAAACAGAAGTTATGACCGCTGCTCCATAACTTGTCCGCCTGCTCTGAGGCTTGCGGACATCAATCCGCCCGATCCTATACGATCGGGCTGATTGCCATCCCCTGTGCAAATCTGCAGGGGGCAGCATTGCACAAGCAGTTCACAAGAACTGCTTGTGCAATGATAAATGCCGACAGCGTATGCTGTCAGCATTTATCGATGTTCGACGGACATGATATGCTACATCGTATCATGTCCGCTTGCACTTTCAGAAATCGGGCCTAATGTGTGCAAATTGTGAGGTGGAGGAGACAGGGAATTGCTTCTGTAAAAATAAGAAAGTATACTGATTTATAATTTGGATAGCATGTATCCCAAAGGATTAAATAGGGAAATAGAGTATTCAGTATTTTTTAAAAAAAAATTAGGATGTGTTGTATTGTATAGTGATATTATTGGGACTTAAATTTTAAAATGATGTGGTCTTCTGTGTGTATCAGCTTTCTAATTCTAGTATAATAAATAGTTTACGTGGTAAAAGTTAAACATTGTATACATAGTAACATAGTAGATAAGGTTGAAAAAAGACTGAAGTCCATCGAGTTCAACCTATACAAATCTAAAATATTTACAAAAAGCTCCAGTTAAGCTTAAATATCCCCATTAAAAGGTGACCCATTTAATACTAGCAATCATATAAATGAATTTTGTTTATATACAGAAATTTATCCAGACTATTTTTAAATGTATCTATGGTATTGGCATTCACTACCTCCTTTGCTCTTACAGTGAAAAAACGTTTCCGTTGCAGGAGATTAAATCTCCTTTCCTCCAACCTTAAATTATGACCTCTTGTCAGAAACAATTTTCTTGGAATAAACAGAGCTTCTGCCATCTCTGTATATGGGCCTTGAATATATTTATATAAAGTAATCATGTCACCTCTCAAGCGCCTTTTTTCTAAAGAAAACAGACCCAGTTTGACTAGCCTCTCCTCATAGGTTAATTTCTCCAATCCCCTTATTAGTTTTGTGGCTCTTCTCAGAACTTTTTCTAGTTCTGCAATATCTTTTTTAGCAATCGTTCCGCAGAACTGCACTCCAAACTCAAGGTGAGGTCTTACCAGGGCTTTATATAATGACAGAATTATGCTTTTCTCCCTTGAATCAATGTCTCTTTTAATACATGCTAGTATCTTATTAGCCACTGAAGCTGCTGCCCTGCATTGTGCACCCATCTTTAGCTTGTTATCTATTACTACTCCCAAATCCCTTTCCTCCTGTGTTTGGCTAAGTCTTGTCCCATTTAAAAAATACATAGCCTGCTTATTTTTACTTCCAAAATGTAGAACCTTGCATTTTTCTGTATTAAATCTCATTTTCTATTCACTTGCCCATAGTTCTAATTTTAGCAAATCCCTTTTTCGTCCTGCTCTGACCTAATGACCTTACTTGACTTAGTATCATCTGCAAAAATAGAGATGACGCTATTTAATCCTTGCTCCAAGTCATTTATAAGAATATTAAAAAGAACAGGGCCCAGTACTGATCCCTGGGGGACACCACTGATTACCTTTGTCCAATCTGAGTATGATCCATTTACTACTACTCGTTGCTCCCTATCTTTTATCCAGTTATTTATCCATGAGCTAACATTTTCAGCTATTCCCAGTCCCTTAATTTTGTGCATTAATCTCTCATGTGGCACTGTATCAAATGCCTTTGCAAAATCTAAGTATATCACATCAACTGATTCCCCTTTATCTATATTTTTACTTACTTCCTCGTAGAATCTAATTAGATTAGTTTGACATGATCTATTTCTCCTAAAGCCATGCTGATTAGAACTCATAATCTTGTTTACACTAATATGTTCATCAATATAATCCCTTATAATCCCTTCAAATATCTTCCCCACTATTGATGTCAGACTAACTGGTCTATAGCTTCCTAGATCATCCCTGCTTCCCTTTTTGAAGAGTGGCACCACATCAGCTTTACGCCAATCCTGGGGTACCATGCCTGAGGATAATGAGTCTTGAAAAATTAAGAGTAAAGGTTTGTCCATAACAGTGCTAAGTTCCCTTAACACCCTTGGGTGTATTCCATCTGGGCCTGGAGTTTTATTTACCTTAATATTTTCCAATTTTTTTTCCTGATATCCTCTAAACATAACCCAGTTAGTGGTATGGACTGGCATGTTCTATTTTGTTCAAAGTATCATCCAATGGTTCCTCTCTTGTGTATACTGAAGAAAAAAACTGGTTTAGTACCCCAGCCTTCTCCCTGTCATTATTTATCATGCTACCCTCCACACATTTTAATGTACCTATATTATCCTTCTTAGATTTTTTGCTATAAGTGACGTAATAAACAGAGGAAGCCTCTAGATGGCAGTAGAGGGCTAATAATGTTTTCATTGATACCTGAAACGCACCTGTTCATTGTTTTAATAATGATTTTACCTATAAAATATGAGATTGAAAGGATGTGTTATATGCATGATTAAGGATAAATGGCAGAAACGTCATAATATGCTGTATTTGAATCCTGAAATAAAAGATTTCCTTTTATGAATGAGCGGTGCTGAGGAATATATTATAAATATATATATATATATATATATATATATATATATATATATATATATATATAAATATATATATATATATATATATATATACAAAACACGGAAGGGGACTGCACTCTCATACCGGAACGGTTACACATCCCATGACATTGCAACATGCTCAGCCCTGGGTGCTCACCGGCACTCACAGGAAGCTGTGTTGTCCCCAGAGTCACAGGCAGTTAACCCCAGACAGGTCTGGGTGCAAGAACCATAGGGAAAATTACAAAACAAATTAATACAACACACAGAGAAAGTCCAGCACTCACAAGCTCTCAGCTAAGATTAAAAAGCAAAAATGGAAAAGTTAGTTACCACATCTGGCCAAATGGGACAAGCCCAGGTACCACATCAAGGTCCTTTCCATTTTTGCTTTTAAATCTTTGCTGAGAGCTTGTAAGTGAGTGCTGGACTTTATCTGTGTGTTGTATTAATTTGTTTTGTAATTTTCCCTATGGTTCTTGCACCCAGACTTGTCTGGGGTTAACTGCCTGTGACTCTGGGGACAGAACAGCTTCCTGTGAGTGCCGGTGAGCACCCAGGGCTGAGCATGTTGCAGGGTCATGAGATGTGTACACGGTCCGGTATGAGAGTGCAGTCCCCTTCTGTGTTTTGTATATGTCTAGGGTAATTACATAAGCCTGTGCACCCTTCCCTTGTTCCCAGTTTGTTTGGATTTAAGAGCTTGCATTGTGTGGCTGTTTTAGGGTCCCAGGTATTGGAAAGGACCTTGATGTGGTACCTGGGCTTGTCGCATTTGGCCAGGTGCGGTAACTACCCTTTCCATTTTTGCTTTTAAATCTTAGCTGAGAGCTTGTAAGTGAGTGCTGGACTTTCTCTGTGTGTTGTATTAATTTGTTTTGTAATTTTCCCTATGGTTCTTGCACCCAGACCTGTCTGGGGTTAACTGCCTGTGACTCTGGGGACAGCACAGCTTCCTGTGAGTGCCGGTGAGCACCCAGGGCTGAGCATGTTGCAGGGTCATGGGATGTGTACCTGGTCCGGTATGAGAGTGCAGTCCCCTTCCGTGTTTTGTATATGTCTAGGGTGATTACACAAGCCTGTGCACCCTTCCCTTGTTCCCAGTTTGTTTGGATTTGAGAGCTTGCATTGTGTGGCACTCTCTTGCAAACACACAGCTAGAAGAGTAAGTTTTATTTTAAAAGCAAAATAGAAGAGTAAGGTTTAATCTAGCTGTGTAATTGCAAAAGGGTGCCTGATTTTTTACTACCTCCACCTACACCTTGTTTCTTTGTTAGTTCATGCAATTAATTCACTGAATAATGGAGAATTGAGAAAGGATTACTTAATCTGATTAAATAATATAGAAACTTGTGAAGCTTGAGAGGATGAAGAGACTAGACAAACTGAAAAACCTGATGTAAACCTGATGGAGTAAACGTTGCCCATTCTTTGTGTGCGCATGACTGTAGCCATAAGTACAGCTGTCTGTGTGTGCATGTGTGTACCCATGTGTACAGCTGTGTGTGTGTGCATGTATGTACCCATATGTACAGCTGTGTGTGTGTGTCCTTGTTTGTGTGCATGCATTTATTTGTAGGTAAGTATGCAATAAATATGGTTGCCAACTTTGCTCCATAAAGGTAACTGAGCACGGGTTATAGGTGAGGTCATACAATGTCCCACAAAAAGTTCAGCCTCAGACCCCCACCCTCTACAACAGAGAAGTCATTTTATCCCCTTGGTTGCCAGTAACAGATGTACGCAGTAGTGAAATGACCCCTTGACTGCCAGGAGCAGATACACACAGCAATGATTTAACACCCCATGGCTGCCTATGGCACATATAATAGAAGTATAACTTATTTTTGGGCCATATTTGTAATGCATAGAGGCATAGGAGGCCCTTCACATTTAGCTGTCACTTAGGGAACTTTATAAATACTGGACATTAAAGAGTCCATTATTTTTGTGTAGTTTTTTATGGACATCATGCTAAAATACTGGACTGTCCGGTTGAACACTTGACACCTGACAACCCTAGCAATAATAGGTTCCATCACTACTCTGTGTATCACTAACATACACAGGTGAAATGCTGGTTTGTATGTTACTGGCAGGAAAAAGGTTCAATCAATGTTCTATTGTTCTACCAGTATCAAGAAGGTTAAAATACCTTTATTGACATAAAGAAGTTCTGCATTGTCGTTCTTTATGTTACTGGCATAAAAGGAGTTAATTCACTGTTCTAAGTATTGGTGACATCAAGAGGTTAAAGGGACATTACCATAGCTGCCAATTGTACTTTTTTTCCCAGGACAGCCACGTTTTTTGCATTCCTGTTCCTGTCTTTTAAAGTGAATGTACATTTTCATGAATTAGTGCCCTGTTTTTACTATTAAAAACAGGGGCACTTTCATTCATGAAAGTTTACATTGCACTGTATTTTGAAAATACCTTTATCTTCTGCAAAGCCGGATTGGCGAACCCCCGTCCGCTTCTTCCTGCTGTACTTATACATCAATGACGAAACCGACTTCCTCCAATCACGGCGTGGCCTCAGAAGATCGACGCTCTGGGGGGGAAGCCATGATTGGAAGAAGCCGGTTTCGTCATTCGTGACGCGGGTGGGGGATCGCCGATCCGGCTTTGAAGAAGATAAAGGTAAGTATTTTTCAAAATACGCTGCAATATAAACTTTCATGAATGAAAGTGCCCCTGTTTTTAATAGCATTTTCAAAAACAGGGCACTGATTCATGAAAATTTACCTTCACTTTAAGTCTGTCCTTCCCTCATTCAACTCTGTATTTACTTTAAAATTGTGTGCAGTGCAGTACTCTCACCACAGAGGTCGATGTGACATTTGATTTTGCCAGTCTCATTGCTTACAGTATATTTTTTTCTGTAGTTTTTTTATCTGTGGTCTTCAGTTAAAATGAAGTTTAGCAGTATGTAGACAGGTATAAGATAAGAGTGAGCCATGATATGTGATATAAAGGCAAGGGGTGATGAATCAAAACATCTAAATAGTTTTGCACAATTTGGAACATGTTTAATTCCCCCCATTTATATACTTAGGCCTCAGGGCTGACTCTAAAAATTGTGCTGCTTAGGTCCCACATTTCTACCTAGCTATCTCTGTCCATAACAATGGATTCAATTACTAATGTTATTAATTATTAATATTAATTGTTTTAATTATTATTACAGTTAGACATTTCCTTAACCCCTTAAGGACCACGACACTTTTCCATTTTCCGACTGTTTGGGACCAAGGCTATTTTTACATTTCTGCAATGCTTGTGTTTAGCTGTAATTTTCCTCTTACTCATTTACTGTACCCACACATATTATATACAGTTTTTCTCGCCATTAAATAGACTTTCTAAAGATACTATTATTTTCATCATATCTTATAATGTATTATACAAAGTTTATAAAATATGAGGAAAAAATTGAAAAAACACACTTTTTCTAACTTTGTCCCCCAAAATCTGTTACACATCTACAACAACCAAAAAACACCCATGCTAAATAGTTTCTAAATTTTGTCCTGAGTTTAGAAATACCCCATGTTTACATGTTCTTTGCTTTTTTTGCAAGTTATAGGGCAATAAATACAAGTAGCACTTTGCTATTTCCAAACCACTTTTTTTCAGAATTAGTGATAGTTACATTGGAACACTGATATCTTTCAGGAATCCCTGAATATCCCTTGACATGTAGATATATTTTTTTAAAAGACAACCCAAAGTATTGATCTAGGCCCATTTTGGTATATTTCATGCCACAATTTCACCGCCAAATGCGATCAAATAAAAAAAAACGTTCACTTTTTCACAAATTTTGTCACAAACTTTAGGTTTCTCACTGAAATTATTTACAAACAGCTTGTGCAATTATGGCACAAATAGTTGTAAATGCTTCTCTGGAATTCCCTTTGTTCAGAAATAGCAGACTTGTATGGCTTTGGCGTTGCTTTTTGGTAATTAGAAGCAGTGGCGTCACTAGGGGGGGCGGGGGCGGGCCGCACCCGGGTGACACCCACCAGGGGGTGACACCAAAAAAAAAAAATTTTTTTTTTTTTTTAAATTTTATTGAAATTCAAAGAAATACAATGTTGAGATGCATAGATTTTTTTTTATTAGAGGGGCTGGCATTTGTGAACATTGGTGGGACTGGGGAAGATGTAGACACACAATTTTTTGCCCCTTGAGCCAGTGCTGCAATTTCAACAAATAGTTTTCCCGGCTGCTTTTGCTTGTTTGTACTTTGCTTCTCCCCTGCCCAATTTCGCTATGAATGTTGTGGGCATGCCGTGGGGCTTGCAAAGTTGCGCTGCTAGCCTAAACCTGCCTGCCTATCTGTTCTCACTGCTCAGTGACATGTGGAGCAGTGGAGTCACTCACTGCTGTGCTGTCTCTCTAAACGGGAACTGGCAAATCATGAAGGGATGCCTGGCACCTGACCGCATGACTGTTTGACACTGTCTTTAAAGTGAAGGAGCCACGTATGATGCCCACCAGACCATTACGGTTACGGTACACTAAGTGCACACTGAACAGGTAGGAGGGCGGGCGGGGGCCTGGGGGTGGGCAGAGTGCAGAGGTGATTGGCTATAAGAAGCGGTAGGCACGCGGCCCGGGGCTGTGCACTGACAGACTTGGAACAGAGTCAGAGAGCAGAATTTTCATAGTTTGCACCTAAAACTTTTCTTTAGTGATTTATTTTTAGAGTGCTCTGTTTATCTTTCATTTGATGCTCTGCTGAGCCAGGGAGCATCTCTAGGCATGAGCTTTATAATTAATGCAGTGCAGTTTACATATTTTGTATGTGTGTGTCTGAGTTTTTGTGTGTGTGTGTCTCAGTGTTTTTGTGTGTGTGTCGAGTGTGTGTGTCGAGTGTGTTTCCGAGTGTTTGTGTGTGCATCTGAGTATGTTTTAAGTGTGTCTGAGTGTTTGTATGTGTGTTTGCCTGTGTTTTTGTGTGTGTCTGCTTTCTGGGGGGGGGGGGGTGACACCATAACTTACCGCACCGGGTGACACCAACCCTAGTGACGCCACTGATTAGAAGAACGCTAAATGCCGCTGCGCACCACACATGTATTTTGCCCAGCAGTGAAGGGGTTAACTAGGGAGCTTGTAGGGTTAATTTTAGCTTTAGTGTAGTAGACAACCAAAAGTATTGATCTAGGCCCATTTTGGTATATTTCATGCCACCATTTCAGCCCCAAATGCGGTCAAATAAAAAAAAAAACGTTAAATTATTCACAATTTTAAGTTTCTCACTGAAATTATTTACAAACAGCTTGTGCAATTATGGCACAAATGGTTGTAAATGCTTCTTTAGGATCCCCTTTGTTCAGAAATAGCAAACATATATGGCTTTTGGTGTTGCTTTTTGGAAATTAGAAGGGTGCTAAATGCCGCTGTGCACCACACGTATATTATGCCCAGCAGTGAAGGGGTTAATTAGGGAGCTTGTAGAGTTAATTTTAGCTTTATTGTAGAGCAGCCTCCCACCTGACACATCACACCCCCTGATCCCTCCCAAACAGCTCCCTTCCCTCCCTCACCCCACAATTGTCCCCACCATTTTAAGTACTGGCAGAAAGTCTGCCAGTACTAAAATAAAAGTTTTTTTTTGTTTGTTTGTTTTTATTTAAAAATGTATTCTGCTGTATAGGATCCCCCTTAGCCCCCCACCTCCCTGGTCCCCCCCAAACAGCTCTCTAACCCTCCCCCTCTACCTTATTGGGAGCCATCTTGGGTACTGGTAGCTGTCTGCCAGTACCCAGTTTGCCTAAAAATACGTTATTTTTTATAATAAATTTCAGAGTGTAGTGTTCCCACCCGCTCTCTGTCTTGCTCCACAAACTCTCGCCTAGCTTCAAGCGCTCCCTAAAGACTCTACTGTTTAGGGATGCATACACCCTACACTAACCTTTCTTAATACTAGTTCCTCTCCTCCATTGCTATCCGCCATGAACCCTCTTAGCATGTAATCCTAAGAGCCCAACTGTTTGCAAATCACCTTCATAAGAGCAGACTACAACAGTGCTACTCTCGGCAGGGCCCTCTACTAATTTTTTCCCTATATATGTTATCTTGTATACCGCCTATGTTTATAGCCCTGCGGAATCTGTTGGTGCTCTACAAATAACCGATTATAATAAGAATAATAATTACAGTGCCCAGCATGCATTGGCCATAGAAATGTTCGGTCCTAGTGAATGAGATAAAGAGATTATCAACACACACCCACAGGGGCGGAACAATATTTTTTAGGCCCCCATGCAAGATAGCTTTTTGGGACCCCCTTTAAGAATCAATGACATGAACTGGTATACAACAAAGGTTGCTCCCGACTATTAGTCAGTGACAATCAAGTGCCAGGTTGTGGACCATGCCAAGTGGGCATGTTGTGGGCGTGATTTTATTTTTAATATAGTGCTCGACGAGCCTGTTCAAAATCTAGGAACCAGGACAAAAGTCTATGAGCCAGTTTTGTTTTTTATTGGGCATCCATATCTCTCACACATGCTCTGTTAATGAGTTATGTTAGCGCAATACCATTTTTTTATAGGATGTTGAAACAGTCAGTAAAAACAAAATAAAGTCTGCTAAAACAGCTGATACGACAGTGGTTTGATTAAGTGGCGTAGGGCCAACTGTTCCTCTCATAAGACTGTATTCCATTATAGCTAACCTCCTATTTGACGAACAAACCTCCCTTGTTCCCTTTTTCAATAAATACACAACACCTTTGTAGTGGCAAAACTTGTAAAGGTCACTTTATTTATATACATATCAGTAATGGCAATGAATCCCCTAACTAAACCCCCATTAATTGCGATGGACTTGACAATTAACACCAAATTGTTCTCAAAGATGGAGGGAGCCTGCGCTCCCCCAGCCAGCCTATTATGTGCTTAAATTACACCATACCAAACGCTGCATTGCACATGTGGAAACTCTTACCAGCTCACCCGTCGGGGTCATAGACCTACAGTTCCACTTACGCCCTGTGCGTTACTCGGTCAAACTGTGCACCAATACTGGCCGCAAATTGCCGCCTCCCCGGGGGTTTGCCATTCTACCAACTACAGTTACACCCATTTGGTACGCTACCTGACAGCTGGGGATAGCCAGGAATTAACTAACAACATATTTGCCATTTCATATCGACTGACTAGCACGACACTTTTGTCTTCTTCAGCTGGACTCATTGCCCTCCGTGACTGTTGTGATGCTTGGATAACTGCAATAAAAGAAAAAACACCTGTCAAGATCGATGCAATAAACTCCTTTCCTTTGGGGACGGGCGGGTGGGGAAAAGACAATTTGAAACTGCTGCTGCTGAGCCAAGTAAGCCCTTATATCCCTTCCTTCATTCTTCCCCCCTCTCTTGACCCTCCCCTGGCCTATTCCTATTTCTCCCTCCCCCCTCCCCCCTACTACCCCCTTTTCCCTGGTTATCACGCAGCTTCCCCCTCCCCCCCAGGGAGTGGGAAGCTGCTGCTGTGTTTACTTTATTCCATTGTCCCTTGCACTTACTGTGCTCCCTGCCTACTTGGCACTCCACACTCCTAAGTGACGTAGGGCCAACTGTTCCCCTTGTAAGACTATATTCAATTATAGCCAACCTCCTATTTGACGAACAAACCTCCCTTGTTCCCTTTATCAATAAATACACAACACCTTTGTAGTGGCAAAACTTGTAAAGGTCACTTTATTTATATACATATCAGTAACGGCAATGAGTCCCCTAACTAAACCCCCCTTAATTGCGGCGGACTTGACAATTAACACCAAATTGTTCTCAAACATGGAGGGAGCCTGCGCTCCCCCAGCCAGTCTATTATGTGCTTAAATTACACCGCACCAAACGCTGCATTGCACATGTGGAAACTCTTACCGGCTCGCCCGTCGGGATCGTAGCCCTACAGTTCCACTTGCGCCCTGTGCGTTACTCGGTCACCAATACTGGCCGCAAATTACCGCCACTATAACCCAAAAAGAGGGAACTCTTTTGCTGCCACCCCTTCACCAATGTACCTAACCGTGACCTTTACTTACCATGCTTTCGGCTAGATTTAGAGTTTTGTCGGTAAGGACCCACGTAGCTAACGCCGGCTTTTTTCTGGCCGCACCATAAAAATAACTCTGGTATTGAGAGTCCACATAAAGGCTGCGTTAGGCTCCAAAAAAGGAGCGTAGAGCATATTTAACGCAGCTTCAACTCTCGATACCAGAGTTGCTTACGGACGCGGCCAGCCTCAAAAACGTGCTCGTGCACGATTCCCCCATAGGAAACAATGGGGCTGTTTGAGCTGGAAAAAAACCTAACACCTGCAAAAAAGCCGCGTTCAGCTCCTAACGCAGCCCCATTGTTTGCTATGCGGAAACACTTCCTACGTCTGCACCTAACACTCTAACATGTACCCCGAGTCTAAACACCCCTAACCTTACACTTATTAACCCCTAATCTGCCGCCCCCGCTATCGCTGACCCCTGCATATTATTATTAACCCCTAATCTGCAGCTCCGTAAACCGCCGCTACTTACATTATCCCTATGTCCCGCTAATCTGCTGCCCTAACATCGCCGACCCCTATATTATATTTATTAACCCCTAATCTGCCCCCCACAACGTCGCCTCCACCTGCCTACACTTATTAACCCCTAATCTGCAGAGCGGACCTGAGCGCTACTATAATAAAGTTATTAACCCCTAATCCGCCTCACTAACCCTATAATAAATAGTATTAACCCCTAATCTGCCCTCCCTAACATCGCCGACACCTAACTTCAATTATTAACCCCTAATCTGCCGACTGGAGCTCACCGCTATTCTAATAAATGTATTAACCCCTAAAGCTAAGTCTAACCCTAACACTAACACCCCCCTAAATTAAATATAATTTAAATCTAACGAAATTAATTATCTCTTATTAAATAAATTATTCCTATTTAAAGCTAAATACTTACCTGTAAAATAAATCCTAATATAGCTACATTATAAATTATAATTATATTATAGCTATTTTAGGATTAATATTTATTTTACAGGTAACTTTGTAATTATTTTAACCAGGTACAATAGCTATTAAATAGTTAAGAACTATTTAATAGTTACCTAGTTAAAATAATAACAAAATTACCTGTAAAATAAATCCTAACCTAAGTTACAATTAAACCTAACACTACACTATCATTAAATTAATTAAATAAAATATATACAATTACCTACAATTAAACCTAACACTACACTATCAATACATTAATTAAATACAATATCTACAAATAACTACACTGAAATAAACTAACTAAAGTACAAAAAATAAAAAAGAACTAAGTTACAAAAAATAAAAAAATATTTACAAACATAAGGAAAATCTTACAACAATTTTAAACTAATTACACCTACTCTAAGTCCCCTAATAAAATAACAAAGCCCCCCAAAATAAAAAATGCCCTACCCTATTCTAAATTACTAAAGTTCAAAGCTCTTTTACCTTACCAGCCCTGAACAGGGCCCTTTGCGGGGCATGCCCCAAGAAGTTCAGCTCTTTTGCCTGTAAAAAAAAACATACAATACCCCCCCCCAACATTACAACCCACCACCCACATACCCCTAATCTAACCCAAACCCCCCTTAAATAAACCTAACACTAAGCCCCTGAAGATCATCCTACCTTGTCTTCACCTCACCGGGTATCACACCGATCCGTCCTGGCTCCGATATCTTCATCCAACCCAAGCGGGGGCTAGACATCCACTGAAGAAGTCCAGAAGAGGGTCCAAAGTCTTCATCCTATCCAGGAAGAAGAGTAGATCCGGACCGGCAACCATCTTCTTCCAAGCGGCATCTTCTATCTTCATCCGATGAGGACCGGCTCCATCCTGAAGACCTCCACCGCGGACCCATCTTCATCCGGCCACGTCCAACTGAAGAATGACGGTTCCTTTAAGGGACGTCATCCAAGATGGCGTCCCTCAAATTCTGATTGGCTGATAGGATTCTATCAGCCAATCGGAATTAAGGTAGGAATATTCTGATTGGCTGATGGAATCAGCCAATCAGAATCAAGTTCAATCCGATTGGCTGATCCAATCAGCCAATCAGATTGAGCTTGTATTCTATTGGCTGTTCCGATCAGCCAATAGAATGCGAGCTCAATCTGATTGGCTGATTGGATCAGCCAATAGGATTGATCTTGATTCTGATTGGCTGATTCCATCAGCCAATCAGAATATTCCTACCTTAATTCCGATTGGCTGATAGAATCCTATCAGCCAATCGGAATTCGAGGGACGCCATCTTGGATGACGTCCCTTAAAGGAACCGTCATTCTTCAGTTGGACGTCGCCGGATGAAGATGGGTCCGCGGTGGAGGTCTTCAGGATGGAGCCGGTCCTCATCGGATGAAGATAGAAGATGCCGCTTGGAAGATGATGGTTGCCGGTCCAGATCTACTCTTCTTCCCGGATAGGATGAAGACTTTGGAGCCTCTTCTGGAAGATGGATCGCCAGCCCCCGCTTGGGTTGGATGAAGATTTTGGAGCCAGGACGGATCGGTGAACCTGGTATGGTGAAGACAAGGTAGGATGATCTTCAGGGGCTTAGTGTTAGGTTTATTTAAGGGGGGTTTGGGTTAGATTAGGGGTATTACGGGTGGTGGGTTGTAATGTTTGGGGGGGTATTGTATGTTTTTTTTTACAGGCAAAAGAGCTGAACTTCTTGGGGCATGCCCCGCAAAGGGCCCTGTTCAGGGCTGGTAAGGTAAAAGAGCTTTGAACTTTAGTAATTTAGAATAGGGTAGGGCATTTTTTTATTTTGGGGGGCTTTGTTATTTTATTAGGGGGCTTAGAGTAGGTGTAATTAGTTTAAAATTGTTGTAATATTTTTCTTATGTTTGTAAATATGTTTTTATTTTTTGTAACTTAGTTCTTTTTTATTTTTTGTACTTTAGTTAGTTTATTTCATTGTAGTTATTTGTAGGTATTGTATTTAATTTATTTATTGATAGTGTAGTGTTAGGTTTAATTGTAACTTAGGTTAGGATTTATTTTACAGGTAAATTTGTAATTATTTTAACTATTTTAGCTATTAAATTGTTCTTAACTATTTAATAGCTATTGTACCTGGTTAAAATAAATACAAAGTTACCTGTAAAATAAATATTAATCCTAAAATAGCTATAATATAATTATAATTTATGTTGTAGCTATATTAGGATTTATTTTACAGGTAAGTATTTAGCTTTAAATAGGAATAATTTATTTAATGAGTTAATTAATTTCGTTAGATTAAAATTATATTTAATTTAGGGGGGTGTTAGTGTTAGGGTTAGACTTAGCTTTAGGGGTTAATACATTTATTAGAATAGCGGCGAGATTCGGTCGGCAGATTAGGGGTTAATAATTGAAGTTAGGTGTCGGCGATGTTAGGGAGGGCAGGTTAGGGGTTAATAAATATAATATAGGGGTCGGCGGTGTTAGGGGCAGCAGATTAGGGGTACATAGCTATAATGTAGCTGGCGGCTCTTTGCGGTCGGCAGATTAGGGGTTAATTATTGTAGGTAGGTGGCGGCGACGTTGTGGGGGGCAGGTTAGGGGTTAATTAATATAATATAGGGGTCGGCGATGTTAGGGCAGCAGATTAGGGGTACATAGGGATAATGTAGCTGGCGGCGGCGTACGGAAGGCAGATTAGGGGTTAATAAGTGTAGGTAGCTGGCGGCGACGTTGTGGGGGGCAGATTAGTGGTTAATAAATATAATATAGGGGTCGGCGGTGTTAGGGGCAGCAGATTAGGGGTACATAAGGATAACGTAGGTGGCGGTCGGCAGATTAGGGGTTAAAAAAATGTAATCGAGTTGCGGCGATGTGGGGGGACCTCGGTTTAGGGGTACATAGGTAGTTTATGGGTGTTAGTGTACTTTAGAGTACAGTAGTTAAGAGCTTTATGAACCGGCGTTAGCCCAGAAAGCTCTTAACTACTGACTTTTTTCTGCGGCTGGAGTTTTGTCGTTAGATTTCTAACGCTCACTTCAGACACGACTCTAAATACCGGAGTTAGAAAAATCCCATTGAAAAGATAGGATACGCAATTGACGTAAGGGGATCTGCGGTATGGAAAAGTCGCGGCTGAAAAGTGAGCGTTAGACCCTTTTTTGAGTGACTCCAAATACCGGAGGTAGCCTAAAACCAGCGTTAGGAGCCTCTAATGCTGGTTTTCACGGCTACCGCCAAACTCCAAATCTAGGCCTTTGTAAGGTAACCTTGATGTCTTCCAGAAAAATATCTAACCCGCTATTCGATAGGTGTACCCCGTCTGGTCTGTACAGTTCCGCACACTCCGCCTTTATTTTTGCGTGTGCCACCCATCCATGCCTTTCTGGTCTGTGTAGGGTCATGATAAATTTTGTAACCGCGCTATTAATTATTTTCCTGGCCTGAAAGGCTCCTCTCTGTGACTCTACACCGCCCCAGGTCTGCCTTGATATTATGGGGGACCACACTAGTTTAAGGTGTTTCCATTTAGTAGTCAGCCACTGTATGTCTGACTTAATAGCTGCAATCAAATCTATATTCTGCCAGTATCCAATGTCATTTCCCCCCAAGTTGATTACTATGACGTTGGGGGCTCCCCACCTTGCCGCCGCCTGGTTAATCGCCTGTGTAAGGTGTTCCCATCTCATGCCTCTCCTTCCTAGCCATCTTATTGACACTTTACTGAGGTGGAAGCCTAATTGTTGGTAATTATTCTTTGTCACCTTAACTGCTGCCCAGTGTATGTACGAGTGCCCCTCTATCCATACTCTCACCGCCCTCTCCCTTTCGCCTGTACGGGAACAAAAAAAGATAATGAATAGTTAATACACAACAATTGTTACTAAGCCTCCCCGACTATTTACCGTTCTTTTCAAAAATAGATTTTTTTTTTTTAAACTTTATTATATGCACTATTATAAAAACTATGCATATATATATAATATATATATATATATATATATGTGTGTCTGTATATCTATTTTTTTTTTTGTTAATGGTCTTACATATGCTTTAAAACAGCTCGACCTCCACCTGCCTAGCTTCTTGATCTGCTCCTCCGATGATGCCCCACTTAACGCTGCTGATGTTGCTGCTCCTATTCTAAACAAGTGAGGGTTATACCTGGATGCTTCCCAACCCAGCTTCTGCACTGTTAATTTCAGAACTTGTCTGAATTGGAAAATAGAAACCGGGTTTCCCTTGGCATGTGTAAACAGCTGGTTCTCCCCTTTGGGACGAGTAGCCATATAGTTCTGCAAGTTTCCTAGCGGGCATGTTAACTTATCCCTGTCTTTGTTGATGGATATCCAACAACCCTTTCCCTCTTGGTCAGTTTTTGACCTTCTCACATACACCATAATGGAGTCTTTGTACCATCGCACCTGCTTGATTAGTAATCCCCCTTTCCGGTCTTTTTTGTTTTTTTGCTACTACTTCGTTTACTCAGAATGCTCCTGTGAATGCTACTGAGTATAAGGCCCTAAATAATTTCGTTTCAAATTTGTCTTTTCAAGTATGCTTTAATTTTTTTAAGATCAACGCCAGCCTTTCTTTTGTTATGGGTTCCCTTTGGTCTTTTCTTATGATCCCCCTATCCAAGCCTTTCACCATTTTCTTAATCATATACTGCTTAGTGTAATCACTATGCCTCACCAATTGATTAAAGAATGATACTGCTGCAAGCTTTGCCTAGATTAGGCCTTTTTTTACCTTATTATTTGTGTAGCCAAATATTCGCAGAGCGCAATTAGGGAATTGACCTGAGTCTGGTTTTCCAGGAATGAGCCCCATTCTCCCCAGTACCTTGTGTAATTGTTCCATGTTCTAGGGGCGAGTGATTGTTTTACCAAATCCCTAAGGATGCTTTCAGATTCACCACCTGCCAAAGATAGCATGAGCAAGCTGTACTATTTTTTTCTGCGTTAGGTGCCACTTTCCAGAACACATTCCACTTACCCCGTGATAGTGCATCTGCTAATATGTTGTTTACCCCGGGCACATGTGCAGCAGTAAATGTGATGTTACTTTGCATACACCTAAGTTCCAGTAACCGTAACAGTTTAATGACTGGTTTTGATTTAGAAGCCAAATTGTTAATCGCGTGCACTACACTCATGTTGTCTGTCCCAAATCTCACACTTTTGTCTCTTAACTGGTGATGCCAAATTTCCACAGCAACCACTATTGGGAAAAGCTCCAAGAGTGTGAGATTTTTTGTTGCACCCATTTCCACCCAATTCTTTGGCCAACTCTCTGCGCACCATTGACCTTGTAAATAAGCCCCAAACCCATGCGCGCCTGCTGCGTCTGAACAAATGAAGCACCTGGTTGGAAAAGGGTCCTTTCTGCCAAATTCTAACTCCGTTAAACTGTGGTATAAATTTCTCCCACATTTGTATGTCCTTCCTCATTTCATTAGTCAATTTGATGTTATCTCTTGGGTTATTAACACCTGCTGTAGCTTGTTCCAAACGTCTGTTGAAGATTCTGCCCATGGGGATAACCTTACATGTAAAATTTAGGAGCCCTAGCAAAGACTGCATATCCCTGAGTGTTATATACCTTGCTGTGTTAGCCTTTTTTAATTGATTACTCAATTTCTGCAACTTGTCTTGCGGAAGGCTGCACTTCTCCTCAATTGTATCTATTTGTATACTCTGTTTTTTCTTGAGCTATTGGGACCCCCAGTTGCTTAAGCAGGGATTGTAGGTGGGTCATTAACAGAATGCACTGCTTTGTTCCTCTTTCCCCTGCAATCAAAAAATCATCCAAATAGTGTGCTATACTGCTTAAACCTGTTCTCCCCACCGTGTCATGTATAAATGAGTTGAATTCTTCAAAGTATGCGCGGGATATTGCACAGCCCATTGACAAACAACGATCATAGAAATATTGCCCCTGGAATTTGATTCCAATCAACCTGTAGCTCTGAGGATGTAAATGCTGCTTCAATGTCTATTTTCCCCAGCTCTGCGCCTGGTCCTTATCTCTTTATCATTTGTACTGCGTGGTCAAAGGATTGGTACTTCACTGAACATAACTGTTCATCTATAGCGTCATTTACTGACGTACTTTTGGGCGCGGACAAATGATGAATGAGTCGAAATTTTCCTTACTCTTTTTTTGGCACTACCCCCACTGGTGAAATTACCATATTGACTAATGGTGTCCTTGTGAAGGGGCCGGCTACCCTCCCCAGCTTAACCTCTTTTCTAAGTTTCCCTCTAATCACCTCTGGGTATTGATAATCTGATATTAGATTGCGTGATTTTTCCGTTTTAATTTCCCCTTGCGTTAGTATACAGAAGACATTTGTGAATGACTCTGTCAAAAAGGTGTCTCTTTTTGTATTTTTGTGGGTTCTCAGCAGTTTTACAATTATTGGGATATTTTTTATTACCCTCCTCCATCATGTTTTTTCCCAAACTGTTACCATAATAGCTCCCTTCTGCCTATGGTTCCCGTCCAGTTTAACTTGTCTAGTCCACATGTCTAGTTCCTTCCTCCCAAAATATTTAGCGTTAGCCTTCCTAGTTTTTTCTTAAATTCAGTGTCATAATCCCTCCAGGCCTGACCCCCAAAGGTTGTGTATACCTCTAATATGGTGTGCATATATCTAGCCAGGCTCTCCCCTTGTGTGGGTCTGTCAAGTAGCATGCAGCATATATTAGAAAACCCTTCATCCATTGCACTATGTCTCTCCTAGGTGCGTCATTTTTTTTCTGTGATCCTTCACCTTTTTTATCCTTGTCCTTCACTGCCTCCTTGGTTAATTGGAACACACTTATATCACATATATCACTGTACTCACTCAGGCCCTTGGTAGTGTCCATCTGATCCCTGCGTATCACCACCTGAGTGCTTCCTTCTGCATTCTGCTGTTGCCTGTGTTCCTCTTTTGTAGATGCGAAACATACTTGTGACACCTTTGGAGCAATCCATTTCTTGTGGTGGCTGCCAAAGTGCTGGGCAGCTGTGGAAGCGGGGGGGGGGGCTAATGGTAACTGGAATGGTCGTAAGGGGAAATGACCCATCTGGAGTTATGCTCCCTCTGGTGCTTATATGGGAGGGCCGTAATGGTGGGACCCTAGGCAGAGGCCCTAGGTTGCTGGCAAGGAAAGGGCCTGTATAACACCTCTTGGCCCCTATGGGGATTATTGCAGTGGGGGAGGCTAGCCTGGCTAGGCTCCCCTGCTCATTTTCTAGGGGGGGAAAGCACATGTTGCAGGGAAGGGCAAGTGGACAGAGGGGGTGCGAGGGCGTTTATGCTGCGAAGGGGGAGAAACAGGTCCCCTGAACTTAGCAGGAATATTTTTTTCAACTTTATTTTTTCCCCGCATGGGGGCCTGTTGTGGCCAAGGTGGTAATCCCTTGTAAAGTGTGAAGGCCTAGCGACTGGAAGCGATGACCCTGATCACTTCTGGTGCCGTTTATGAGGGGATGGGTCCCTAGCTGGACCATCCACCTCCAAAGATGCTCGTTTTCTAAGGGGGGGAACGGAGGTCCCTGCGTTGTCCTCCGCTCCCCAGCAGCCAATGACCCTATCGGGTGTATTCTCTGAAACCAAAAGTGACGGCCGCAGTTGCTTCCGGTTGTGGGCCTCAGCCTCCAAAGCTGCTCATTTTCTAAGGGGGTGAACAGAGGTCCCTGCGTTGTCCTCCGCTCCCCAGCAGCCAATGACCCTATCGGGTGTATTATCTGAAATCGGAAGTGACGGCCGCGGTTGCTTCCGGTTGTGGGCCTGAGGGGGAGGGGTCACCGGAACATCGGCCATGCTGGCTAAGTAGGCCTTATGCCCCAACGCAGCAGCACAAGCTCCATGCGGCCTGGGGGAAGGGGGTACTGGGTGGAGAAGGAGAGGGGGGGCTGGGCGGGCTAGAGGGATTGGCGAGCAGGAGTGGAGAGCCAGGAGAGGGGGACCTGGGGAGGAGAGATGAGAACTGGGCAGGGGTGCTACTTGGGAATACTGGCAGAAGAATGGGAAGAGGGAGAAAGGGGAAGGGAGGGGGAGCGCAGGGGACTTCTCAGCCCTTAAGTTATACTTAACTGCTTCAATTTGCTTCCTCCTAGGTAGCTGGATGGTGACCACGCTGTCCTGCAATCTTCTTGGGGGAATCTGTTTCCTGCTACGCCGATCCATGCTGCTTCAGGCTCCCAGTCTCGACCCTGCAATGAAAAAAAGACAATTTGAAACAGCTGCTGCGGAGCCAGGTAAGCCCTTATATCCCTTCCTTCTTCCCCGTTCTCTTGACCCTCCCCTGGCCTATCCCTATTTCTCCCTGCCCCCTCCCCCCTACTACCACCTTTTCCCTGGTTATCATGCAGCTTCCTCCTCCTCCCCCCCCCCCCCGTTCACAGGCAGGGAGTGGGAAGCTGCTGCTGTGTTTACTTCATTCCATTGTCCCTTGCACTTACTGTGCTCCCCTGCCTATTTGGCACTCCACACTCAAAAAATGTTATATCTACACCCTGTTCCAAATTATTATGCAAATTCTATTTCAGTGTCACAAAGATTAAAAAAAAAAATTCAGTTTAACTCATGGATGGCATTGTATCTCAGGGCTCTTTTTATCACTGAAAACAATCTCGGACACCTGTGATAATTAGATTGCCAGGTGAGCCCAATTAACGAAAAACTACTAAAGGAGGGTGTTCCACATTATTAAGCAGAGCACCATTTTCAAGCAATATGGGGAAGAAAAATGATCTCACTGCTGCCAAAATGAGAGAAATAGTTCAATGCCTTGGACGAGGTATGAAATCATTAGATATTTCACAGAAACTTAAGCGTGATCATCGCACTATTAAGAGATTTTTGGCTGATTCAGAGCACAGACTGGTTCGTGCAGATAAAGGCACATTGAGGAAGATTTCTGCCAGATCCATGCATCAGATACAGAAAGCAGCTGCTAAATTACCATTACATAGCAGCAAACAGATATTTGAAGCTGCTGGTGCCTCTGGAGTCCCACAGACATCAAGGTGTAGAGTCTTCCAGAGTCTTGCAACTGTGCATAAACCTTCCATTCAGCCACCACTAACCAATGCTCACAAGCAGAAATGGCTGCATTGGGCAGAAAAATACATGAAGACTAATTTTCAAACAGTCCTGTTCACTGATGAGTGCCGTGCAACCCTGGATGGTCCAGATGGATGGAGTAGTGGATGGCCACCCTGTTCCAACAAGGCTGCGACGGTGGTGGATTCATGTTTTGGGCTGGAATCATGGGAAGAGAGCTGATCGGCCCCTTTAGGGTCCCCGAAGGTGTATAGATGACCTCTGCAAAGTATGTGGAGTTCCTGACTGACCACTTCCTTCCCTGGTCAGGGAAAGAACTATTCTTTCCGTAATAAAATCATCTTCATGCATGACAATGCACCATCTCATGCTGCAAAGAATACCTCTGCATCAATGGCTGCTATGGGGATAAAAGGAGAGAAAGTCATGGTGTGGCCTCCATCCTCCCTGACCTCAATCCTATTGAGAACCTTTGGAGCATCCTCAAGCAAAATATCTATGAGGTTGGGAGGCAGTTTACATCCAAACAGCAGCTCTGGGAGGCTATTCTGACATCTTGCAAACAAATTCAAGCAGAAACTGTCCAAAAACTCCCAAGTTCAATGGATGCAAGACTTGTGAAGCTGCTATATAATAAGGGGTCCTATGTTAAAATGTAACTGGACCTGTTAAAATGTTTAAAAAGTTAAAATGCTGTTTAAAGTTTGAGTGAAATAGCTTTTGATTTCAGTAAATATGCTGCAAACACAACAAATGACAATTTTCAGTTCTTTACAACCTATAATGTTTTTTGAAACTTACTAATAATAATTTGGAACAGTGCATTGTATTGCATTTCGGGCAAATTCCAAGTGGGCCGACCAGTTACCTGATATTTAAAGTTCCCGTATGGCAGTGGGAACTTATATTACCAGGTCTTTGCATAGAGCGGAGGCAGAGGGGAGGAGCGCCAGGCCCATCAGAGAGCTCTACATAAGGACGGGCCACAAATTCAGATATGGAATTGGGATTGTGCGGGAAACTTAGTGGGCTGGCTGTCACCTGCATGCCAACAGTGTATCATGGAGCTGCCGCATGGTAATTTTGGAGGTAGGTACGTCACCTCTGCACAAGTGGGGAGGGTTGCCACTTTCCTGGTAATTTATTAGCACAACCGGTATTTTAATGCAGGGGTAGATCATTTGTCCTGGGGCCACCATAAGTGTTAGGAAAATGGGCAGACGGCTAACACATTTTTGCACCATGTATCTGTTTATTTAGCAAGGCTTTCAAAGTTAGACGCTATAGATAAAGTTTACACTGGGTACATGTGTTATTTTGCAGTGAGCGTTGCTCACCTCTGTGGCTACCATAACCCCTGCCCTACACAGCTGCATTAAAACATTGTTTATTTGAGTTCCCTCAACCAACACAGGCTAGTTAGTGTAACATAAAATTCAAAAATGGGGTTAGCTACAATTTCTTATTTCATAAAAGGTGTGCAGTGGTGTATTTTTCACCCATGATATAAACTAAATGGTTAAACCACCTGTATAATTATATTTCATATATGTGGTGTTAAACACAGTTTTTATCTCATATATTTTCTAATTATATTTTTGTGTGTAAATGGTGCCTGTATAATTTTATCTGTTGGGTATGTGATATTTTTTAAAGAATGACAATCTTTTCTCAGTTTAAAACAACATTTATCTGTGTGGTTTTTGCAGACAATTATTTTTAGTTGAAATATTTTTATTAAAGTTTTTCAGTTTGAACATATAATTTAATATTAATAATTGGACCTTTACAGGTTACAGTAAGGTTTGTTACATTCCTTAATTCAATGGATATGATAAAATATGGTTATAGACTGACTGCATATGAAGTCCATGATAATTGTCTGACTTGGTCCAACAACTTAAGATAATAATAAACTTCTAATTTTTCCGAGTTAACAATTCTATAAAAGGTCAAAGGAAGAATAGAGAAATAGTGCAAAAAGTGGAAAAGAGAAAAAAAAAAGAGAGAGAAAAAAGAACTGAAATGAACACTCGCAGAGTCTACTTATATTTTAATTATGTCTTATCAAGCCTGGTCTCCAACTGCCCTCCTCGTCTGCATTCTAGTTGTATCCTCACAGACTATCCATTCCTCCTAGATCTTTAGATACTTGTTTCTATTGTCTAGTAGAGAGGATGAATTGCTGGCCATTTGGTGATAATATTTAATTTTATTTAATATAACATCATAGTGAGGGATCGAAGTCTTCCAGTATTTTGCTATAACTGATCTAACTGCAGTACATATGATACCTACAAGCTTTAAAGAATGTCTTGAGAGGCCTACAATGGGAAAATGTAGGAGGTCTTGCTCCATATTGAGTATAATGTGCTTATTAAATATTTTGCTCAATAGCTCGGAAGTGGCTACCTAAACTTTCGCACTTTTCGGACATTCCCACCACATGTGAGTGTATGTGCCTTCAACTTGACAGCCTCGATAGCATTGTAGTAGACTTGTATCATTTGGGTTTCACTGAAAGTGTCTGAATCTGCTTGGGTGATTATACCATCTATAAACAACCTTTATATAGTTTTCTTTCAGATTTGCGCTAATGGAGCAAGCTAACCCTTTTTGGATTATGTCTGCCCATTCTTTAATATCTTTAGTGCAGTTTACTTCTTCCCATTTTTTAAAGAAGTTTAACTTCTCTGGGAGCTGTCCTGAAACTAGAAATTTGTATAGACTAGAGATTGCCCCTCTAACCCTAGTTGTGGAGCTACATAGTTTTTCAAACAGTGTGGGATTATATGGGTCCTTGTGTCTTCGGACTTCGTCTATTCTGGATTTTAACTGGAAGTAGTGGAACCAGGAGTGTGGCGTGGTAGGTGTAAGGTAATTGTACTGTTCATAGCAGAGGACATCAGCATTCCGTAATGTATCAGCTATTCTATATAAGCTTTTGTTATCCCATATTTCGCTGGTCTTGTTTCTGCTACAATTTGGAAAGGTGTCAGCGGAGAGCCCCTAGGAATTAAATTATATATTTTTTGGAGTCTATCCCATAGAACCAAGGTATGTGCTAGCGAGACGTATTTTGTCCAGGTGTCTGGTCTGTCTTTTTTAGGCGTCCAGAACATCCGATATATTGGCTTGATATTCAGCATGTCACTCTCAAATTGAACCCATGCCAAATCACTTTTAGAGTTGTGTAACTGTACTGTTTGGGCTAATCTAGCTGCATTAAAGTAAGCCCTGAGATCTGGTACCCCCAATCCTCCCTTTTCCTTGTTGTGTAAAAGAGTATTCCTATTGATCCTCGCCTTTTTATGAGACCATATAAATTCAAGAAATGTTTCTGCAGCTCTTTGATATCCTTTGGGGGGACATTGATAGGAAGTTATCTAAACAGGTATAATATTTTTGGGAGTATTACCATTTTGCTAACCACTATTTTCCCATAAAATGATAACTTGTATGTGCCCCAGGTTTTCATTTCTGTATGGAGATATTTATAGAGGGGGGAATAGTTGGGTTTATACAAATCTCTTAAATTATATGGGATTAAAACTCCAAGATATTTGATCGCCTGAGTTGCCCATTTGAAATTAAAATTAATTTCTAATAGCTTTTTTTGTATGACTAGGGAGATGTATCTCAATTGCCTCACATTTATCATTGTTCACCCTATAGCCCGACAAGGTCCCAAAGTTCAGTAGGAGGTCATATAAGATTGGTAGCGACAACAATGGTTTGCTGATTGTTAGTATAACATTGTCTGCGAATAGGGACAATTTGTGTTCTGTGTTACCTACCTTTAAGCCCGAGATATCTCTATGATTTCTAATGCTAATGGCTAAAGGCTCTATGTATATGGCAAATAGTAAGGGCGACAACGGGCACCCCTGGCTAGTTCCATTATGTATGTTAATTCTTTTGGATTGGTAGCCTGCTATTCTCAGGTAAGCAAATGGGCTTGTATAGATGGTCTGTATGGCTTTCGCAAATGATCCTGAAATTCCAAATTGGGATAAGGTTTCAAACATGTAATCCCAATGAATTCTGTCGAATGCCTTCTCTGCGTCTAAGGATAGGAACAGAGAAGGCACTCTTTCGTTCGTTGCTAAATCCAACAAGTCAATAACCCTACGGATATTATCCGGAGCTTCCCTCCCTATTATAAATCCCACTTGATCATTTGAAATTAATTTAGGGATATGTGGATTCAATCTAGTGGCTAGAATTTTAGTGAGAAGCTTAAGTTCCAAATTAATGAGTGAGATTGGCCTATAGTTTCTACAGTGAAATTTGTCCTTGCCCGGCTTTGGTACAACACATATTCGAGCTGTCAATAATTCTGTTGGGATACTTCCCCCTTTCATTATGTAATTAAATGATTCAACCAGATGTGGGATAAGTTCTATTGAGAACCTTTTTTTAAAGGCTTCCCGAATATCCATTGGGGCCTGGGGCCTTATTACTTTTGAGTTGTTTTATCGCTATGGCTAATCCTTGGACTGTAATTGGGGAATTAAGTTGTTTGAAAAGGTTTTTATTTTATCTATTCTAGAGTTTGACTGGGTCTGTGGCAGATTGTATAGGGATTGATAGAAGTCTGCAAAGGAGTTAGCTATATGTAAGGGATTATTAGTAACCAAACCTGACGGTAACTGGATTTGGGGGATAGAGGTGGATCTGGTGATGTTTCTGATTTTCCTAGCCAGCAATTGGTCAGGCTTATTGGCATATATGAAGTATTGTGCATCAATAATCCTTAGTGAAGCTAAAGCCTCTTCATCTAACAGTTTATCAAGTTCAGCTTTTTTAGTCTTGATCGAGTTGGTTAAGTTAGCATTTCTAGTCACAATGTGTTTTCTGTTGAGTTCCTCAATCTCTAACTTTTTTTTCCTCTATTAGCTGTTTTTAAAGTTTAATTATGTTTGCTTTTTCTTAGATTAAAATTCCTCTAAGGAATGCCTTGAACGCCCCCCACACAAATAAGGGTTTAGCGTTGAATTTTTGTTATCTGACCAAAAGTGTGCAGACAATTATTTTTAACCCATTGGCTGCTAAAGATCTGATGAGGACCTCCTCCAGATTTGATTTTCATTAAAGGAAAGAGGAATTTATTAGTGTGAAATGTACTGTGCAAAGCAAAGTATTTTAAAAAATGCTGTTTTAACCTTTAACATTTAATTGACTGGATGTAGAAACAAGCAGGTGCTGATTGGTAGATGTGCCAAGGGCACAGAGCCTATGTACCAGTCAGCAGCTTTTATCAGCAGCATTATTAAGTATTATTAACTGTTAATAGAACTGTAACCTAGACAGCGCTTATCACTGATGTGCAGGGCAGTTCATGCCCTAAAGTCAAGGACCCCGTTCCCACATAGCTCCACCCAATTAGTGGGCAAAAGCCTATAGCTCTTAATAAAAATAGTTTAAGTTAAGGAGTCTGTTAAACTATTTTATATTAAAATATTCATATTCATTAAATAAAGTTTTATACTGTGTATTTACTGTAAATAGTTACCATTCCAATTTTCTGCACATAGCTGAATATGTTCTAAGTATTTGTAAATAGATATTCCTATAGCGCTGCGGAATCTGTTTAGCGCTGTGAAATCTGTAGGCGCTCTACAAATAACCGATAATAATAATATATACACTGTATATCTGTATATATCTATACCTATATATAATCATATATATATATTTATGAATAAATAGAACATATTCTGGCAATTTGGTTATGAGGATGATGGTGATAAACATTAAATAGATTTGCATGCCTGAAACTGTATAAAAGCAGACGAGATTGAGCTTTCTGTAGCCTCGGTAAGAGAATAAAATCCTGAGGGATGTTCAAACACACGGTACTTCATTTACAAGGTGGAGGGCACCGACATTAAGGACAACATGATTGGTTGATAGCGTGATTTTCAGTGACCGCACCAATCAGAGCATTGAGAATTAGATGCCCTTAGAATTTAGACCTGATGTGCTTTGGTCTAACAGGTGGATCAACAAGTGGATCCTGAAAACTCAAGATGATTGGTGGGTGGAGTAATTCTATTTAAATAGCTGCGTGCTATATTAATTTAATGTAACCTTTTTTTTTGTTTATTAACAAAGGCCCATATACGGGCCAAAACTCATTTGATTTTTTAACTGTTACGGTTTACCTCCCTAAGAGATGTTGAGGCTCCTGTTATCGGACAGGAGTATCAGGGGATGACCACCATGTAACATTTACTTTGTTTTTGATTTTAGGTTTTGTTGGTACCTTTGTGAGTCTGCTGTAGTATATCCAGAGATTGGTGCATAGTATCATTTTGCATAATACTTTGTTTAGCAGTTCGTTAACATAAAATTGATCTTCTTAATTGAATTATTAAAAGTTATGTTTTAAAGTGATTTTTCATGAATTGAGGGTGTGCATGAAACCGGTTTCTATACTTTACTCTTCCCTTTTCCTTTGTTGAAGGCTAGAAAGTGGCACACAATGTGAAAGGGGAAGCAAGAGATATGCAGTTTTGCTATGTGTGGGGTATATTATCCCTTTGAAGGCCGTTGCTGGGAGTTATCATTAGGCCAGACAGTCAGAAGTATGTGGCTTTGTTGACCCTGTTAGTGATTTTGGTGATAAGATGGACAGTGGGTCACATGGAGATGTTTTTAACTTGGAGAATGTAAGTGACTGTGAGGCTACTGTTTTTGCCCTTAGGCATGCTTCACAGGGGTGAATGGAAAGCAGTGACAGTGTGCAGGTACCAACTGGCATTAATGCAGTTGTGTTTGAGGGGGTTACCATTGGGGGTTTGCACATTATATCATTGTTACTCGCAGTTTCCACTCTGCCTTACATGAGTCACATTCAGCAGCAGGCACAATGGCTTCCAGAAATGCAATTAAGAGATCTGGGGTCTGTGGAAACTGCTGCTGCAGCAGAAGGGGGGATGGTTTCGGGAGCAGCTGATATTGCTGAGAGTCAGCTGTGCATTCCTCTTCCAGGTGGCAGACGCCAAAGCTGGTGAGCAACTTCCTTTTTCAAACTCATGTACACCTGTTTTTCAAGTGACTCTGGGTCTGATAGTGACAGTTCCCTGAGGTTGGTGGGGAAGGATCAGAAGAGGTCGCTGGGCAGTCATCTGGCAGATGTAGGGTCACAGGGCATACAGTTTATTTTACTCCTTCAGCTTCTGTGGTGACTCCAGTGGGTGGTTCATTGATGGATGTGGCCCTGTAGATTTGTGGTACATGCATATCAGAAATTAAAGGGTATTAGGAAGAGTCAAGGGGGCTGATACATGAATGTGTTTGAGCTGTCAGTTGAGGCCTATTGGCCTATTGCATGAAGAAGAGGAGAAAGGATGACACAGGCCATAAGAAAATCAAACATCCTGACACATTTGAGGAATGGCAGAGGCGCTTTATGGTCCTTGTCTCTTGCTATGTGGAGAAGTATTGTTTACAGGCCCAGGTTATCCACTGCATGTTTTTTAAAGAAGCATAGAGGAATTGCAGTGCTGAGTCCAGAATAAAGAAGTTGAACAGCTTTCAGCTTAAGTTTCAGTCTACTGACATACAGTTGTGGTCTCCCTCCCAGCTAAGTCACCATCCTTCTACTACTCACCCTTCCTTTAAGGACTAGGAAGAAAGGGAATTTTGGCAGTTTCAAGACTGTCAGTGTGATGAGGGGTTGAACTGCTCCTTTTTGTACATTTGCAAATACTGTGGTGGGGGGAACCCACAATGCAAATGAATCAATAAAAAGTAGCCAACTGGAGGCCATGAATACTCAAAGGAGAGGCTGCAGGTAAGGACACCCACCCAGAAGTAGTCAGGAGTCTTCATTGCCTGACCTGGTAATGTTGCCACTGATGGTGGCCCCAAAAAAAGAAACCTTGTAAGTTTTGTGTAATCCAACATCTCTCTTATCCGAAATGCCATTCTGTCAGGGATGCCATTACTCTGATTTTTAGTTCAGTTCATTATCAGTTATTTGATAAGGCAATGTATACTGTGCAGTCTTCAGGGAGTGAATCTTTGCTGGCTAAGCTGGATATTAAATATTATCTTTGTTTGCTCCCTTTACAACCTTCATCCTTCTTATTGATGGTTTGTACATTTTACGTTGAATAATTTGTGGACAGATGCCTACCGATGGGCTGTTTTTTATCCTGTGCTTATTTTGAGGAGTTTAGCAAAAAAAAATCATAGAATAGTGGCTTTAGTCGTGGGTAATGATGCTATCACTCATTACTTGGATGACTTCCAGCTGGTGGGCTGAGAACGTGCCAGGTAATGTGACTCCTCATGGCATGGCCAGATTTGGGGTACTGTTGACAGAAGACAAAACCCTGGGGCCTTGAATGGATCCAGATCTATAAAGAGAGGATGCTCTGTTGCCTCACAGAGGACAAAATTCATTGCTTGCTGAAAGTGGTTTGTGCAGCTGCTGCAGTGAATTTGTTACCTCTCAGGAGTTTGTAGTCCTTGCTGGGTCTGTTAACTTTCATGTGCATAATTCCTTTGGGTCAAGTTTTCATTGGGGTCTATTTTCTAATGTGCGAGTGGACATGATACAATGTAGCGTATCATGTCTGCTGCACATCGATAAATGCGACAGCATACACTGTTGGCATTTATCATTGCACCAGCAGTTTTTGTGAACTACTGGTGCAATACCGCCCCCTGCAGATTCACGGCCAATTAGCCGCTAGTAGGGGGTGTCAATCAACCTGATCGTATCCGATTGGGTTGATTTCTGTCCGTCGCCTCAGAGCAGATGGACAGGTTATGGAGCAGCGGTCTTTAGAAACACGGGGCATCAAGCTCCATACGGAGCTTGATAAATTGACCCCCATCATCTGGAGGATCATTTGAAAGAAAAAGCAAGTAGTGTACACAAGATTTCAATGTCAACAGATACATTTTAGGACCTCCAACTTTGGGAGAGTTTTGCTGCCGTTTGATGGGGTGCATGTATGGCATTAGGAGACAATAGTGAGTGCTGCTCTACATCTGTTCACTGATGCAGGTGAGTCTCAAGGGTTTGGAACTTACTTTGGGGGTGAGTGGTGTGCTGGCCCATGGCCTGAATCCGGATGGTTCAATGTTTTACTAAAAATCTCACTCTTGAAGCCTTTCCCTACTGTTTTACCTGTGGAGTTGTGAAGTAGTTGGCTGCATTACTTTCTATTGTGATAATCAGAGTGTTGTATATGCTATTAACAGATTGTCTGCATCCTCCCTGGTAGTGGTCAAGTATCTTAGATTTTGGTCTTGCACTGCCTAGAATACAATGTTCACTTCAGATCAGAACACAGAAAGTTCCTGGGGTGAACAATGCTATAGCTGACTTTTAACTGGCTTCTTTTTAGAAAACTGGTGCCTGCAGCTGCAGCCTGGTGACTCACTTTGTTTTGCCAGCTCGCAGAAGTTGATCAACCATTTGACAGTTGGTAAGGGTGTCCCTGGCTCCAGCGACCTGGCACGCTTGCGTTCACATGAATAGGTCTTGCAAGGTAGAGTTGCAGCAAATGGCTCATGGGTAATCCTCTAAAATGGCTGTTCAGTATGAGGGCTAGGGCTGTAAGTAAAGAGGCTGTGCAGAGTAGGTTAGCAGTGCTGTTTTTAATAAGCTTTTGGGCTTTCCCAACCCAGCAAATCCCTTAGTCTTTAACAGATATTGAGTGGTTGAGGGCATACAGACCTCAGGCATATTAACAACAGGGAACCTATCACAATGGAGATATTGGCTGATTTGGAGGGTTCTAAATGGTTTGTGTGTGTTTCTGATTATTAGAAGTGTTGAATGGTGCTTTAGGTGTGGGGGGAACAGGTGTCACATTTGAAATTGGCATATATCAAGCTCTGCCAGGGCTCACTATTGCTGTTTATACCTAAATCAAAAACCAATCAGGAGGCTAGGGATACATGGCATTCTTTGAATACAAGGTCAGGGGAGGAATGTGTAATGGTACATAAAGTTTTTACCTTTTTCTGCAACTGAATTAAAATGTGCAGAGATAAAAAGGCAGCTACAGGTCAGGAGCAAGCCAGGAGTATGTATAGTTGCAGTGGTGTCTGAGGATAATCCAAAAAGGGTAACTGTATTTCTTAAAGGGACAGTCAAGTCCAAAAAAAACTTCCATTTTTCAAATAGAGCATGTAATTTTAAACAACTTTCCAATTTACATTTATTAACAATTTTGCTTTGTTCTCTTGGTATTCTAGTTGAAAGCAAACCTAGGAAGGCACATATGATAATTTATAAGCCCTTGAAGGCCTCCTCTATTTTATTTACTTTTCACAGCAGGGGAGAGCAAGCTCATGTAGGCCATATAGATAGCATTGTGATCACGCCCATGGCTAGTGGCAGACACTGCACTAATTGGCTAAAATGCAAGTCAATAGATAACTAAAAGTCATGCGATTAGGCGCGGTCAGAAGATGCATAGATACAAGTTAGTCACAGAAGTAAAAAGTGTATTAATATAACAGTGTTGGTTATGCAAAACTGGGGAATGGGTAATAAAGGGATTATCTATCTTTTTAAAAAACAAAAATTCTGGTGTTGACTGTCCCTTTAAGCCAAAGTTCATAAACCAAGGGTTCAATTAGGATAATACATATAAAAAAAAGTTGAGTCAAAAGACAAGGTTAAACAATCAAGCAAGAACAAGCCAGGCAAAACAAACAGGAACAGAAGATACTAGAAGCATCAAACATGAATAACCAAGCACCGAATTAAAGAAACTGCAGATTTTTAAAGTTTGTTTGATTAGAAATGAGTTCCAACTAGAAATTCAGGTGAGCAATAATAAGAACCAAATGAACATAAATACCACAGTAAAAAGATTCATTTAGTAAGTTTGTTTCTACTATTCCCAGTGTAGTTTGAGGGGTCTTACAGAATGTTGCCCAGTAGTGATTGTAGGTAAATATCTTAGCATGTGCCTGAGCCTGCACAAGTTTTGAATCATAAAAATGGGTCAGCTTTGTCTCATTTTCAGTTTCAGAAGATGGTTATTTGAGCAGCAGTTAAGGATCTGATTAGGTTTGCCCCATATAGGAGCAGCGACTTAAGCTGGAGTAAGGGGGCAGTCTGCTGAGAGTATTAAGAGTATTGGTTCACAGAAATTGAACAGATCTAAACTTTATGTGAGGTCTATGTCTCCTTCCAGTATAAGGTAAAGTTTATCTTTAGTACATGCATTCTGGTTTTGGTTACCACTGATTCCTTTTTCTTTTCATTTTGTTAATTGTTTCATTGATTTTGTTTCTTGCAGGCTTGTCTCATGGTGCAGTTCCTGTGGTCAGCAACTGAGTTTTCTTGTGCCCAAGGCATCCTTAAAAGGGACAATCTACACCATAAATTGTATTGTTTAAAAAGATAGCTAACACCTTTTCTAGCCATTCCCCAGCTTTGCACAACCAACATTGTTATATAAATATACTTTATAACATTTAAACCTCTAAATGTATGCCTGTTTCTAAGCAACTAGAGGCAGCCTTTTATCACATGCATTTTTATTAGCTTTTCACAAGACATTACTAATTCATGTGTGTCATATAGATAACATAGTGCTCACTCTCGTGGAATCGTGCAGGACACAGCACTAATTGGCTAAAATACAAGTCAATACATAATAATTAAATAGCCCTGAGATAAGGGGGCTGTCTGAAGAGGCTTAGATACTAGGTACTCACAGAGGTAAAATGTATATTATTATAACCATGTTGGCTGTAAAAAGCTGTGGAATGGGTAATAAAGGGATTATCTTTCTTTTTAAACAATAAAAATGTAAGATAGTTGGATTGCAGAGGTATGGAGGCCTACTTATCAAGCCGTCAACTTACTTGCATTCAACGGCACCAATACGCTCGCCTAACATCACCTAACATCTCCTAGCATTGCGGCCGCGGACCTGAATACGCTCTCCATATTTATATAAAAAGCTGTCAAAAAGCCGCACACCAAGTAAGGGGCGATGAGCAGCGGACTGTTGTTAACTAAACAGTCATCGATCTCGCTGCTATTCGGCTTTTTCACAGCTTTATTTATACCCTGTCACTAAACACCTCCATTATACTAAACTGTTTAACCCCTATCCCGCCGCTCCCGGACCCGGCCACAACTAAATAAAGTTATTAACCCCTATCCTGCCACTCCCGGACTCCACCGCCACTCTAATCAACTTATTAACCCCTATTCCGCCGCTCCCCGACACCGCCGCAACTAACTAAATGTATTAACCTCTATCCCTCCGCTCCTAGAGCCCACCGCAACTAAATAAATGTATTAACCCCTATCCCGCCACTCCCCAACAGCGCCGCAACTCTAATAAACTTATTAACCCCTATTCCGCTGCTCCCGGACCCCGCCGCAACTAACTAAATGTATTAACCCCTAAGCCTCTGGCCTCCCACATCACTAGCACTTACTAAACCTATTAACCCCTAAGCCGCCAGCCCCCCACATCACCATAAACTAAATGAACCTATTAACCCCTAAACCTAACAACCCGCTAACTTTATATTAAATATTAACTCATCCCTATCTTATGCACTCATAGTAACATCAGCACCAGTATCTTGAATATCAAAACTTTTTATTAGAGGTTACATTAAAAGCAGCAACGTTTTCGTGGGTTCACCACGAAACGTTGCTGCTTTTAATGTAACCTCTAATAAAAAGTTTTGATATTCAAGATACTGGTGCTGGTGTTACTATGAGTGCATAATTATCACAGAGGCTATTGCAGCTACCTCCCACACCGTGCACCACCTTTACACAAAGTGCTGTATTCATCTACCATTGCAAGTCATCCCTATCTTATAATATATTAAAACTTACCTTTAGATTTAAATTAAACTATATTAAACTAATAATTAACCTACCCTAAATATTATACTAAAACAACTAAGTTACAAAAAATAGCAAACACTAAGTTACAAACAAAAATAAACACTAAGTTACACAAAATAAAAAAATAAATTATCAAATATTTAAACTAATTACACCTAATCTAAGAGCCCTATGAAAATAAAAAAGCCCCCCCAGGGGGGACGTGTCCGGGCAGCAGCCATATCTGGTCGCAAAAGAGAAGCTCCTGCTATATCCCAAACAATTCATGGATTATCTTTGTCATCACTAAGAATACGGGATTTTACTGTATAGATTCCACATTATGAAACTTTCTTAAACAGCTTTATACTAAGATTGGGACTATTACTTCTTTATTCTGTATTTGGGGCACTATCCTGGATTGTTGGTCAGGTGAGGCGACCTTATAACATCTACCCCAATCTCCCCGGGTCGTCGGGTGCAGGCTGTGCAGCAGATCTCTCCAATTGCCGACATTACCCAAGATGTTGGAGGAATTCCAAGAATCTATATGTGCCCTGCTGGCTGAATTTGAGCAGAAGATGGCTGATAGATTCAATGATCTCTTGTATGTAGTCAAATATCCCCACGTGGAAGAAGGAGACGGACAACTACTAAACCCTGAGACAGACTCTCCTAAACTAACTGAGGACTTCCAAGTTGCAGACTGGACCCTAACACTTTCAGTGAAAGAGCCCAGGGCAACCGCAGATTACAGTGTCCCAAAGTACGCTGATACCTACATAGAGCTATACTCTTCAGAACCCCTGACTGCTCCCATGACGCCGGTAGCGATTACAGAGCAACTATCAGACATAGACTACCGGCCACACAGGCCAACACCCACTCTAACCCCATACCCGACGGAAGATCTGAAAATTAGTTCCTCATCGGAGGCTTCTGGCTGGGGAGATGCAGCCGAATCTCATAGCCAAGACTCTGATCCGCCTATAACCATGAGGAATAAGATGGCGGAGTTGATCGTAATCACACTATGTACACCAGGAAGCAGCCTCGCTGGCAGAGACACACAAGTTTTCTCCCTTGACACCGGTAACTATGTCAGCTATGAGTGGGTCTCCCCCTGTGGTTTAAAGAGCTGGTCCCGTTCTGGTGTAGGCTAGAATTTCAGCCCATATCATTACAATCTATGAGCCTGTTCATTCTTCGGATCAATGTGGACTCTTATTTGTTGCATTCTTTTACAGCCTCCACACGACAAAGCTTAAGCCAGAATCTCCCTCTGAGAGTGTTGAATATTCATCCTTAAGACATACCCCAGGTACTTTAAATGGTAATGAAACCTTATACAGAGACATGCTATTGGGGTAACTGGACCATGCCCTTCTTTCAACATATGTAATTCAGCGGATTCAGCAGTAATGTTACCCTGTTTATATTCAGTTTAATGTTCAGTTCCTTATATGTACTTTAATTTATTTTTCTTATTGTAGCTCATTACTATGACCCCAAAGCATCAGCCTAACCTGTCCACTGTAAGGTAACTTTTCTATCCTACCTTAGGGAGACATGTCATTAAGGCGGCTGGGGCACTTTACACTACACTCACTCTTATTAAGACAGCCCCTATATTTGCTCTTTAATCACCAACCCCTAATAGAAGACGGTCACAATGCTCCTACGCACTCGTAAATATTTTTACAGTTCACCCCTTACCTATAACCGGACTGTCAGTATGATAAGACGGATCACTGTGAATCCACATTCAAATTATCAAATAATATGGGACATTAACTGTAGGGAGCCGAGGCTGTAACTCCAGCTTCTCAAACCTATATATTATTTCTATAAGATAAATGTAATACTTGCACCCTCATCCTAATCTTCACGTGAGAACAACCCCCTACCCCTTTATTTACCAGCTACAGCAACCCTAGCATCCTAATTATGCTTATGTATATATATATATATATATATATATATATCCATATTACTTATCCCCTCAGAAACACACAATGATCTTACCTATAGCCCACTAGATTTTCCCAAACCTAACAATTTTGACCTATTAATTTAGTAGTGCTTAGATCCTTCCATCTTTTGATCTGATCTGCGACGTGTAGGACAATGGTCTTGTGGTCTTATTTATGAATGGACAGTATATAGGTACATGGGTACTTATAGATGGGTTAACTGCATATGTTTTGATATATTCCACGGATACCTTAGAGAGTCATGCTGTCCAGATGTAATACAGGAGTATTGCATTCTATTGGCTGATTGGAATAGCCAATAGAATGCAAGCTCACTCCTATTGGCTGATTGGATCAGCCAATAGGATGAAAGCTCAATCCTATTGGCTGATTGCAACAGCCAATAGGATTTTTTTCAACCTTAATTCCGATTGGCTGATAGAATTCTATGGATGAAGACAGAAGATGCCGTCTGGATAAAGACTTCTGCCCTGTTGAATGAGGACGTCGCCCTGCTTGGAAGAAGACTTCTGCCGGCTTGGATGAGAACTTCTGCCGCTTCGTTGAGGATGGATGTCGACTCTTCAGAAACTGTAAGTGAATCTTTGGGGGTTAGTGTTAGACTTTTTTAAGGGTTTATTGGGTGGGTTTTAATTTTAGATTAGGGTTTGGGCTTTTGAAAATGAGCTAAATGACCTTTTAAGGGCAATGCTCATACAAATGCCCTTTTCAGGGCAATGGGGAGTTTAGGTTTCTTAGATTAGGTTTTTATTTGGGGGGGTTGGTTGTGTGGTGGTGGGTTTTACTGTTGGGGGGGTATTTGTATTTTTTATTTACAGGTAAAAGAGTTGATTTCTTTGGGGCAATGCCTCTCAAAAGGCCCTTTTAAGGGCCATTGGTATTTTATTGTAGGCTACGGTTTTTTTATTTTAGGGGGGCTTTTTTATTTTCATAGGGCTCTTAGATTAGGTGTAATTAGTTTAAATATTTGATCACGTATTTTTTATTTTGTGTAACTTAGTGTTTATTTTTTTTGTAACTTAGTGTTTGTTATTTTTTTTAACTTAGTTGTTAGTTTTTTGTAACTTTGTCATTTTTAATTGTAGATTTAAATTATTTGAGTAGGGTTAGGTGTTTAAATATAATAATATAGTTAAAGGCACAGTCTACTATAGAATTGTTATTGTTTTAAAAGATAGATAATCCCTTTATTACCCATTCCTCAGTTTTGCATAACCAACACAGTTATATTAATATACTTTTTACCTCTGTGATTACCTTGTATCTAGGAACCTTCTTCCAGCACCCTGATCACATGACTGTGACTGTTTATTATCTATTGTCTTAAATTTAGCACTGCAGTTTTGTGCTAAATCTTAAATAACCCCCTGTGCCTGAACACAGTGTTATCTATATGGCCCATGTGTACTTTCTGTCTCTTTGACCTAGATTTGGAGTTTGGCGTTAGCCGTGAAAACCAGCGTTAGAGGCTCCTAACGCTGGTTTTAGGCTACCGCCGGTATTTGGAGTCACTCAAAATAGGGTCTAACGCTCACTTTCCAGCTGCGACTTTTCCATACCGCAGATCCCCTTACGTAAATTACGTATCCTATCTTTTCAATGGGATTTTTATAACTCCGGTATTTAGAGTCGTTTCTGAAGTGAGCGTTAGACATCTAACGACAAAACTCCAGCCGCAGGAAAAAAGTCAGTAGTTAAGAGCTTTCTGGGCTAACGCCGGTTTATAAAGCTCTTAACTACTGTGCCCTAAAGTACACTAACACCCATAAACTACCTATGTACCCCTAAACCGAGGTCCCCCCACATCGCCGACACTCAAAAGATTTTTTTTAACCCCTAATCTGCCGACCGACACCTACGTTATACTTATGTACCCCTAATCTGCTGCCCCTAACACCGCCGACCCCTGTATTATATTTATTAACCCCTAACCTGCCCCCCACAACGTCGCCTCCACCTGCCTACACTTATTAACCCCTAATCTGCCGACCGCAAAGCGCCGCCACCTACGTTATCCTTATGTACCCCTAATCTGCTGCCCCTAACACCGCCGACCCCTATATTATATTTATTAACCCCTAATCTGCCCCCCTCAACGTCGCCTCCACCTGCCTACACTTATTAACCCCTAATCTGCCGACCGGACCTGAGCGCTACTATAATAAAGTTATTAACCCCTAATCCGCCTCACTAACCCTATAATAAATAGTATTAACCCCTAATCTGCCCTCCCTAATATCGCCGACACCTAACTTAAATTATTGACCCCTAATCTGCCGACCGAATCTCGCCGCTATTCTAATAAATGTATTAACCCCTAAAGCTAAGTCTAACCCTAATACTAACACCCCCCTAAGTTAAATATAATTTAAATCTAACAAAATTGATTAACTCTTATTAAATAAATTATTCCTATTTAAAGTTAAATACTTACCTGTAAAATAAATCCTAATATAGCTACAATATAAATTATAATTATATTATAGCTATTTTAGGATTAATATTTATTTTACAGGTAACTTTGTATTTATTTTAACCATGTACAATAGCTATTAAATAGTTAAGAACTATTTAATAGCTAAAATAGTTAAAATAATTACAAATTTACCTGTAAAAGAAATCCTAACCTAAGTTACAATTAAACCTAACACTAGACTATCAATAAATTAATTAAATAAACTACCTACAATTATCTACAATTAACCTAACACTACACTATCAATAAATTAATTAAATACAATTGCTACAAATAAATACAATTAAATAAACTAGCTAAAGTACAAAAAATAAAAAAGAACTAAGTTACAAAAAATAAAAAAATATTTACAAACATAAGAAAAATATTACAACAATTTTAAACTAATTACACCTACTCTAAGCCCCCTAATAAAATAACAAAGCCCCCCAAAATAAAAAAAATGCCCTACCCTATTCTAAATTACTAAAGTTCAAAGCTCTTTTACCTTACCAGCCCTGAACAGGGCCCTTTGTGGGGCATGCCCCAAGAAATACAGCTCTTTTGCCTGTAAAAAAAAACATACAATACCCAAGCCCCCCAACATTACAACCCACCACCCACATACCCCTAATCTAACCCAAACCCCCCTTAAATAAACCTAACACTAAGCCCCTGAAGATCATCCTACCTTGTCTTCACCTCACCGGGTATCACACCGATCCGTCCAGAAGAGCTCCTCCGATGTCCTGATCCAAGCCCAAGCGGGGGGCTGAAAAGGTCCATGATCCGGCTGAAGTCTTCATCCAAGCGGGGCAATAGAATGCAAGCTCAATCTGATTGGCTGATTGGATCAGCCAATCGGATTGAACTTGATTCTGATTGGCTGATTCCATCAGCCAATCAGAATATTCCTACCTTAATTCCGATTTGCTGATAGAATCCTATCAGCCAATCGGAATTCGAGGGACGCCATCTTGGATGAGGTCATTTAAAGGAACCGTCATTCGTCGTTCAGTCGTCGGCCAGGATGGATGTTCCGCGGTGGAGGTCTTTAGGATGCTGCCGCTTCGCTCCGGATGGATGCCGCTTGGATGAAGACTTCAATCGGATGGAAGACCTCTTCTGCCCCGCTTGGATGAAGACTTCCGCCGGATCATGGACCTCTTCAGCCCCCCGCTTGGGCTTGGATCAGGACATCGGAGGAGCTCTTCTGGACGGATCGGTGTGATACCCGGTGAGGTGAAGACAAGGTAACATGATCTTCAGGGGCTTAGTGTTAGGTTTATTTAAGGGGGGTTTGGGTTAGATTAGGGGTATGTGGGTGGTGGGTTGTAATGTTGGGGGGCTTGGGTATTGTATGTTTTTTTTTACAGGCAAAAGAGCTGTATTTCTTGGGGCATGCCCCACAAAGGGCCCTGTTCAGGGCTGGTAAGGTAAAAGAGCTTTGAACTTTAGTAATTTAGAATAGGGTAGGGCATTTTTTTATTTTGGGGGGCTTTGTTATTTTATTAGGGGGCTTAGAGTAGGTGTAATTAGTTTAAAATTGTTGTAATATTTTTCTTATGTTTGTAAATATTTTTTTATTTTTTGTAACTTAGTTCTTTTTTATTTTTTGTACTTTAGCTAGTTTATTTAATTGTATTTATTTGTAGCAATTGTATTTAATTAATTTATTGATAGTGTAGTGTTAGGTTAATTGTAGATAATTGTAGGTAGTTTATTTAATTAATTTATTGATAGTCTAGTGTTAGGTTTAATTGTAACTTAGGTTAGGATTTCTTTTACAGGTAAATTTGTAATTATTTTAACTATTTTAGCTATTAAATAGTTCTTAACTATTTAATAGCTATTGTACATGGTTAAAATAAATACAAAGTTACCTGTAAAATAAATATTAATCCTAAAATAGCTATAACATAATTATAATTTATATTGTAGCTATATTAGGGTTTATTTTACAGGTAAGTATTTAGCTTTAAATAGGAATAATTTATTTAATAAGAGTTAATTAATTTCGTTAGATTTAAATTATATTTAACTTAAGGGGGTGTTAGTGTTAGGGTTAGACTTAGCTTTAGGGGTTAATACATTTATTAGAATAGCGGTGAGCTCCAGTCGGCAGATTAGGGGTTAATGTTTGAAGTTAGGTGTCGGCGATGTTAGGGAGGGCAGATTAGGGGTTAATACTATTTATGATAGGGTTAGTGAGGCAGATTAGGGGTTAATAACTTTATTATAGTAGCGCTCAGGTCCGGTCGGCAGATTAGGGGTTAATAAGTGTAGGCAGGTGGAGGCGACGTTGTGGGGGGCAGATTAGGGGTTAATAAATATAATATAGGGGTCGGCGATGTTAGGGCAGCAGATTAGGGGTACATAGGGATAATGTAAGTAGCGGCGGTTTACGGAGCGGCAGATTAGGGGTTAATAATAATATGCAGGGGTCAGTGATAGCGGGGGCGGCAGATTAGGGGTTAATAAGTGTAAGGTTAGGGGTGTTTAGACTCGGGGTACATGTTAGAGTGTTAAGTGCAGACGTAGGAAGGGTTACCGCATAGCAAACAATGGGGCTGCGTTAGGAGCTGAACGCGGCTTTTTTGCAGGTGTTTGGTTTTTTTTCAGCTCAAGCAGCCCCATTGTTTCCTATGGGGGAATCGTGCACGAGCACGTTTTTGAGGCTGGTCGCGTCCGTAAGCAACTCTGGTATCGAGAGTTGAAGCTGCGTTAAAAATGCTCTACGCTCCTTTTTTGGAGCCTAACGCAGCCTTTATGTGGACTCTCAATACCAGAGTTATTTTTATGGTGCGGCCAGAAAAAAGCCGGCTTCAGTTTTTCGGGTCGTTACCGACAAAACTCCAAATCTAGCGGTAAGTGTTAAAAAGAGATTTAAAAAGCATGTGATAAGAGGCAGCCCTCAAAGGCTTAGAAATTAGCATATGAGTCTGTCTAGGTTTAGTTTAAACTAAGAATACCAAGAGAAAAAAGCAAATTTGATGATAAAAGTGAATTGGAAAGTTGATTAAAATTAAAAGTCCTATCTGAAAAATGAAAGTTTAATTTATACTAGACTGTCCCTTTAATTTAATTTGTAGTTTAATGTAATTTTAGTATAACAGTTAGGGTAGATTAATTATTAGTTTAATATAGTTTAATGTAATTTTAGTATAACAGTTAGGGTAGATTAATTATTAGTTTAATATAGTTTAATGCAATTTTAGTATAACAGTTAGGATAGGTTAATTATTAGTTTAATATAGTTTAATTTAAATCTAAAGATAAGTTTTAATTTATTATAAGATAGGGATGAGTTAATATTTAATATAAAGTTAGCGGGTTGTTAGGTTTAGTAGGTTAATTTAGTTTATGGCGATGTGGGGGGCTGGCGGTTATGGGGTTAATAGGTTTAGTAAGTGCTAGTGATGTGGGAGGCCAGAGGTTTAGGGGTTAATACATTTAGTTAGTTACGGCGGGGTCCGGGAGCGGCGGAATAGGGGTTAATAAATTTATTAGAGTTGTGGTGGGGTCCGGGAGCGACGGGATAGGGGTTAATAAGTTTATTAGAGTTGCAGTGGGGTCCGGGAGTGGCGGTATAGGGGTTAATAACTTAATTTAGTTGCAGCAGGGTCCGGGAGCGGCAGAATAGGGGTTAATAACTTTATGTAGGTGGCGGCAGTGTTGGGGCGGTAGATTAGGGGTTAATAAGTATAATGTAGGTGGCGGCGGTGTTGGGGCGGCAGATTAGGGTTAATAAGTATAATGTAGGTGGTGGCGGTGTCGGGGTCACAGATTAGGGGTTAATAAGTATAATGTAGGTGGCAGCGGTGTAGGGGGCGGCAGATTAGGGGTGTTTAGACTCGGGGTACATGTTAGGGTGTTAGGTGTTAACATAACTTTTATTCTCCCATAGGAATCAATGGGATATCGGGCAGCAGCGAACATAAGCTTTTGCTGCTTTCAGACTCCCATTGATTCCTATGGCATCCGCCGCCTCTAGGGCGGCGGATTGAAAACCAGGTACGCTGGGCCGGAATAGTGGCGAGCGTACCTGGTTGATTTTTGTTAACTATTAAAAGTAGTCAGATAGTGCCGAATTTGCATTTGGAACATCTCCAATGATGTAAGCATCGATCTGTGTTGGACTGAGACCGGTGGATCGTATGAAACATCACAGATTTCAACTTTTGACGGTCTGTAGACTTTGATAAATAAGGGGAATCAGGCTCTCCACAATTACGCTGCGGAATTCCAGAGTATTTGCAGTTGACGGCTTGATAAATAGGCCTCATGGAGTGATTTACCAGAGGTTAATGAACTGGGTTCACTCCTGGCTCTTTACCTCATTTAACAGATATAAGGTGGGTGCATGATTGGTGTTCAGAGTTATGGGTCAATTTATCAAAGTGCAAGCGGACATGATACAATGTCTTGTGAACTGCTTGTGCAATGCCGCCCCCTGCAGATTCGGGGCCAATTGGCCGCTAGCAGGGGGTGTCAATCAGCCCGATCGTATAGGATCAGGTGGATTGAAGACCGTAGCCTCAGAGTCAGTGGACCAGTCAGTGGACCAGTCTTTAGACCGCTGCTTCATAACTGCTGTTTCCGGCAAGCCTGAAGGCTTGCACAGATACAGGGGCATCAAGCTCCATTTGAAGCTTGATAATTCAACCCCTTAGAGTGGAGTGGTCCAACACAGTGACTAAGCATAGATAGATGAACATGGGATCAGCGGGGGCAGCTTATTGAGTGAGGACAAAGGTGATCAGAGAGGAAGGGAAAACAGCAAGGCGCAGGGTTTTATTATTCATCATGACAATTTAACAGCTGTCAGCAAGTTCCTCAACAGGGCTGATGGAGTTCATTTGACAGATCTTGGGCTAGATATGTTTTTAGCTAATATCAAATTGTCTCTAGCATTGCAACTCTAAGTTGTGTTTAATAAGGTTTGTTGACATCTTGTGGCAGGTGGTGTTGGCCCTTCTTGATTGACTGAGAGGATAGGTGGAGTGATGGAAAGACTGAATGGGAAGAGTGCATGGTCTAGGTGGAGGACTAGGGTGCTCCTCCCTGAGTATGCAGGGTTTTTTTGGAGGAGCATACGCACTGTGCCACAGCTTCCTGTTTTGGACCTTGACCTAGCTGTTTCGAGTGCATTAAGCACAATTTTAATTAAATACATAATAGCATCACAGTAAAATAAAAGGTCTTGTATATCAGTGTTTCTCACCCTTTATGAAGTAACCCATGGATATTATTAGGTAAAAAAAAATAAATAAGAGGAAATCATGCATAAACCAAAATAGGTTAAATTGTGAGTGGAGCACTATTTAGCACTCCTGCTCATGTGTTAACTTCGTTAGATGGAGGCTTTTAGCACTTGGCGGGTTTCACTTGTATTATCAGTTGAAAGTAAAAAGTTAACGTTTCAGAAAAAACTGGCGCGAAAAAGTTCAACTTTAAATATTGCGACCGCGTTAACATATTCCCCTATAAAGTAAAAGGCGAGCAAAAACTGAAAGAACCTAAAACCCATATTCGCACGCTAATCCGACTGCATTTATTCAAGAGCGCTAAGCTCAACAGGAAACATGAATATTTCACATTCCAATGTTCTTCTCATAGAATAGTAAGTTCTAATTACTCTTAAAGGGATACTGAACCCAAATTTTTATTTCATGATTTAGGTAGAGCATGCAATTTTAAGCAACTTTCTAATTTAATCCTATTATCAATTTTTCTTCATTCTCTTAGTATTTTTATTTGAAAAAGCAGAAATGTAAGCTTAGGAGCCAGCCTATTTTTGTTTGAGCACCCTGGGTAGCGCTTGCTGATTGGTGGCTACATTGTGCTTGGGATCATTGTCCTGTTACATCACCCAATTTCGGCCAAGCTCTAGAATACTTTGGTATACAGAGGAGTTCATTCTTAACTCAATGTCTGCAAGGTGCCCAGGTCTTGTGGCTGCAAAACAAGGCCAAATCATCACCCATTCACCACCGTGCTTGACAGTTGTGGGCCGATTTATGTAGCATATCATGTCCGCTGCACATCGATAAATGCGGACAGCATACGCTGTCGGCATTTATCATTGCACAAGCAGTTCTTGTGAATCCTATGGCTCAAATGGAGCCTGCTGCAAAACTCTAAGAACAAGGTTAAGACTCCAAGGAGGAGCAACAGATTTAAATACAGACCTGATTCTGACCAAGGCTTGAGCAAAAGACTGAACATCTGGCAGAACTGCCAGACATTTATGCAGAAGAATAGACAGAGCAGAAATCTGACCCTTCAAAGTACTGACTGACAAACTCATCTCCAGGCCCTCCTGAAGAAAAGCCAAAATTCAAAGGAACCCTTACGTTGTTCCAAGAAAAACCCTTTGAATCACACCAATGAAGGTATTTACACCATACCCTATGATAAATTCTGCAAGTAACCGGTTTACAAACCTGAAACATAGTATCTATGACTTTCTCAGAGAAGCCACGTCTATACAAACGTAGACGTTCAATCTTCAAACAGTCAGCTTCAGACAAACCAGATTTGGATGAAGAAAGGGACCCTGAAGAAGAAGGTCCTTTCTGAAAGGTAACCTCCATGGCGGAAGAGATGACATTATCACCAAATCCATCAAGGCCATGCAGGAGTTATTAGAATCACAGAAGCTCTCTACTGTTTGATGCTAGCAATTACTCGTGGAAGCAACGCAAATGGAGGAAACAGGTATGCTAGATTGAAGCTCCAAGGAACCACTAGAGCATCTACCAGAACTGCTTGAGGATCTCTTGACCTTGAACCATACTTTGGAAGCTTGGTGTTTTGACGAGACGTCAGCAGATCCAATTCCGGAACCCCCCACCTGAGAGTTATAATTGTGAAAACCTCTGAGTGGAGAGTCCACTCTCCAGGATGAAAAGTTTGCCTGCTTAGAAAATCCGCCTCCCAGTTGTCCACCCCTGGTATGTGGATGGCAGAGAGATGGCAATTGTGAGATTCTGCCCACTAGAGAATGCGAGACACCTCCTTCATTGCCAATAAACTCAGAGTTCCTCCCTGGTAATTGATGTAGGCCACCAAGCTGATATTTTCCGAGTGAAATCTGATAAATCGGACCAAAGCTAGTTGAGGCCAATCTATTAAAGCATAAAAAATTGCTCTCAGCTCCAAGATGTTTATTGGAAGACCCTGTGTCTTATAGAAACCCCAAACTGCTCCCCAGCCTAAAAGGCTGGCATCCATGGTCACAATCACCCAGGAAAGCCTTAGGAAGCATGTGCCCTAAGATAGATGGTCCTGTGAAACCCACCATGAGAGTGAGACTCTTGTTGGGGAATCCAAATTGATCTTTTGTGAGAGATCTGAGTGGTCCCCGTTCCATTGACGGAGCATGCATAGCTGCAGATGGAGCATGCAGGCAGCAAAAGGAATGATGTCCATTGAGGCAACCATCAGTCCAATCACCTCCATGCTTTGAGCCACTGATGGACGAATAGCAGACTGGAGAGACAGGCAAGAAACATGAAGCTTGGATTTTCTAACATCCGTCAGAAAGATCTTCATGGACAGGGAATCTATGATTGTTCCCAAGAAACAAACCCTTGTATCTGGAACAAGGGAACTCTTTCCCAGACTCACTTTACACCCGTGGGAACATAGAATAGACAACAACATCTTGGTATGAGATTTTTCTAGATGAAAAGATGGCGCTTGGACTAGAATGTCATCAAGATAAGGTGCTACAGCAATACCCTTGGACCTCACCACAGTCAGAAGAGCCCCCAGAACCTATGTAAAAATTATGGGAGCTGTAGCAAGGCCAAAATGAAGGGCAACAAACTGGAAATGTTTTTCCAGGAAGGCAAACCTTAGATAGTGGTAATGATCCTTGTGAATAGGAACATGAAGATACGCATCTTTCAGATCTATGGTTGTCATGAACTGACCCTTTTGGACCAAAGAAAGAATAGAACGGATGGTCTCCATCTTGAAGGAAGAATTGATAGAGACACTATAAGTCCAGAATGGGACAAAAAGTGCCCTCCTTCTTGGGAACTACAAATAGATTTGAATAGAATCCTAGACCCTGTTCCTCTAGAGGAACTGGAACAATCACTACCAGGGATGATAGGTCCTTTAAGCAGTTTAAGAAGGCCTCTCTCTTTATCTGATTTGCAGATAACCTTGACAGGTTAAATCCTATTCTGTAACTATGGTATACTATATCTATGGCCCAAGGATCTGGAACATTGCATATCCAAGCCTGCTGAAAAAAAGAAAGCTTGCCCCCCACTTGATCCACTACAGGATCGGGGGCAGCCCCTTCATGTTGATTTAGAATCAACGGAAGGCTTCTTAGCTTGGTTCCCCCTATTCCAAGACTGACTGGACCTCCAATAAGACTTGGATTAATCAGACTTGGAAGAGGAAGTATTTTGTCCCTTAAAGTTACGAAAGGAACAAAAATTAGAATTCTGGTGACCTTTAGGCCTGTTCTTTTTATCCTGAGGTAGGAAAAAAAAACTTTCCACCTGTAATGTCAGAAATAATTTCTGCCAGACCTGGCCCAAACAAGGTTTTACCCTTATAAGGCAGAGATAAAAGCTAGAACTTGGATGTAACATCTGCAGACCAAGATTTTAAACAGAGAGCTCTGCGAGCTAAAACAGTAAAACCAGAAATTTTAGCATCTAACCTAAAAGCTTGCATGTTGGCATCACATAGTCTCTTCTAGGATAAGATTAGATAAATCATTGCACCAATAAGATTCTGCCCCTGAAACTGTAGCAGGTTGCCACTGTAATCCCTGATGAATGTACATCTTATTTAAAAAAAAGCCTCAAGCTTCTTATCCATGAGATCATTGAAAGAACAACTATCTTCAATAGGAATAGTAGTTCTCTTAGCCAGAGTAGAAATAGCTCCCTCTACCATGGGCACCGTGCGCCACAAGTCACAAATAGAGTCAGCAACAGGAAACATCTTTTTAAAAACAGGGGACGGGGGAAATATCTGCCATATAATATCTGCCATACGGTCTGGAACTGGAAATACTTTCACAGATGAGAGTTTATCATATACCCTATTAAGCTTACTAGACCTCTTTGGATTCTCTGCAACAGATTTGGATTCTTCCAAAGTAGCAAGAACCTCCTTCAAAAGAACTCAAAGGTGTTCTAACTTAAATTTAAAATAATCTCCTCTGAATCTGCAGAATTTGTCACTACAGTATCAGAATCTGACAATTCCTCAGAAGCCACTGAAGAATCATCTTTATCAGATAATTGAGACAAACTGACTAACGCAACTTTAGCGAAGTCAGCCTTACTAACATCAATATGTTTAGATTTCCTCTTTCTTTTACCAGAAACCTTTGGAAAAGCTGATAAAGCTGCAGAAACAGCAGAAGTAATCTGCACAGCAAAATCCCCAGGTAAAAAAACACCCCCAGGAGGTTGAGAGGAACCGCAGGGCACTGCATCTAAAGCTTGGGAAGCTTGAGGGGGATGCTGATGCATAGCTGATGCATAGCACTATCCTGAGAGACAGGAGGCTCAGGGAGAGACATCTTATCTTTAAACTTTATTTAAACATAAAGAGCAAAACTGTACAGGAGGAATTATCTTAGCCTCCAAACACTATAAGCATTTTTCAAATGAATCAACTACAGTATTAGTGTCCATAATTGGGTATCAGTTCACAATTAACAAAAAAGTTTAAATGTCAAATTAAGTTTATTTACATTAAGCAATAAAATATAAATAAGCACTTAAAACCCTCAGCTCTGCTGAGGTCTTACCCCTCCAGAAGTTGCTATCCCACTAGCACAGAAAACAGGACACACCCGGTAGCAAAAAACACCTCCTTGTTACTGGAACAGCCCAGCCCAAATAAACTTTCCACTGTAGATAGAAGAAAATGCAGCCTCCATACTCGCCGCGGCAAACTCTGATCTGAACAGAGAAGCAGAAAACTGGAAGTGCCGAGAAGCGCCAAAAAAAATGGTGCAAAAACCAGCAAAAGTGATTGGGCCAATAAGCTGAGCTGAAAAGTGATTGCCTGAAGTAAGAAGTAAAGCAAACACCTGTCAAACACTTCCTAGACTCTCCCATCTCTGAGCCCCCATAACAAATTATGCCTCTTTTCACATAAAAGCAGTGCCCCTTAAACAGATTTAAATACTTTTCACAAGGATTTAACCCCTATAGTGCCGGTACCTTCAAACCTAGAAGGGAAAGCACTTACCTGTGGATCCTGCTCTGACAGGATCCACAGGTAAGAGTAACCAACTCTGGCTTTCTATAATAGGGTATTGGAAAAGGAGAGGATAAGGACAGAGGCATTAATATGGCACACTTGGGGGATTGACATCTCTTAACAATTTGGGTAGGTGATTGAGTGTTGAGGGACTATGTAATTAGTTTAAAACTTAACGTTTATTATTTATATTCATTGGATAAAAAATATATATATAGTTGTGCACAGTGGTGTGGACCATGCCACTATATGTTAAAAATCCATTCACATACACATGAAAGAAAAAGAAAATCCAATTAACTAAAGATTAAAGAAAAAATAAAGAAAAAAATGATTTATATACAAGCACTGCTAACTCTCTGTATTAGGAGCCTTTGATAAAGCGTATGCGAAACGCGCGTTAGGCCGTTTGCACTGCGCTCTCTGTTTGTGTTATGGAATATAGATAAAAAAATGGGTTTAGGTTATTAGAAAACTTTTTCTGGATATCGTCTTTTGGTATATTTGTTGGCCCTCTTTTAGGGCACCTTTTACGGTCAATAATTAGCCTGCTTTGGGAATGGGAGAGTGTTAGAAGTATTTTCAGTTTAATTGATTCAAGGCACATAAGCATTATCGATAATAGTACTTCTTCCTAATACCGCCACCCAGCTTGCTGCGGACCACATAGAAACATAGAAACTATTTTATGACGATAACCTAACCCTGATATTACATATTTAATTGTGCAACTTACAGGAGGTTTCTCCTAATACAGAGAGTTAGCAGTGCTTGTATATAAATCATTTTTTTCTTTATTTTTTCTTTAATCTTTAGTTAATTGGATTTTCTTTTTCTTTCATGTGTATGTGAATGGATTTTTAACATATAGTGGCATGGTCCACACCACTGTGCACAACTATATATATATTTTTTATCCAATGAATATAAATAATAAACGTTAAGTTTTAAACTAATTACATAGTCCCTCAACACTCAATCACCTACCCAAATTGTTAAGAGATGTCAATCCCCCAAGTGTGCCATATTAATGCCTCTGTCCTTATCCTCTCCTTTTCCAATACATTATAATTGGCATTAGGCACTACCTTATCCAGTACATAGGTCTATCTGGAGTAAGGTTTGAGATTGTCATCTCGAGTTCTTTCCCACCTTCCCCTTGAGGTTAAAAGGGTATTTTTTAAAAAAATTCTATAATAGGGGTTGCAATAATATTAGAAGTTTAAGCAAAGACTACCTTGCTGTCTTCTAACTGCTAATAGCCACCATTAATCTTACTAAAGAGATTGACATGGACACAGCATAACCCCAATCCTTGCTTGCAGGGAAAAGTACCTATCCTCCCGTGATCAAGGCAAAGAGAATGAATTGGGGTTATGGGTAAGGGAAGTGATACTTAAAGGGACACTGAACCCAAAATTTTTCTTTTGTGATTCAGATAGAGTATTCAATTGTAAGCAACTTTCTAATTTACTCCTATTATCAAATTTTCTTCATTCTCTTGGTATCTTTATTTGAAAAGCAAGAATGTAAGTTTAGATGCCAGTCCGTTTTTGGTGACCAATCTGGGTTGTTCTTGCTGAATGGTGGATAAATTCACCCACCAATAAACAAGGGCTGTCCATGGTACTGAACCAAAAAAATAGCTTAGATGCCTTCTTTATCAAATAAAGATAGCAAGAAAACAAAGAAAAATTGATAAAAGGATCAAATTATAAAGTTGCTTAAAATTGCATGCTCTATCTGAATCATGAAAGAAAAAAATTGGGTTCAGTGTCCCTGTCACAGCTCTGCTGGGGTGCTCTTTGCCTCCTGCTGGCCAGGAGTGAATATCTCACTAGTAATTAGAATGTTTCATGGACTCTCCATGCCATAGGAAAAATATGATTTTTCATGTTTTCATCTACTTGACTACAAAGGGCTCCAATGCACTTATATTTATGTCTATATATGTATACATATTTATTTATGTGTTTATATGTGTATATATATATATCTACATCTATACACATATAAATATATGACTACATATGTAGACATATATATATATATATATATATACACACACATACATACATATTTAGACATGTATATGTATGTATCTCTATGTTAAAGCCCTTTGCAGCCCTTTTTTCTAGCACCTAAGACCTTGAGCCCTTATAACTTTTTAATGCAACTTTTTTTTTTACTATGTTTTATCAGACAGTGTTACTGTGAGTGTATAACTGTAATGTTAAATGTATTTTTATGTTTTTTGTGCCACTTTTTTGTCTCACATAATAATTAGCTAGAGCTCTGAAGTCCCACTACCCCCACACGCGTTAAAATTTAATTGCACTGAAGCGAACGTGTTTAGTTTCAACTCATAATACGCATGGTATTTCCATTGCGCAAAAAGAGCCACAAAACACCCCATATAGTTGGTGTGCTACAGTTAGAGCACCACTCGTAATCTAGTGTGGGCAAATCTGATTATTATTTAACTGCAGACTATGGGCCCCATGTATTAAAAGGCAGGCGGAAAATTTCTCAACTTGTGAAGCTGTCCGTCCACATTTGCTGCATATTCCGATGAGTGTGTAATGCCAGCCCCTTCGTTCGCACAGCCAACCGCGCGAGTGAAGGGACTGTCATCACGAGAGCGAGCTCTCTGTGATTTCTCTTGACCACCTCTGAGGTGAGCGAGGAGTGTAAGAAGCAGGGGTCTAATGACGGCTGCTTCTTACATTGCGGGAATCAGGCTCGCATATGCGGACCTACCCTGCAAGGGCTCCGGAGCAGCTCTCACTGCTTCGTACATGGAGCCCTATGTGCACAAGTTAAACAGCTAAATGAACATCCAGATAAAACAAACTATGTGAAAGAACTCATGGCAAAATACTGTATGTATGAATAATCTAATCACCAATTGCTGTTTGAGGTTGCAATAATTAGAACGTGACACTGACTACCAAGATAGATTATACAACAATGAAGCATTTGTTTTATTTCAGATTAGTGTTCCTTGAATTACGCAAACCTTATTCTCTACTTGTAATCAAGTCAGTGTTTACTTTGGACTTGACGTCAGTTTAACCAGTGAAATATTACATAATTCACTGTATGAAAGTCTGTGTTTTATTATTTCTCGCTTAGAGTGTTTAATCAGAACAAATGTACAAGCAATGATTACAGTAGATAAAATACTTAAATGAAATGTCTGATGGATGTTGAACCTTAAACTTTAGAGAATTAAAGTGAATGTAAATTTAGATAATAAAGTGCCCAGTTTTTAAAAATCCTATTAAAAACAGGGGCACTTTAATTAATCAAAATTTACATTTCACTAGTGTTGTGAAAATACTTACATTTTATTCTTGAAAGCTGCTCCAGCGATTCCCTCGGTCGTCGCAAGCCTCTTCATACGTCAGAAATGACGAATCGGTCATCCTCCAACTATGGCTTCCCCCCCCGGGTGTCTGATTCAATGCCGTGATTGGAGGAAGCCGGATTCCTCATTTTAGACCCGGGAAGAGGCTTTGCGACGGGCGGGGGAAGTTATGCAGCGGCTGTCAAGATTTAAAGGTAATTCACAACACGAGTGAAATGTAAATTTTGATGAATTAAAGTGCCCCTGTTTTTAATCAGTTTTTTTTAAACCGGGCACTTTATCATCTAAATTTACATTCACTTTAACAGTGTTTACAGCCTACAAATCATTAAACTGTGTTTTTATAATAAAATGTTGCAAAAAAAAAAATAAGCCTGTTCCTCTAGTACATTGTGCAAGTTCTAATAGCAAATCTAAAGTGTATTGAGTTTACACCTTTCTCCTTGTTTTATATTAAATAATAGAACAGAAATACAAAGAAAAAGAAAAGAGGGTTATGTGCCCATACTCCTAATTACTAGAGTGCATTTATTTTCGGACAAATGCACATTTGTCACAAAAATCTGATTTTCATTTCGTTTAAATGAACTATAAAATCAGAATGAATGCACCAACGGAAATAAAGAAAACAAAAAAATACAGATGAAAATTGTCAGTATTAACTTCCTTTACATTTTTTAAAATCAGTTAATATTTACCTTAAAGGGACAGTAAACACCAAAAATGTTATTGTTTAAAAAGATAGAAAATGCCTTTATTTACCATTCCCCAGTTTTGCATAACCAACACGGTTATTTCAATACACTTTTTTTTAGTTTTCATTTCGTTTTAAACAAAAAAATCAAAAACAAATTTCCCTGAATATTCGGAACGAAAATTTCGTCCAAAACAAAGTTTTCTTGGCTGCACATGTCTACTAATTACTGGTGGTAAAGTTACTAAAAAATAAAGAACGTCCGGACAGTTCGTTTTTTAAAAAATAACAAAACCTTTATTCCAAGTTAAAAAATGTGAACAAGCAGTATCCTCACAGAGAACGTGTAACACCAAGCTGGCTTACGCGTTTTGGCTTATGCTATAATCATAGCCATAGGTGTTAGGACCCCTCTGCATCCTTTTAAAATACACATACGAAACCTATTAGTTAATTCTTAGTTAATTTACAAAAAACGCCCTCTCCAATGCAGTAAATTATATATACTTACACAGATAAAATAGCTAGCATTCATAGATGCCACCGGACAACAATAACCCAAATGAAACATTCTCCAAACCTTTGTTTGGGTCGATGTAGAACAATTTTATTTTTTTACCTGGGTACAGTTTATTTTCAATACCTGCCTATAATGTAATTTTCTTTCCTGCATTGTTGTTTGTAGCATAGTTATACTGGTCATATGTTTCACAGAGAGGGCGTTTTTTGTAAATTAACTAATTAAGGATTAAACAATATGTTTCGTATGTGTATTTTAAAAGGATGCAGAGGGGTCCTAACACCTATGGCTATGATTGCGGCATAAGCCAAAATGCGTAAACCAACTTGGTGTTACGCTTTCTCTGTGAGTATACTGCTTGTTCACATTTTTTAACTTGGAATAAAGGTTTTGTTGTTTTTTAAAAAACGAACTGTCCGGGCGTTCTTTATTTTATGCTAAATCACCAGCAGGACAGATCGTTGGTTTTTGTTCCATGATTGCACTTTACTTTAAAAGCCTGAAGTTTATTGCAAGAATTTACAGGAATTACGGACCGGCTTGGATACTTGACACACCTCCTCCCCCATTGGCTACTACGGACCACGTCACGGCTGACGTCATCTCCCTCCTCGTGGGACAGCGAGACAGCGTGCGTCCTGAATGTGGTGATTGTACCTGGCATATTGGTTATACGCTATAGCAGCGTTTGGAGGATAATTCAAGCCTATTTTTGCTCAAAATCAGGAAAGTTCTTCTCTGTGAAAGGCACGTGTTGAGCAAAAAGAGGCTGCTTCTTGGGTGGTAACTAGCCATAGAACAAGCTATTATGCTATTGTTCGTTCTCAGGTTGAGCGCTTCTCTCTTTTTATTTATGCAAATTATGACACTTAGGGAAGTCTCCCTAAGTGTGATTAGGGAATCCAGACGTGGACACGTTGCTCTGTGTGCCTAGAGGGATATGGCTGCACCTCACTGACGAGGCCCACAATAGGCCGAAACGTACGTCTGGGGTTTTGCTGTTTCTCTCGTTCAGAGAGGGATTGCCTGGTATTTCGGGGCTGAACTGAACTGTGAAGTCAGGATCAGACTGATATGCTTCAGGAAAGTTCTTCTCTGTGAAAGGCACATGTTGAGCAAAAAGAGGCTGCTTCTTGGGTGGTAACTAGCCATAGAACAAGCTATTATGCTATTGTTCGTTCCCAGGTTGAGCGCTTCTCTCTTTTTATTTATGAAAATTATGGAATAGTTGATTAGATCGATTGGATCAGCGACACTTTCCATTTGTCAGTGCTTTACGTGTCCCGAGCAGCACTTCTACTATATGTTTAACACCTTTGCAATGATTAAACACACAGTAGTGGAGGGTTGATAGTCTTAAAATTGCATGTCCTAATGAATTGGAACATGTCATTTTTCGACTAATATTGCTCTTTAAAGGGATAGGAAAGTCAAAATAAACCTTTCCTGATTGAGAACATGCCATTTTTTAATTCACTTCTACTTTGGGTGCCTTTGTTAAAAAGAATATGTACATATTCTCAGAAGCAGCAATACAATCACCTATATAAAAAAAATAGTACAAAGAAGAGGTTAAGTGGCAGAATAACATGTAATTCACAATGAATAATAAAATAAAAATATTTATAATCATTGCTTGCACCAAAAGAATATTATAATATTTCAAACATAATGCTATCAAAATGTAGCAAACCTCCCAAGTTTACTATCATTGTAAAGGTTGATACAGACTAAAGTGATGTTCTTTTGAAACACATTAAAAATCAAGTGTAAAAGGCGCAACGGCCGACCAGGCCTAAAATGGTCGTGTGAAGTGAAAGCTCAGTGAGATTAACAACAATCTAAGCCCGATTTATGATCTAAATATCCAAAAAGAAGCTGTAATTAGCACGGAAGGAATGTAGAACATTAGAATTGGAGTGAGAAACAGACATCTTGTCAATCGATATCATACATACCGGCACGGAACTCCACACAGGATCAAAAAACACCACATCTATCAAACAGCATGACTGGTGAGAGCTTTAATGGTGGAGCACAGTGGTAGCCGAAGATCTCACTTCCAATAGCCATCCTCATGTCTAAAGTCGATCTCTCTCCAGCGCATGGATGAGCTGCACGAGCAGGTACCTGAAATTAAAATAAAATAAAGATAAATATAAATGGCACGAAAGGCGCCATGATGGACATCTACGTTTACCACATCGTCATCTTTGGGATCAACAGATGATAAATAATATACAGATTGTTCATGCAATAAATGGGGGATATGTTTATCCTACAGTTAAGAAAAACAAATTAGGATATTGGGACACTGAGCATTGCAATACTAGGCCTCAACTGGAATGTTTACATAATAACATTCTGATAGTACTGGCGATATTTCTAATCAGGCAAAACATAGATAGAGCAGAATATACTTAAATCATACTAGCCACAAGTGTCCTAAATGGTTAATTCTTATAAAGATCTCAGAATTGTACATAATCTGCAAAACATACAGTGCCCCAGACATGCCATCTTGAAGGACAATATTGATGAAACTACAGATTCAGCACTGGATGCAGAAGCCCAGGCCCCTTTAACAAGGGCAGACTTACAATCTTTACCATCCAAAGAGGATTTTACTGCATTAATCACACAAGTGAGCCAGATAGTCAAGTCAAGCCTTGCAGAGGTTAAAAAGGATATAAATGAGATCGACAATATGATAAAACTGCTGGAAGAAGACACAGAATTAACCAACAAATATTTAGATCAACATGCGAGATAGTCCTCCCATCACTAAGCTCTAATAGAACAGCTACAGGACCAGGTGGCGGACCTGGATAACAGGGGCCATCGTCAGAATATTAGACTGAGAGGCATACCAGAAATTGTGCAAACAGGACAGCTTCTCCCTTACTTGCAAAGACTGTTTAATTTCATCATGGATGCCAAAGAAGAGATAGAATTCCCTCTGGATAGATACCACAGGGCCTTAAGGCATGTCCCCAAGGATAAAGCACCTCCCACGACATAATCATTAAATTCTCTAGTTTTAGATATAAGGAAAACATCCTACCTGCGGCTAGGAAAAAACATCCAATTTAATTTGAGGAAAATCCTATTTTATTTTTTGCAGACCTTAGCCATATGACATTAACCAAAAGAAAAGAAGCGGGATACCTTACATCACACTTGAGAGACTTGGGGATCCAATACAGATGGGGATTTCCCTTCTGTTTAAAAGTGATTAAAGGCAATACCATAGCCATATACAAATCTCAGGAGGACATTGACCAATTTTGCTCTCAACTGGGCATCTCAACTCCTACACTACCAAAACTAAAAGATGGAATGGAGAAAAATGATGACCCTCAGGAAGGTTTACCCAGACCACTACACACCGGCTGAAATAAGGTTGCTAAGAAGAGAAAGAACAAGAGCCAAGCTGCAAGACCTATACATTCAGAAGAGACTGATCCTACATGAAAATGTAATGTTCGCACTGAGGTTATGGTATTGATATATCTGTCTGTAAAAAAAAGTTTATATAATCTTCCACCCCCAGCTTCATCTGATATGAGGTGGATCTCCCCTTTGGATATAGTGAAAGAACTAGAGAATCCCATCACTCAAGTATTGTCAGCCATAAATAGTCTACCTTCCCATGAAAGCCCTTGGCCAGGCGGATTTTCCAACGCATATTATAAACAATTCAAACATATACTAGCTCCACATCTCACCACATTTTTCTAAGCAATAGATGATAACGTTTAGTGGTCCACGCAAATTTTAGAAGCACATATAATGGTTCTGCTGAAATTCGGAAAAGACAACACTATGGTAGAGAATTATAGACCTATATCTTTACTCAATTTGGATATTAAAAATGTTACGAAAATATTACCCAAAAGAATAAATTCAATATTGCCTAAACTGATTCATGTAGATCAGTCGGACTTTGTCCCGGGTCGCAAGGCCAGGGATAATACCATATTAACGTTACACCTTATTGAACATGCAAATAGGACTGGGGAACCCACAATTCTTATATCAACAGATGACGAAAAGGAGTTTGATCACTTAGACTGGAGGTTTCTTAGGGCTTGCCTGGTTCGATTTGGTTTTGGTAATAAGATGATAGACAGAATCCTCAGCGTATATAATAACCCCTCAGTGAGAGTTAAAGCAAATGGCAGATATATAATGAGACAAGGCAGGGGTGCCCTTTATCCCCACTTTTGTTTGCGTTATCTATGGAAGCTCTTGCAGCACATATCCGGGAAAATATTAAAATTCATGGTATCAAAATAGGCCCGAATGAATGCAAAGTTACATTATATTCTGATGATGTCCTGGTTTCCATGACATCGCCAGACATATCACTTTCCCATTTGATGTCAGAATTTGCAAAATTCGGTGAACAAATTTTCTTGTCCATATAAATTATGGCAACTTAAGATTAGGTACCTGGGTATAGAACTGACACCCACGACAAATAAATTATTCCAATATAATTACCTACCCATGCTGATTAAGCTGAAAACTGATCTTTGAGTATGGCATGATAAGCCTTTAAGCTTTTAACATAGTGGGGTAGGAAACAGGCCATTAAAATGACCACACTCCCGCAGATATTATATATATTGCAAACGGTTCCTATACTTTTTTCTAAGTCATTCTTGTCTAACCTACAGTCCAATTCTTTTGTCTGGGGGAAAATTAAGCCCCATATAAATAAAGCAACTATGCATAGGCCGTTGGGGGATGGAGGCATTGGGGTTACAAAAATAGAGAGATACTATGACGCAGTGACCCTCCAACGTGTCTTGGACTGGCATGGTAAAATAGAGAATAAAGCATGGATTATGATAGATTCTCACCTTTTAAGATCTCCATCACTGGGGGCACTAAGCTGGGTTTCACCAAGCATTAGACTAACTTTAGCCAAAACTTCAATGCTGTATACACGTATTTTTGAAAATTGGGACTCATTAAGGGACTCGCAGCTGGGTATTTCCTCTAGAATTTCACCTCTATCGCCTATTTCATATAACGCAGAATTCCTTGGAGGACTAGAACCTCATAGAGCCATTGGTGGTGAACTAGGATATCCAATACCATTTATAAAATTGACAATTAATGGTAAATTAAAGCAAAGACAGGATCTAGAGGAGGTTGCTGAGGGAAGTTACTCATCTTAGCTGAAATATGCTCAGTTAAACCATTAAATTCACAATTCCAAATATAAAACAGACTTGTTGAGGCCTCCCACGAGGTACGAAAAGCTATGTCTATTAAAAATTCACCCATCTGGTACTTTATCCATAATTAGACATTTATTGGAGGAAACATTAATTAATATGCAAAACAGAATGAGAAGCAGTCTGCCAGGAATGAACAGCAGCATCAATAGCTTGTTCTATGGCCCGGTTGCCACCTGGTAGTAGCTTCTTTCTGCCCAATTGTGCTTTTCACAGAGGAAAACTTTCCTGTAGTATATCAGTCTGATCCCGCCGACATGGTCAGTCCAGCCCCGAAATACCAGGCAATTCTCCTCTGAACAAGGAACATGACAACCCCAGACGATCGTTTCGGCCTCCTTTGGGCCTCGTCAGTGAGGTGCAGCCATATCCCTCTAAGCACATTGGGCAAGGAGTCCACGTCTGGTTTCCCCCATCACCCTTAGGGAGACTATCCCCAGGGTCATATTTACATATGCAAAACAGAATGAGAAGCAGTCTGCCAGGAACGAACAGCAGCATCAATAGCTTGTTCTATGGCCCGGTTGCCACCTGGTAGTAGCTTCTTTCTGCCCAATTGTGCTTTTCACAGAGGAAAACTTTCCTGTAGTATATCAGTCTGATCCCGCCGACATGGTCAGTCCAGCCCCGAAATACCAGGCAATTCTCCTCTGAACAAGGAACATGACAACCCCAGACGATCGTTTCGGCCTCCTTTGGGCCTCGTCAGTGAGGTGCAGCCATATCCCTCTAAGCACATTGGGCAAGGAGTCCACGTCTGGTTTCCCCCATCACCCTTAGGGAGACTATCCCCAGGGTCATATTTACATATGCAAAACAGAATGAGAAGCAGTCTGCCAGGAACGAACAGCAGCATCAATAGCTTGTTCTATGGCCCGGTTGCCACCTGGTAGTAGCTTCTTTCTGCCCAATTGTGCTTTTCACAGAGGAAAACTTTCCTGTAGTATATCAGTCTGATCCCGCCGACATGGTCAGTCCAGCCCCGAAATACCAGGCAATTCTCCTCTGAACAAGGAACATGACAACCCCAGATGATCGTTTCAGCCTCCTTTGGGCCTCGTCAGTGAGGTGCAGCCATATCCCTCTAAGCACATTGGGCAAGGAGTCCACGTCTGGTTTCCCCCATCACCCTTAGGGAGACTATCCCCAGGGTCATATTTACATATGCAAAACAGAATGAGAAGCAGTCTGCCAGGAACGAACAGCAGCATCAATAGCTTGTTCTATGGCCCGGTTGCCACCTGGTAGTAGCTTCTTTCTGCCCAATTGTGCTTTTCACAGAGGAAAACTTTCCTGTAGTATATCAGTCTGATCCCGCCGACATGGTCAGTCCAGCCCCGAAATACCAGGCAATTCTCCTCTGAACAAGGAACATGACAACCCCAGACGATCGTTTCGGCCTCCTTTGGGCCTCGTCAGTGAGGTGCAGCCATATCCCTCTAAGCACATTGGGCAAGGAGTCCACGTCTGGTTTCCCCCATCACCCTTAGGGAGACTATCCCCAGGGTCATATTTACATATGCAAAACAGAATGAGAAGCAGTCTGCTAGGAACGAACAGCAGCATCAATAGCTTGTTCTATGGCCCGGTTGCCACCTGGTAGTAGCTTCTTTCTGCCCAATTGTGCTTTTCACAGAGGAAAACTTTCCTGTAGTATATCAGTCTGATCCCGCTGACATGGTCAGTCCAGCCCCGAAATACCAGGCAATTCTCCTCTGAACAAGGAACATGACAACCCCAGACGATCGTTTCGGCCTCCTTTGGGCCTCGTCAGTGAGGTGCAGCCATATCCCTCTAAGCACATTGGGCAAGGAGTCCACGTCTGGTTTCCCCCATCACCCTTAGGGAGACTATCCCCAGGGTCATATTTACATATGCAAAACAGAATGAGAAGCAGTCTGCCAGGAACGAACAGCAGCATCAATAGCTTGTTCTATGGCCCGGTTGCCACCTGGTAGTAGCTTCTTTCTGCCCAATTGTGCTTTTCACAGAGGAAAACTTTCCTGTAGTATATCAGTCTGATCCCGCCGACATGGTCAGTCCAGCCCCGAAATACCAGGCAATTCTCCTCTGAACAAGGAACATGACAACCCCAGACGATCGTTTCGGCCTCCTTTGGGCCTCGTCAGTGAGGTGCAGTCATATCCCTCTAAGCACATTGGGCAAGGAGTCCACGTCTGGTTTCCCCCATCACCCTTAGGGAGACTATCCCCAGGGTCATATTTACATATGCAAAACAGAATGAGAAGCAGTCTGCCAGGAACGAACAGCAGCATCAATAGCTTGTTCTATGGCCCGGTTGCCACCTGGTAGTAGCTTCTTTCTGCCCAATTGTGCTTTTCACAGAGGAAAACTTTCCTGTAGTATATCAGTCTGATCCCGCCGACATGGTCAGTCCAGCCCCGAAATACCAGGCAATTCTCCTCTGAACAAGGAACATGACAACCCCAGACGATCGTTTCGGCCTCCTTTGGGCCTCGTCAGTGAGGTGCAGCCATATCCCTCTAAGCACATTGGGCAAGGAGTCCACGTCTGGTTTCCCCCATCACCCTTAGGGAGACTATCCCCAGGGTCATATTTACATATGCAAAACAGAATGAGAAGCAGTCTGCCAGGAACGAACAGCAGCATCAATAGCTTGTTCTATGGCCCGGTTGCCACCTGGTAGTAGCTTCTTTCTGCCCAATTGTGCTTTTCACAGAGGAAAACTTTCCTGTAGTATATCAGTCTGATCCCGCCGACATGGTCAGTCCAGCCCCGAAATACCAGGCAATTCTCCTCTGAACAAGGAACATGACAACCCCAGACGATCGTTTCGGCCTCCTTTGGGCCTCGTCAGTGAGGTGCAGCCATATCCCTCTAAGCACATTGGGCAAGGAGTCCACGTCTGGTTTCCCCCATCACCCTTAGGGAGACTATCCCCAGGGTCATATTTACATATGCAAAACAGAATGAGAAGCAGTCTGCCAGGAACGAACAGCAGCATCAATAGCTTGTTCTATGGCCCGGTTGCCACCTGGTAGTAGCTTCTTTCTGCCCAATTGTGCTTTTCACAGAGGAAAACTTTCCTGTAGTATATCAGTCTGATCCTGCCGACATGGTCAGTCCAGCCCCGAAATACCAGGCAATTCTCCTCTGAACAAGGAACATGACAACCCAAGACGATCGTTTCGGCCTCCTTTGGGCCTCGTCAGTGAGGTGCAGCCATATCCCTCTAAGCACATTGGGCAAGGAGTCCACGTCTGGTTTCCCCCATCACCCTTAGGGAGACTATCCCCAGGGTCATATTTACATATGCAAAACAGAATGAGAAGCAGTCTGCCAGGAACGAACAGCAGCATCAATAGCTTGTTCTATGGCCCGGTTGCCACCTGGTAGTAGCTTCTTTCTGCCCAATTGTGCTTTTCACAGAGGAAAACTTTCCTGTAGTATATCAGTCTGATCCCGCCGACATGGTCAGTCCAGCCCCGAAATACCAGGCAATTCTCCTCTGAACAAGGAACATGACAACCCCAGACGATCGTTTCAGCCTCCTTTGGGCCTCGTCAGTGAGGTGCAGCCATATCCCTCTAAGCACATTGGGCAAGGAGTCCACGTCTGGTTTCCCTCATCACCCTTAGGGAGACTATCCCCAGGGTCATATTTACATATGCAAAACAGAATGAGAAGCAGTCTGCCAGGAACGAACAGCAGCATCAATAGCTTGTTCTATGGCCCGGTTGCCACCTGGTAGTAGCTTCTTTCTGCCCAATTGTGCTTTTCACAGAGGAAAACTTTCCTGTAGTATATCAGTCTGATCCCGCCGACATGGTCAGTCCAGCCCCGAAATACCAGGCAATTCTCCTCTGAACAAGGAACATGACAACCCCAGACGATCGTTTCGGCCTCCTTTGGGCCTCGTCAGTGAGGTGCAGTCATATCCCTCTAAGCACATTGGGCAAGGAGTCCACGTCTGGTTTCCCCCATCACCCTTAGGGAGACTATCCCCAGGGTCATATTTACATATGCAAAACAGAATGAGAAGCAGTCTGCCAGGAACGAACAGCAGCATCAATAGCTTGTTCTATGGCCCGGTTGCCACCTGGTAGTAGCTTCTTTCTGCCCAATTGTGCTTTTCACAGAGGAAAACTTTCCTGTAGTATATCAGTCTGATCCCGCCGACATGGTCAGTCCAGCCCCGAAATACCAGGCAATTCTCCTCTGAACAAGGAACATGACAACCCCAGACGATCGTTTCGGCCTCCTTTGGGCCTCGTCAGTGAGGTGCAGCCATATCCCTCTAAGCACATTGGGCAAGGAGTCCACGTCTGGTTTCCCCCATCACCCTTAGGGAGACTATCCCCAGGGTCATATTTACATATGCAAAACAGAATGAGAAGCAGTCTGCCAGGAACGAACAGCAGCATCAATAGCTTGTTCTATGGCCCGGTTGCCACCTGGTAGTAGCTTCTTTCTGCCCAATTGTGCTTTTCACAGAGGAAAACTTTCCTGTAGTATATCAGTCTGATCCCGCCGACATGGTCAGTCCAGCCCCGAAATACCAGGCAATTCTCCTCTGAACAAGGAACATGACAACCCCAGACGATCGTTTCGGCCTCCTTTGGGCCTCGTCAGTGAGGTGCAGCCATATCCCTCTAAGCACATTGGGCAAGGAGTCCACGTCTGGTTTCCCCCATCACCCTTAGGGAGACTATCCCCAGGGTCATATTTACATATGCAAAACAGAATGAGAAGCAGTCTGCCAGGAACGAACAGCAGCATCAATAGCTTGTTCTATGGCCCGGTTGCCACCTGGTAGTAGCTTCTTTCTGCCCAATTGTGCTTTTCACAGAGGAAAACTTTCCTGTAGTATATCAGTCCGATCCTGCCGACATGGTCAGTCCAGCCCCGAAATACCAGGCAATTCTCCTCTGAACAAGGAACATGACAACCCAAGACGATCGTTTCGGCCTCCTTTGGGCCTCGTCAGTGAGGTGCAGCCATATCCCTCTAAGCACATTGGGCAAGGAGTCCACGTCTGGTTTCCCCCATCACCCTTAGGGAGACTATCCCCAGGGTCATATTTACATATGCAAAACAGAATGAGAAGCAGTCTGCCAGGAACGAACAGCAGCATCAATAGCTTGTTCTATGGCCCGGTTGCCACCTGGTAGTAGCTTCTTTCTGCCCAATTGTGCTTTTCACAGAGGAAAACTTTCCTGTAGTATATCAGTCTGATCCCGCCGACATGGTCAGTCCAGCCCCGAAATACCAGGCAATTCTCCTCTGAACAAGGAACATGACAACCCCAGACGATCGTTTCAGCCTCCTTTGGGCCTCGTCAGTGAGGTGCAGCCATATCCCTCTAAGCACATTGGGCAAGGAGTCCACGTCTGGTTTCCCCCATCACCCTTAGGGAGACTATCCCCAGGGTCATATTTACATATGCAAAACAGAATGAGAAGCAGTCTGCCAGGAACGAACAGCAGCATCAATAGCTTGTTCTATGGCCCGGTTGCCACCTGGTAGTAGCTTCTTTCTGCCCAATTGTGCTTTTCACAGAGGAAAACTTTCCTGTAGTATATCAGTCTGATCCTGCCGACATGGTCAGTCCAGCCCCGAAATACCAGGCAATTCTCCTCTGAACAAGGAACATGACAACCCCAGACGATCGTTTCGGCCTCCTTTGGGCCTCGTCAGTGAGGTGCAGCCATATCCCTCTAAGCACATTGGGCAAGGAGTCCACGTCTGGTTTCCCCCATCACCCTTAGGGAGACTATCCCCAGGGTCATATTTACATATGCAAAACAGAATGAGAAGCAGTCTGCCAGGAACGAACAGCAGCATCAATAGCTTGTTCTATGGCCCGGTTGCCACCTGGTAGTAGCTTCTTTCTGCCCAATTGTGCTTTTCACAGAGGAAAACTTTCCTGTAGTATATCAGTCTGATCCTGCCGACATGGTCAGTCCAGCCCCGAAATACCAGGCAATTCTCCTCTGAACAAGGAACATGACAACCCCAGACGATCGTTTCGGCCTCCTTTGGGCCTCGTCAGTGAGGTGCAGCCATATCCCTCTAAGCACATTGGGCAAGGAGTCCACGTCTGGTTTCCCCCATCACCCTTAGGGAGACTATCCCCAGGGTCATATTTACATATGCAAAACAGAATGAGAAGCAGTCTGCTAGGAACGAACAGCAGCATCAATAGCTTGTTCTATGGCCCGGTTGCCACCTGGTAGTAGCTTCTTTCTGCCCAATTGTGCTTTTCACAGAGGAAAACTTTCCTGTAGTATATCAGTCTGATCCCGCCGACATGGTCAGTCCAGCCCTGAAATACCAGGCAATTCTCCTCTGAACAAGGAACATGACAACCCCAGACGATCGTTTCGGCCTCCTTTGGGCCTCGTCAGTGAGGTGCAGCCATATCCCTCTAAGCACATTGGACAAGGAGTCCACGTCTGGTTTCCCCCATCACCCTTAGGAAACAGGCCATTAAAATGACCACACTCCCGCACATATTAAATATATTGCAAACGGTTCCTATACTTTTTTCTAAGTCATTCTTGTCTAACCTACAGTCCAATTCTTTTGTCTGGGGGAAAATTAAGCCCCATATAAATAAAGCAACTATGCATAGGCCGTTGGGGGATGGAGGCATTGGGGTTACAAAAATAGAGAGATACTATGACGCAGTGACCCTCCAACGTGTCTTGGACTGGCATGGTAAAATAGAGAATAAAGCATGGATTATGATAGATTCTCACCTTTTAAGATCTCCGTCACTGGGGGCACTAAGCTGGGTTTCACCAAGCATTAGACTAACTTTAGCCAAAACTTCAATGCTGTATACACGTATTTTTGAAAATTGGGACTCATTAAGGGACTCGCAGCTGGGTATTTCCTCTAGAATTTCACCTCTATCGCCTATTTCATATAACGCAGAATTCCTTGGAGGACTAGAACCTCATAGAGCCATTGGTGGTGAACTAGGATATACAATACCATTTATAAAATTGACAATTAATGGTAAATTAAAGCAAAGACAGGATCTAGAGGAGGTTGCTGAGGGAAGTTACTCATCTTAGCTGAAATATGCTCAGTTAAACCATTAAATTCACAATTCCAAATATAAAACAGACTTGTTGAGGCCTCCCACGAGGTACGAAAAGCTATGTCTATTAAAAATTCACCCATCTGGTACTTTATCCATAATTAGACATTTATTGGAGGAAACATTAATTAATACTCTTCATTTATACACTAAAAGTTGGCAAAAGGAATTTGATGTCTCACTTACCAATCAAGATTGGGAAAACATATTTTACAATACTCGCAAGTCTTCTGCATCACTAAAAACCTTAGAATTTAATCATAAAATATTGACTTGCTGGTACTTAACCTCAGATCGGTTAAGGCGTATATACCCTAGCGTTGATGATAGGTGCTGGAGAGGGTGTGGGAAGAAAGGTAATATGTTGCATGTATGGTGGCAATGCGAGAAGATACAGCCAGTTTGGAAACAAATAGAGACCGTCTTCCAAACTATCATAGATGACTCCTTTACACTAAACCCATTGACGGCGCTATTAAATTACAGACCACCGGGATTATGCAAAATTAGATGGAACCTCCTGTTAATAGGGCTAAACAGTGCGAGGAATTTGATAGCGAGGAAGTGGAAATGCCCCCTACCAGACTAGAATGTATACAAAACACCACAACACTCATATCCCAAGAAGAGTATGTGTTTTTCAGAAAAGGGATCCTCACTAGATTCTATGACATTAGGTTTTATTGGGAATCTTTCCTGGGCTCCATTGGTAATTTGACAATGGAATAATTCATGCACCTTCTTGATTTCTTCCCGCATATTGCTTCTTTTTTCCCTCCCCTTCTTCCCTCTTTCTTCTTTTTTTTAAACTTCTCCTAAGGCAGGTAGGTAAAAGAATTGTAAAGTTGAATCCACCCTAGTAGGATCTCAGTTGCGTTTTGTTTGCTTTTATTATTACTGTTTTAAAATTTCATTAAAATTGGAATCGCAAGAAAATATAAGTTCTCACAAATAAGTCGAGACGACTTATAGATGTTGTTTATCACCATGAATAACCAGAGGTGATATATGGACTGCCCCATGGACTAATTTCTGACTATAAGTCTCTGAAAGAAGGAATATTGTATGGACAATGTCTATGTTGTATGTTATATGTTATTCATATGCTTGTATGAAGAACTTGAAAATTTTAATAAAAACTATATATAAAAAAAATAAAAATAAATCAAGTGTAAAGGTTGCAAAGGTCAAACATACCTAGAAGAAAAAAGACCAACAAATATTAAAAAAAAAAAAACTTTGTTACTAACTATAGTGCAAGGCTTGTGAAAATAAGAGATCTTCTTTGCCTATACACAGCTCAGGCAGATTTATTAGGCTCTGGATGAAAACATCATAGAGTTTTGAGTTTTCTAAGTGTAGGTGTAAAAAAACATGTAGAATTATTATTATTATATTTGTAGGATTATACACGCAAACAAATTTGTGGTGTCAGATCCAGTACACAGGGAAACAAAAAAGAAAACTTAAAGGGACTGTCTAGTCAAAATTAAACTTTCATGATTCAGATAGTGCATGCAATTTTAAACTACTTTACGGTTTACTTTTATCATCAAGTTTGCTTTGTTCTCTTGGTATTCTTTGTTGAAAGCTAAACCTAGGTAGGTTCATATGCTAACTTCTAAGCCCTTGAAGGCTGCCTTTTATCTCAGTGCATTTTGACAGTTTTTCACAGCTAGAAATTGCTAGTTCATTTGTGCCATATAGATACCACTGTGCTCACTCCCATGGAGTTATTTATCAGTCAGCAATGATTGACTAAAATGCAAGCCTGTCAAAAGAAATGAGAAAAGGGGCAGTCTGCAGAGGTTTAGATACAAAGTAATCACAGAGGTCAAAAGTGTATTAATATAACCATGTTGGTTATGCAAAACTGGAGAATGGGTAATAATAAAGGGATTATTTATCTGTTTAAACAATAGCAATTCTGGAGTAGACTGTCCCTTTAAGAATGTGAAACAACAAAACATTGCAGATGTGTCAAAAGAGAATGTTTCAGACCAAAATGTTTTTGTATTACCTTTAACTTAAACATTAGACCATAATTTAATTACAGTTGTATATTAGTAAAGTTTTATGTGATTGTAAACCTCTCGTTTCTATCATTTTCAAGTTAAAAAATATCAACAATAAAGATCTGTTCTTGAAAGTGTCACATTCAGTGAGAATTAAACATTCGATTATAGAAAGTTTAGCAAGGAAAAATATAATAGCATTCCATAGCTGTTTTTTGTGACATTCTTTTATGATAAGATTTATTTTCAGATATGAAATAACTGCACTACAAAATTGAAAAGTCATTTGTCTTTGATCATACCTAGCTATCTCTGATTAAACAACTGAAAACTCATTCCCATAACCCAGTATTTGATAGGTCAGATAATTTGTTTCTTTGTAAAAAAAAAATTGAACAAATATGTAACTGCCTGCTAATCAGATTGTAAATATTGATAATGTTGACGTTGGCCATACAAATAAGCCTATAAAACCTATAAAGCCTTGTTAATACTTCTCCCAGTCTCCTTTTTCATTCTTCTATTCCTTTCACACACCTGACAATAACAACATGGCTGTAAAGTTGTGCCTGTGCCTCAGTGTTGCACTATCATTTCTATATATATCTGTATCCAGTAATATACTCCCTGGAGGTCCAATGAATGCAAACCCAGACGATCCAAGCATCCAGAAAGCGTCCATCTTTGCTGTGAATGAGTTTAACAAAAATTCAAAGGATGACTATCTCTGCAAACTCATAAAAGTTATGTCAGCGCAATCACAGGTAATCTAGACTAAAAATAAAGAAAATGACTGCATTAGTTATATAACTGATTAATTAAATAAATATATTGTTAGGATGTATTACAAATATTTATTATTTGTAGCCAATTTAATAGCATTGAAATAATCAAACAAGTGTCATTAAAACAGAGCCTGAATTTAACAGAATTTTTTACCTTTACATTTTTTTTTTACTTTTTTTTTTTCTCCCACAGTGAGTTTAGTAGATTCACTTCAGCTGAAAGTTATGTCATAGTCTAAACTTTAGAGGATGTAAGTTTAAAGTGAATGTAAAGTTGAATGAATCAGTGCCCGAATCTTAAAAATAGTATTAAAAACAGGCGCACTTTCATTCATGAACGTTTACATTGCAGCATTTTTTTAAAAATACCTTTTTATTTGGCAATGCCGGATAGGCAATCCCCCGCCCACAGCTCCTCTGTACTTACCTCAGCAATGACCAATTTCAGCTTCCTCCAATCATGGTGTGCACCCCAGAGCGTCCATCTTGTGAGGCCACGCCGTGATTGGAGGAAGCTGGTTTCGTCATTGCTGTGCTAAGTACAGCATAAGAAGTGGGCGGGGGATCGCCGATCAGGCTTTGGTGAAGAAAAAGGTATTTTTTTAAAAACGCTGCAATGTAAAGTTTCATGAATGAAAGTGCCACTGTTTTTAATAGTAGTTTTAAAAAACGGCACTGATTCATAAAACTTTACATTCACTTTAAGAGGCCCATTTATCAAGTTCCGTATGGAGCTTGTGGGTCGTGTTTCTGGCGAGTCTTCAGACTCGCCAGAAACAGCAGTTATGAAGCAGTGGTCTAAAGTCCGCTGCTCTAACCCTGTCCGCCTGCTCTGAGCGGGTTGAATCGCCACAATTCAACCCGATTGAGTACGATCGGGTTGATTGACACCTCCCTGTTGGTGGCCCATTGGCCGCAAGTCTGCAGGGGGCGGCGTTGCACAAGCAGCTCTTGTGAGCTGCTGGTGCAATGCTGAATAAGGACAGCGTATTGTTCTCCGCATTCAGCGAGGTCTTGCGGACCTGATCTGCACTGTTGGATCAGGTCCGCAAGACCTTTGATAAAAAGGCCTCTAAGACTCTGCACTACTGTGCATTTAACCCTGCAAATCAGCAGCACTAGTTGCACAACTCAGCTATTTAACTAACTTTGCTGATTGGATCAGCGGTAGTTTCCGCTCAGGACCTGTAGTGGTCAGTGGGTCTATTGTTTGTTTAACCCCTTTGCAGATGTTAAACACACTGTAGTGCAAGGTTGTTAGTCTAAACATTACACAAACAAATTAGAACATGTAATTCTTTGGCTTTTATGACCCTTTAATTTTTTTTCCATCTGATTTGTCACATAATCACTGTGGAAACTAGGAAACTAAAGGTCACACTAATTTACTGAGTTCATTTACAGGTAAACTGGCAAAAATAAATAGAAAAGTGCATTGAATGTATTTTTTCACTACTTATATATTAAACATTTTAGAGTAATTGATGTATATGTCAGACTGATATGAAAGAGATTCTCTAAGGTTGACATCATTTTTTTTTAAATTGTGTCCTAAACTTTATACCCCAACTTTACATGGTAATAAGTTCAAATGATTATGGCATCCATCCAGATAAATGGTGGTTTGCCCTTGTACTGAGGGTAATCTAAGGGGTCTATTTATGATAGTGCGGACGGACATGATACAATGTAGCGTATCATGTCCGTCACACATCGATAAATGCCGACAGTACACACTGTCAGCATTTATAATTGCACCAGCAGTTCTTGTAAACTGCTGGTGCAATGCCACCCCTGCAGATTCGCGGCCAATCGACCGCTAGCAGGGGGTTTCAGTCAACCCGATCGTATTAAACAGCGGTCTTTAGAAAGCTACTCCTATTGTCAAATTTTCTTTATTCTCTTGGTATCTTTATTTGAAATGCAAGAATGTACGTTAAGATGCTAGTACATTTTTTGTGAACAGCCTGGGTTGTTCTTGCTGATTGGGGAATAAACTCACCCACAAATAAACAAGTGCTGTCTAGGGTCTGAACCAAAAATTGTCTGGCTCCTTAGCTTAGATGCTTTTTTTTCCAAATAAAGATAGCAAGAGAACGAAGAAAAATTGATAATAGGAGTAAATTAGAAAGTTGCTTAAAATTGCACGCTCCATCTGAATCACGAAAGAAAAAAAATTGGGTTCAGTGTCCCTTTAAGGCAAGGAAAGATGTTCCTAATCAAGACTTTATGAAAAAGTTGGATATTATGAAGTGTAGTGCCAGTTGAAGTTCCATCATGGCTTCTTTTATCCTCTTTTAAAATGACAGACACTGAACTCATTTTTAAACAGTCAACACTATTGTGCATCATATTAGATCATTTTACATTCTAAATGAACACAAATTAATTTTATAGAGATAGAATGACTTGTCAATGTATTTTTTTCCCTTATATATAACTCCCTCCCAGGTTGTTGCTGGAGTGAGGTATATTTTGGAAGTGGAGATTGGAAGAACACAGTGCACAAAGGATACCACTGATGACCCACAAACTTGCACTTTGGCTCAAGACTCAGGTTTGACTAAGGTAAATAATTAGAATTATATTACTAATCTCTGATCCACATTTGTCTAGTGGGAGTGTGTGAGCCTTCTATGCATCCTGGGCCCAAGTTCAAAATATGTGGCAAATATGAGCTAAAATTGATGAGGGGTGGAAGGGTTTACAGGATTGCAGATTTTCCAGTGCTTAGGGCAGTACAAAAAGTAAATACAATAAGTCAGGGTTCTTCAAACCATGGGTCGGGACCTATTACTGGTCGCAACACCATGTTTACTGGGTCGCAACTTGTGTGTGTGGTGTGTGTTGCTTGTGTTGTAGGAGAGTGTGTGTGGTGTGTGTTATATGAGAGTGTGTGTTATATGAGTGTATGTGTTATAAAAGAGTGTGTGTGGTGTGTGTGTTGTATGAGAGTGTGTGTGTAGTATAAGACTGAGTTGTGTGTGTGTTATATGAGAGTATTTGGGGTGTGTGTGTTGTATGAGAGTGTGTGTGTGTAGTATAAGACTGAGTTGTGTGTGTGTTATATGAGAGTATTTGTGGTGTGTCTGTGTTGTATGAGAGTGTGTGTGTGTGTGTAGTATAAGACTGAGTTGTGTGTGTGTTATATGAGAGTATTTGTGGTGTGTCTGTTGTATGAGAGTGTGTGTGTAGTATAAGACTGAGTTGTGTGTGTGTTATATGAGAGTATTTGTGGTGTGTCTGTTGTATGAGAGTGTGTGTGTAGTATAAGACTGAGTTGTGTGTGTGTTATATGAGAGTATTTGTGGTGTGTCTGTTGTATGAGAGTGTGTGTGTAGTATAAGACTGAGTTGTGTGTGTGTTATATGAGAGTATTTGTGGTGTGTCTGTTGTATGAGAGTGTGTGTGTAGTATAAGACTGAGTTGTGTGTGGTGTTATATGAGAGTATTTGTGGTGTGTCTGTTGTATGAGAGTGTGTGTGTAGTATAAGACTGAGTTGTGTGTGTGTTATATGAGAGTATTTGTGGTGTGTCTGTTGTATGAGAGTGTGTGTGTAGTATAAGACTGAGTTGTGTGTGTGTTATATGAGAGTATTTGTGGTGTGTCTGTTGTATGAGAGTGTGTGTGTAGTATAAGACTGAGTTGTATGTGTGTTATATGAGAGTATTTGTGGTGTGTGTGTTGTTTGAGAGTGTGTGTGTAGTATAAGACTGAGTTGTGTGTGTGTTATATGAGAGTATTTGTGGTGTGTCTGTTGTATGAGAGTGTGTGTGTAGTATAAGACTGAGTTGTGTGTGTGTTATATGAGAGTATTTGTGGTGTGTGTGTTGTTTGAGAGTGTGTGTGGTGTGCATGTTGTATGAAAGTGTGTGTTTGTGATGTATGAGATTGTCTGTGTGTGTTGTATGAGAGTGTATTGTATATGTGTTGTGTGTGGCACTTTCAAGTTTTACTACAACTAGGAATAAAGAACAGATACATTTTAGTCACTTTGTCAAAAATTGCAGCTATCTTGTATATTGCTTCAGAAATTTCAGACCAAGCGTAAAAATAGGGTCACGAAGGTATGTGGTATCATTGCACTGGGTCTTGGGAAAAAAGGTTTGAAGAACCCTGCAATAAGTAATATGTTTTTGATGAGCTTTTTTATCTCTTTGGGAAGTGTGAGGCAATCTAAAGCAAGAGGTGATGTGTGTCTTTAGTTCCATGTAACAGTAAAAGTAAAGGGAGATGACTTGGATAGAGAATACAATTTTAAACAGGTTTCTTTTTCACTTCTGTTATCTAATTTGCTTAATTCTCTTGGTATCCTTTGCTGAAGAAACAACAATGCACATGGGTGAGCCAATAACGTGAGGCATATATGTGCGACCACCAATCAGCAGCTTTACCTAGGCATGCTTTTCAACAAAGGATACCAAGAGAATGAAACAAAGTAGATAAAAGAAGTCCATTGAAAAGTTGTTTAAAATTGTATTCTCTATCGGAATTATGAGAGAAAACAATTGGGTTTCATGTCCTTTTAATGCAAAATGTATCATTATAAATTTACATTTTACATGTATCAGTGCTTTATAATGCTTTATAAATATGTTATAGGTAATTTCACTACACAATAAACATAGAATAAATATTACTTGTCTTCATATAAAACTATTTGCTTTCAAAAGAATGATAAGGTGTTTTAAAGGGACATTAAAGGGACAGTCAAGTACAAAAAAACCTTTCATGATTTAAATAGGGCATGTCATTTTAAACAACCTCCCAATTTACTTTTATCAACATTTTTTCGTTGATCTATTGGTATTATTCTTAGACCTTGAAGACTGCCTCTAATTTGAATGCATTTTGACCACTAGAGGGCATTAGTTCATGTGTTTCATATAGATAACATTGAGTTCATACACGTGAAGTGACCAAGGAGTGATTACTGATTGGCTAAAATGCAAGTCTGTCAAATTAACTGAAATAAGGGGGGCGGTTTGCAGAGACGTTTATTATTATAACTGTGTTGGTTATGCAAAACTGGGGAATGGGTAATAAAGGGATTATCTTTCTTTTTAAACAACAAAAATCCTGGTGTTGACTGGCTCTTTTAAAAAAAAAAATCTGTAACAAACAAGAGAAATGAAGCATGCTAAAATATGTTTTTAAAGTTGTTTACATTGTTATTGGAATTAAAGGGACAGTCAACACCAAAATTGTTGTTGTTTAAAAAGATAGATACTCCCTTTATTACCCATTCCCCAGTTTTGCATAACCAACAGTTATATTAATATATTTTTTACCTCTGTGATTACCTTGTATCTAAGCCTCTGCAAACTGCCCCCTTATTTCTGTTCTTTTGACAGACTTGCATTTTAGCCAATCAGTGTTGACTCCTAGGTAACTTCACGTGCGTGAGCTCAAGGTTATCTATACGACACACATGAACTAATTGCCTCTATGCATTACTCAAGTATCACTGGCTGATTAGTACAATTTCTACAGACTCTACAAGTATCACAAAATAAAAGTTGATTTTTCCAGCTCAAAAAAATGTCTGTTTTGAAGCATAAAAAGTAAAACATGTTTAAATAATCTCATATAGAGGCAATAAAAAATACTTTAACGTGCCATTCAGCAAGCATCTGTTCTTTGTCTATACAACACTATGTTGTTTTAGTTTTGTGTATTCTAATTGTCTCCGTGGTGTTGGAGAGTAAATTTAAATGTTCAGAACAAAACACAACAATTCACAGAAATGGAATCCAAGTTTGAATTATAAATACCATATGACACATTATCTCGGAAGAAAAATTATCTTTGGCCAAACTTTCTTTTGGATCATTTTAAGATCAACAGTTTTTATGTATCATCACTGAACATTGTCTTAAATTTGTATTGCTTTCTGTAGCTTATGTTCTATGGTATGGGTTAAAAATGTTTTTTCAATTATATTACCATAAGCTGTCACTAAAATTATATCATTATCTACTTTAAAGGGAAACCCTAAATTTTCCTTTCATATTAAACAACTTTCCAATGTACCTACCTTGCCTAGGGTCTCTTTTAGCTCTCCTACCTTGCCTATGGCCTCTTTTAGCTCTCCTACCTTGCCTAGGGCCTCTTTTATCTCTCCTTCCTTGCCTAGGGCCTCTTTTAGCTCTCCTACCTTTCCTAGAGCCTCTTTTAGCTCTCCTACCTTGTCTAGGGCCACTTTTCAGCCGCTACAGGCCCCAAACCCTTGTCAGGAGCGTAGCAACCTTGAAGAAATGCACTACGAATGCACAAAAGGCTCACTCCGTGACCTCCCCGATGAAGTTTGTGATCCTTCGGTATCCCAACTGACCAATCCGGCACTGATCATTCTTAGACAACATGCATATATATCATTATTTCTTTTCATGTTTTTGCTTGATTGTATTTCCAATAAAATGTCTTTTTTTAATTGCTCACATGTTCAAGCAAATACATTTCTCTTACTTATTATAGATGTTGAAGTGCCAGTTTGTAGTTGTGGAAGTATCATGGCTCAATCAAGAGACGCTTGAGTCCTACTCCTGTAATGCATTGTAAGAAGATACTTTAAACATCAGCAGAAGACACCACTTGCAGCATGATTTTATTTAACTAATTGTCAAAATATAATAAAATAAACTGTAACAAGCCAAGTGTTGTATGGTCATATTTATTTCCTTGCACACTACAAAGACAACTGATGAGTATGCTAAACAACACTAAGGGGTATATTTATTACAGTGCGAGCGTATCATGTCCGCTGCACATCGATAAATGCCGACAGCATACGCTGTCGGCATTTATCATTGCACGAGCAGTTCTTGTGAACTGCTGGTGCAATACAGCTAGCAGGGGTGTCAATCAAGGCTCGCCGGAAACAAGGGGCATCAAGCTCCATACAGAGCTTGATAAATCGGCCCCTATAAAGAAAAAAGCACACAAAGAAAATGGAGTTGTTACTGACTATGGCCCACATTACGAGTGGAGAGCAAAATTGCGCTTTTGCGATTGTGATATTAGCGCAATTTCATGGAAGTTTTGCGCTCACAATGGAGCCTTGTTCTGATGCCATCATACACGACACAGAACCTAAGTGCAGCGAAGGGGGTAAGTTGGGCAGTGAAGGGCAGCAAATGTAAAATATATATGAATACATACATATATATTTATGTGTTAATATCTGTATACACACAGGTTAACACATACATACTGTATATGTATAGAAGCATAAACATATATATTTATAGAGAACTCACAGTTCCCATAGACCAAAATGTAAAGGCACTTTTCAGTGCCGTTTTTTTTCTAACACCCCAGACTCCCTCACTTTAACCCCTCATAACTGCTTCATGAAGTTATTATTTTAAAAAAAATGATACTCTTTTTATTATTTTAATAACCTACACTACACTGTACTTTGGGAGCAATTGGGGCACTTTTGGAAAATTAACCAAAGATCTGATCTCTGGTTAATTTTCGGAGCGCTAATTGCTACCGCGAGCTCACTTATAATGGCTGGTTATTTGTCACATGCCCCTAAACGGGCACAAGATAAATTAGCACTCCACTTGTAATCTAGTCCTATACATTTTATGATAAAAGCACATACATCCCAGAGTAAAAACTGTTAAAATATGTAGTTGCATATAAAAATATAAATGGACAAACAAAAATCCCCAAATTACCCTAAATCTCACTAAGCAAGATTAAAGGGACACTGAACCCAAATTTTTCCTTTCGTGATTCAGATAGAGCTTGCGATTTTAAGCAACTTTCTAATTTACTCCTATTATCAATTTTTCTTCGTTCTCTTGTTATCTGTATTTGAAAAAGAAGGCATCTAAGCTTTTTTCTTTGTTCAGAACTCTGGACAGCACTTTTTTATTGGTGGATGAATTTATCCACCAATCAGCAAGGACAAACCAGGTTGTTCACCAAAAATGGGCCGGCATCTAAACTTACATTCTTGCATTTCAAATAAAGATACCAAGAGATTAAAGAACATTTGATAAAAGGAGTAAATTAGAAAGTTGCTTAAAATATCATGCTCAATCTGAATCATGAAAGAAAAAATTTGGGTTCAGTGTCCCTTTAAATAACAGATTAGCAATCTAAATAAAATAATACTCATTCTTTTAAATATAAATATAAATATATATGCAGAAAGTATCCGTTTAATAAGCCCAAAACTCTTAATAGATTTTGTTGCTCTAGTCTTGTTCAACCAAAATGGTAGTGAAGCCTGGGCTTTCAGATGGGAGGGGAAATTTGCTGTTTTATTTTATTTTTTTACCTTAGTTGTATGTAGACCTACAGTGAACAGATCGGTTCCTTTACCCTCAAGCAGCAGAGGGCTGCCTCTCCCTGCTGTGCCCTATGCTGACGCCAATGTATTAGTTTTACAGACCTCTAGCAGCATTCCTCAAGCAGACAGTCATGCCGAAGGGACTGAGGGGTTAAACTGGCTGTATCCTTCCTATACCTGCAGAACCAGTTATTAATGCCTTGGTTTACTCCTACTACACACATCTGCAGAGTGCAGGCTGTTGAGAAAACTTTACATAAACTGTAAAATGTGCTAAATAATATAAAGCACATTTTATTTAATATGTATCTCTAAGCTGGTTTATTTATCCTGTAAGGACAAAGGAGATATTGCCAGCTTTTGCCTCCCTCTTTCACGTTGCTGCGACCCTACAGGGCTGATGTTCCCTTCTCTTTATTTTCCCTCCCTACTTTGCCCAGTTAAAACTCCCTCTGCCTAGCAACTCTGGGAGTAGGGATGGGCGAATGTTTCGCAACATTCGAAAAACGGCACAAATTTTAACACATTCTTTAGTTCGAATCGAATTTCGAATGTTTACATAACATTCTAACATTCGATTTTCGAATGTTCGGTTTCGAATTTTACGATTACATTCGAAAATATTCGAATTCGAAAAATTCGAATTTAGATTGTAATAGTATTTCTAATGCTTTTTCTTTAAATGTAATATTCGAATTATGCAATATTCGAATTCGAAAAATTCGAATTTAGATTGTAATAGTATTTCTAATGCTTTTTCTTTAAATGTAATATTCGAATTATGCAATATTCGAATTCGAAAAATTCGAATTTAGATTGTAATAGTATTTCTAATGCTTTTTCTTTAAATGTAATATTCGAATTATGCAATACGTGTATTCGAATTCGAAAAATTCGAATTTAGATTGTAATAGTATTTCTAATGCTTTTTCTTTAAATGTAATATTCGAATTATGCAATATTCAAATTCGAAAAATTCGAATTTAGATTGTAATAGTATCTCTAATGCTTTTTCTTTAAATGTAATATTCGAATTATGCAATACGTGTATTCGAATTCAAAAAATTTGAATTTAGATTGTAATAGTATTTCTAATGCTTTTAAATGTAATATTCGAATTATGCAATATTCGAATTCGAAAAATTTGAATTTATATTCTAATTCGAAAAATTCGAATTTATATTTGAATTCGAATTTCGAATGTAGACATTCGATATAATTATAAACATTCGAATTCAAAAGTGACATTCGAAAACTGTAAATAACATTCGATTTTCAAATTTTTAAGAATATTCGTTCTTATCGACATTCGAATTTAGAATTCGAATTTCGGTAATAACATTCGTTCTACATTCGAAATTCGAAAATTTGCACATTCGCCCATCCCTATCTGGGAGCTAATGTGCCCTTGTCCATATTTAAATGAGAGGTTTTTCAGCAGGCTAAGCAGCAAAGAGAGTAGCATACTTGAGTACATGAGGCTGTGTCTGTGTGCAAACTGTGGGTCATTCTGCACTATTCTCAGTGGTGTGGTCTTTAAAAGTTTGAATGTCTGGCCCCTCCCTGCTCTGTCTGGCATATTCTACAACAAAGTTAGTTTTTATGAGCAGATTTATTTTGTAATTTTACCAAAACCTGTAATGAAAAAGTACTCAAAGCCATCCAATTGAGACACAGTATCTATCTATCTATCTATCTATCTATCTATCATCTGTCTGTCTATCTATCTCTCTGTCTATATATCTCTCTCACTATCTATCTATCAATTTCCATGAAGGTGGGAAGATTTGATCCTAAAAGCTACAATATATATACAAACACATACAAAATCAATCTCTCTCAAAATAGGGTAGACAGTGCCACTGTATTATCATAGTTTGCTATACAGAGAAAAAAAAACATTCAGTATACTCTATATTAAAGAGCTATGAGTTACATCATGTAGTTTTTACACTAGTGAACCTGCAACTTTATGTGACTGAATATAGGGAATAAACCTTCAAATCATACGTTTTTTGTATTCTATTAATCCAGTACTTAGCTGTTTGTCCACAAGTGTAAATGCCACTAACTAAGGTTGCTGTAACAAAAACACACATATTTGCCTATATTGACATTGATGCACTGTTTATATAATGTTTTCTTGCCCTACCTTTTGGAAAAGTTCCTGCAAACATCAATGCATTGAAGGTTTAATATGCAGTTTGTCTGAGCTGAAAAGTGCTAGCCAGTTCTGTGCAAGGCCATGGGCGTAGGAGTGGAAACATGAGTGATACGGCTATAAGGAAACAGTGGAGCCAGAAAGGGTGGGATAATCTCTACATCAGGTGTTGACATGCAGTCAGAAGAAAAAGAATCATACCACAATTTTACCAGCAGTAATCAGTTAAATTACCACTCCCTAGACAAACACCCACACACATATACACAATGCCAAGCTAGTAAAAGGCCATTGTAACAAATACAAAACAAGTTTGGTAGTAGCACAGTAAAAATATATAAACCAAGTATGACCTTGCAAATATTTACTGACTGTATATATATATATATATATATATACACTCTCACCGGCCACTTTATTAGGTACATCTTGCTAGTACCAGGTTGGACCCCCTTTTGCCTTCACAACTGTCTTAATTCTTTGTGGCATAGATTCAACAAGGTTTAGAAACATTCCTCAGACATTTTGGTCCATATTGACAGGATAGCATCACGCAGATGTTGCAGATTTGTCGGCTGCGCATCTATGATGCAAATCTCCCATTCCACCACATCCCAAAGGTGCTCTATTGGATTACGATCTGGTGACTGTGGAGGCCATTGGAGTACAGTGAACTCATTGTCATGTTCAAGAAACCAGTTTGAGATAATTTGAGCTTTGTGACATGGTGCATTATACTGCTGGAAATAGCCATCAGAAGATGTGTACACTGTAGTCATAAAGAGATGGACATGGTCAGCAAAAATACTAAGGCAGGCTGTGGTGTTTAAACAATGCTCAATTGGTACGAAGGGGCCCAAAGTGTGCCAAGAAAATATTCCCCACACCATTACACCACCACCACCAGCCTGAACCATTGATACAAGGCAGGATAGATCCATGCTTTCATGTTGTTTACACCAAATTCTGACCCTACCATCTGAATGTTGCAGCTGAAATCGAGACTCATCAAACCAGGCAACGTTTTTCCAATCTTCTATTGTCCAATTTTTTTGAGCCTGTGGGAATTGTAGCCTTAGTTTCCTGTTCTTAGCTGACAGGAGTGGCACCCAGTGGGGTCTTCTGCTACTGTAGCCCATCTGCTTAAAGGTTCGATGTTTTGTGTGTTCAGAGATGGTATTCTGCATACATTGGTTGTAACGAGTGGTTATTTGAGTTACTGTTGCCTTTCTATCATCTCAAACCAGTCTGCACATTCTCCTCTGACCTCTGACATCAACAAGGCATTTTCATCCACAAAACTGCAGCTCACTGGATATTTTCTCTTTTTCAGACCATTCTCTGTAAACCCTAGAAATGGTTCTGTGTGAAAATCCCAGTTGATCAGCAGTTTTTTAAATACTCAGACCAGCCCGTCTAGCACCAACAACCATGCCACGTTCAAAGTCATTTAAATCCCCTTTCTTCCCCATTCTGATGCTTGGTTTGAACTTCAGCAAGTAGTCTTCACCACATCTAAATGCCTAAATGCATTGAGTTGCTGCCATGCTTCCTTCAATCCCCTGCCATGTTGCACATTACTTTGTATTAGTTTGATATCACTGACTTCTATTTTAGTTGAGACCAGTGTTCAGTTTGATTAATGTTGCTGATAAACCTAAATCTGTGAACAATATAGCAGTCTTTTATAAAAATAACAAGTAACATTACCAATGCTGAGAGGAGGTAGAAAAATAAAGGATAGAGGCATCTGAGGTTACACCAGCATTCAGTCTGTACAGAATGGGGAGAGGTAAGCAGCACATTACACCATAACACTGGCAACATCTACATAGCATGATTGATACGTTAGCTACAACTTCATGATTTCCGAATCTTGATCCTTCGGCACTCCTACATTGTATTTGGGATAGGTCTTTGTACACATTACAAGACAATCTTATTTAATCTCTTGAAAAACTTCTGAGATCTTACTCAGTAGCAGGCCTACTCAACAAAGGGCCCTGATGTAGATTTTTTCACTATGTAGTAATCAATAGTAAAATATACATGCTGCTCTGTATAATGATTTTGAGTATTGATAGATAGACATACAGATAGACAGACAGACAGACAGAAATATATAGATAAATAGACAGAAGGATGATAGACGGATAATAGATGGATAACAGACAGATAAATTGACAGATAGATAGATAGATAGATAGATAGATAGACGGATAGATAGATGGATAGATAGATAAATGGATAGATAGATGGATAGATATATATGTGGATGGATGATGGATGATAGATAGATGGATGATAGATAGATAGATAGATAGATAGATAGATAGATAGATAGAAAGAAAAATAGATAATATATAGATTGTAATAATAGACAGCTAATCAATAGATCGTGATCACTGGTGTACTTAGGTTTTGTGCTGCCCTAGGCACTCAATATTCTGCTGCCCACACCCCCAAGGAATAATACAAAAATATTAGACAGGTACCTTAATTACAACTGATTGATGAGGCAGAGCTGCTTCCTTGGGGAGTGATTGATCAGTGAATTAGTCACAGTGTCTTGATGTGAGTCAGTGCTGTCTGTGCTTACCAACCGGCCCACGGTTTTCCCCTTTGGCTCCATTGGCTGCTCAATCCATGCCAAATGGCTAGCGATAGCTTAGTCACCTGCCGCTCCCAACAGAGTCTCAAAAAGTGCTACCCCCTTCCATCTGCCACCCTAGGCAAGTGCCTTCTTTGCCTAGGCCAAAATACACCACTGGTTGTGATACTAGATTGGGAGATAGATACATAGTTAATAGATAGATCGTAATACTAGATAGAGAGATGATAGATAGATAGATAGATAGATAGATAGCTTTGTCTTGAGTGGTGACACGTTACAGAGCAGACTATCATACTGCCAAATAATGTGTTGTCACAATACAGAATTTTCTGCTACAATTGTATTGACAGTCATTCCACTGAACAATGTACTGACTGCCAAACTGCAGAGCAATGTATTGATTGTCATTTTGTAATGAGTTCAATTTATGGCTCCATTTATAGCGTCTGAACTAAAACAGAAGTCAGTGATGTCAAACTAATACAAAGCAATGTACAACATGGCTCTGAAAATGAAGGCAGCATTTCAACAATGGTTCCTCCTGATAAATCTCACTTAGTTTAGATAAAAAGTTGCGTAAAGATCACAACAGCTTCCTCTACTCATTAATGTCATCACCATGTGTTTGAACACAGGCAAAACTATTGTCTTTGGATGGGATAAACAAGTAACAACACCAAGCAAAAGCCATCCCACCTCCTTGGCCTACAATAATGCAACTTTAAATAAAAAAAAGAAGCTTGCATCCTACTGTATTCTTAAACATAGGATATAGAGCACAAGAAACACCATTTGACCACATAACACTACACTTTTGGCCAAAGAATGCAAATAAAATATTGCATATAAATACTGGGCAAAAAGGTCTGTTTTATTAACTTACCGACTAATTAAATCATGTGGTAATTCACTTCTTTCTCATGCAATGTTCACAATTACAGACATCCCAACCTGCAAAAACTCATTTCAGGGAGGTGGCTTCACCCGCTATTGTGCCGTCACCCTCCCCCCCCCCCCCAGTTATATATTGGACACCTTGAAACTCTAAATAAGATAGAAACTTATTATTGTTAAACTATTTTCCCATTAAAGTCACATTAAAAAAGTAGCTTTATCGCACAACCACATACGACAAACCTATTTTCCAGTGATCGTACGCTTGTTGAATTCTTAAATATTTTAGAATACGAAGTTTAATTACGTGCAGTAAATAAGGTAGTATTTGTGTTTTATTTTATTAAAAACAGTGGCGGCTTTTTGGTTACTGATGCATGCTTTGAGGGTTCTATAACGTCCCAGCAACTAAAGGCATTCCTTAAAGAAACACTTTTCCGGATTTGGGCCACATTGGATTATAGTACTTGGAGTTTCAAGTGGATTGCATTACATTTGCTGGCATCAGGGAGCCGCTATTACAATCAGGGAGACTCCCTGAACTTCAGGGAGAGTTGGGATGTCTACAATTACAGTAGCTATACATGAAAGAAAGGGAGATCAGAAGTGCAATGGAAAGGCCACCTTGATCCTATGCCAGATAAACAAGGATTCTTCAGTATTTGTGGTAGTCCTGGACTACAGTGGGAACGCATGGGAACGGCATTCCTGCACAATTTTTGCAGAGAGAACTATGTTCCCTCTGGAAAAATAGTCCCTCACAACTTTTTTTTTTTTTTTTTTATGTAATATGCCTGCTGATGCTTTACCTTATGATGAGATGCCGGTAAGCTGCATATACCAGTATTTATACAGACACGGTAGGTGGGTGGAGCTAAAGTGAGGTGTAATGAGACAGAGATGGATGCAGTAGACTTAGACATGGAACAGACATAAAGATTACAGGCACCACTGCTGATTGCAGCCTTCAAGGCAGATGACTCTTACACAGCAGCTAACAGCAGCGTTCCTGTGCTCCTGCAGATAGACACATGGTGATGGGATGGGATATACCGGTATGTGCTTTGTCAGCCTATGCCCATCTACTCCTTTTCCCTCCCCTTCACCCTCCTCTCAGTACTGTAGCTCCCTCCCACCTTGTCATTTCAATACACGGAGCACTGTTCATAGCTGACACACACACTGATAAAGCAGAACCCTGGATGAGGAAATGGAAGGAAGGGTTGTATGACCCCAACAGGAAGAGAACAAGGGGTGAAGGTGAGGACAGAGGGGCTGGGCTAAGAAGAGGAGTATAGGCACAACACAGGAAGTGACAGGCACATTTTCTAACAGGAGCTAAACGGTGGAAGCTGAATTTGAAATTGAATTTGGCTTTGCTTACCAGTATGGAGGCTCTGTTATCTAACCTGATGGCTGTAGCCAAGGAGAAGGGTGCTGACTGGATCAGAGAGAGGCTGGCAGCAGCAGGCGAGGCAGGCACCGGAGGAGTGGATACGCCTGGTTCCAGGGAAGCAGCTTCCAGGAGCAGTGTACGGCCGACCAGGAGGTCGAGGCCTCCAGAGAGACTGAGCCCTGCGATGGGCACCGGCAAGAGGGGGAAGGCGAGTGGCAGGCCCCAGGCAAGTGAGCAGAATGGAGGACAGCCGGGAGCAGGAGCGGTACCCACGGCCAGGCCCAGGCCGGGCTTGAGGCCGCAGGAAGCGGAGACGAGGAGGAGCACGGCCCGGCGGTTGCAGCCGGGGCCTCAGGTGCAGAGTAGGAGAGGAAGATCGGCTGGAGGATGCCAGGAAATGGAGCGGCGGGAAACAGGACCCGGTGTGACGGCCAGAGAGGGCCTGCGTCGTGGAGCAGCGGTGCCGGATGACGTCACGGCCCGGCCGCAACCGGGCCCAGGAGCTGAGAAAGGCAGGCAGAGGAGCGGCAGGACGGGAGAGCGAAGGACAGGTAAGGCGGGCTTGGCTGAGGGGCCGGCGCTTCAGAAGATGGAGATAAAAAGGGGGGGCGGATGCCCATACCGGGAAGGCGGGGGGTGAGGGGGGGGGGCTGACGCCAGCGGCGATATGTGAGCTGCAGAAGCAGCAGGGTGTGAGGGAGAGGCCTGCGGGGGCAGGCGATGGGAAGCAGGCAGAGGAGAGCTGGCTCAGGGAGGAGGGTAAGGTCGCATCGCGGCATGGGAGGGAAGTGCATTATGTGGTGAAGGGAAAAGGGGCTGAGGAGGCGCAGGTGTAGATAAACCTGTTAGCCTGTGAGCAAATTGGTATGTCGGCTGATCGGGTAGGGGGGGGGGAGAGTGGGCATCAGCCACAGGGTAAAAGATAGGAAGGATGAGGGAGGACGTTGTGGAGGGGCCCCAGTTAAGGAGGTGTAGCCGATGGAGGGGCAGGTTCAAGCAGTATTCAGATAGGGACGGGCATATGGGGGGGGGAATTAGGTACCTTCCGGTGCGGATGGTTTATTCCTGGGGGCCACAAGACGCATAGGCAGGGAACGGGTCATCTGTGTTGGGGGGGGGACAGAACAGGGGGACCTTGGGGGGCAGCAGGGAAGTGGTCATGGGGGGGTTAGTGAAAAGGAGGGCCAAAGGTAAAGGGGGGGGGAGGGAGTTACGGGGTAGCATGGAGTTGGTACAGGGGGATAAAGTAAAAAAAATATATATATATATATATATATATATATATAAGGGAGAGGAAGAAAGAAAGAAAGTGAGGTTAGTTAGGTAAGGGCATAGGAAGGAGGGGGGTAGGGGGGGGAGGAGGTGGGATGAATGGGGAGAGGGATTACAGTTGGGACAAAAGGGGGGGGGGGCTTGGGGAGCAGGGGAGGGGGATAATGGGAAATGGGGTAATTATTGATGGTTTGTTTGTTTTGCAGAGGTCGGGGCCAGTACGGCCAGGGTGGAGGAGGCGGAAGAAGCCTGCAGGGAGGAGGAGAGTTTGGAGGATCTGGAGCTGTGGACGGAGCCACCACTGGAATTAGAGGCCAGTGGTGACTTTGATGAGGATGAGGACCCACTGGAGGGGACGTCAGCGGGAGCAGGAACGGCTGGCCAGGTAGGGGGCATGGATGCCCTGGCGCAGCTTTTGCAATTGTTGACCCCACCACTGGGAGGTGAAAGGGGGGGCAGCAGGGAAGGGAGTGGGAGGATGGAGAGGGGGGATGATTTGATTGGTTCCTCTTCCTCGCAGGCAGCAGGTTCCGGACGTGGAGCGGGAAGGGTTCACCCCCCCGAGGAGACGGGAGTCCCCCAGAGAGAGGAGAAGGTCTAGGTCACCACGAAGCAGGGGACCTGGAGAGATGGAGACGGAATCGCCAACTTGGGCCAGAGTGGATAGATCCAGAGAAAGGAGCAGATACTGCAGGGGGAGATCCCCTGCCAGGAGAGGTCCGGCAAGGCGCCTTCTGGGGACTGGCAGGGAGGACGAGATCAGGAGACCTAGGGCCTCTAGCCGGCAGGTGGACCACAGGCCTATGGCGGCGGAAAGGGAAGGAGGAAGGAGTGAAGTACCGGCAGCGACGGCTCGGGCAGCAGGTGAGTCGGCTGTGCAGCCAAGCAGGGTGACTGATGGAGTGACTGGGGAGAGAGAGGTTTTGCTGGCAGGTTTGAAGGGACTAATCGCAACATTGGAGAAAACAGGAGGGGTGGGGTCGCCAGCGACGGCGTGGGTACAGCCTGGAGGAGAGAGTCAGGTAGCAGGAGCGCAGGCAGGAGGGAGCACGGCAGCGGCTGTGCCTAGAGGGGTCAGTGGTGAAACGCTGAAGGTTCCGGAGGACGCATTGAGGAGGCCGTGTCTTTGTTCTGTGGGGCCGTTGGGGATACACCTAACCAGTGAGATGAAGGAGAGGATTTAGAAGAGGGAGTTCTTGGAGATTTTGTCACTTCTGCCATTGGATCAGGTGCTGGAGGTAAAAGAGGACGATAAGGAGAAAGGGAAGAAGGAGGAGGAAGAGAGGAAGAAGAGATGGAGGAAACTACCCAAAACTTTTGGCAATTGGTCGAGGGCTTTCTGTATCCTAGCTAGCGTGATGGGGGAGAAATTTCCAGAACACGGATCGTCGCTGTTTTGCTACTACGACGAGATTTCGAACGCGTATCGGACATATGGTGGGATGGCGTGGTGGCGGTACGACGAACGTTTTAGGCAGAAAATGGCGGTGAGACCTGAGATGCGATGGGATGATAGGGACATGGGGATCTGGTTGGAGATTATGACCCCCCTTAGAGGAGGGCAGTCCTTTCGGGCAGCAGGCCACGGAAGCGGTAGTGGGGGTGGATCAGGTAGCACATCGACGGTTATCCGGAAGGGCCTCTGCTTCCAGTTCAATGAGGGTCAATGCCGTTTCGGGGCGTCGTGCAAATACAAGCACGAATGTTCAGGGTGTGGAGGTATCCCAGCGAGGTGGGTAGTACGGGCACGGACCCTAGTGATGGTAGGAAGGATGGTCCCGTGGCTAAAGGAGTACGCCAATAGACGGGGGTTTTCGGCGGACGCCGAACTACTATTAACGGGATTTAGTTCAGGCTTTATTATCCCGTTCAAGGACCAGGAGTTAGGGAGTTTTGGGGGTAACTTAAAGTCGGCAAGGGAGTTTCCGCAGGTGGTGAGGGAAAAATTGTACAAAGAGGTGGCCCTGGGCAGGATGGCGGGGCCGTTTGAGAGCCCACCTTTGCAGGGTTTGTGGATTTCTCCGCTGGGGGTGGTGCCAAAAAAGGGGGTGGGGCAGTTCCGGATGATCCATCACCTTTCTCACCCGAAAGGATTATCAGTCAATGATGGAATTGATCCGGAATTGGTGTCAGTGAACTATGCGTCTTTTGACAGGGCGGTGGCCCTGGTCCGGAAGGCGGGCAAAGGGGCATTGCTGGCTAAGGCGGATGTGGAATTAGCCTTCAGGCTGTTACCGGTGCACCCCAGGTGTCACCACCTACTGGGGTGTTATTTCGAGAGTTCCTTTTTTGTGGACCTGTGTCTTCCCATGGGCTGTTCCATCTCTTGTGCGTACTTTGAAAAGTTCAGTTCTTTTGTGGAATGGGTGGTCAGACAGAAAGCGGGAATAGCTTCAATTGTCCATTATTTGGACGACTTCCTATTTGTAGGGGCGGCCGGTTCGGGGGCTTGTGAGCGTTTGGTGCAGGTTTTCGGGGAGGTGGCTCGTGATTTTGGGATACCGGTGGCGGCCGACAAGTCGGAGGGTCCGGTAACGTCTCTTAGTTTCCTGGGTATCCAGTTAGACTCGGATCGGATGGAGTGCAGGCTCCCGGAGGATAAGGTGGTGGACCTGATTAACCTACTGGGGGAGGCGATGTCCGCGAGAAAGGTGACGTTACAGCAGCTGCAGTCGTTGCTGGGGAAGTTGAACTTCGCCTGCCGGATCATCCTGATCGGCAGGGCCTTCTGCCGGCGTTTGTCCTTGGCAACGGCCGGGGTGTCCGAGCCAAAGCATCACATAAGAATGACGAGAGAGATGAAGGAGGACTTGAGGGTATGGCTTACCTTCTTGGACGAATTCAATGGGAATCTGATTATCCAAGAGATAGGGTGGTCAGACGAGGCCCTAGGTTTGTACACAGATGCGTCAGGGGCTCAGGGGTTCGGGGCTTATTTACAGGGCAGGTGATGCGCGGACAAGTGGCCGGACAGTTGGGCGGAATCGGGTCTTACTAAGAACCTTACTTTTCTGGAATTCTTTCCGTTGGTAGTAGCTTTGAGGGTGTGGTCACACGTGTTGAGGGACAAAAGAGTTACGTTTCATTCAGACAATATGGGGGTGGTAGTGGCTATTAACAGACTGACGGCAAATTCCCCCCCAGTGGTAAGGTTGCTGAGAGCGTTTGTGCTGGAATGTCTGCGAAATAATATATCTTTCAGAGCTGTCCATGTTCCGGGCAAGATGAATGTGATTGCTGACGCTTTGTCCCATTTCCAGTGGGACCGGTTCTTTGCAGCGGCACCAGAGGCAGACGAGGAAGGGGTGCCCTGCCCGATGGACCTGTGGAGTTTGGGCAGGGTGTGATCGACTTGGTGCGAGGATCTTTGGCGGAGACCACGTGGAGGGCGTACGCCCGGGTGTGGAAACAGTGGAGGGGGTTGAAGGACGGCCGGCATGTGTGGGACACAGAGGGTAGCCAACTGCAAGTATTGCTGACCTGGGTGAAAAGGTGGGGGGAAGAGAGGCTGTCGCCTTCAGAAATACGGAAAAGGTTGGCGGCTTTAGCCTTTTGGTTCCAATTGGTGGGCATGGAGGACCTGACAAAGGTTTTTGTG